>NW_006440638.1:12298684-12336748 GCF_000325575.1 Pteropus alecto | reverse complement strand
CTCTCTCTCTCTCTCTCTCTCTCTCCCTCCCTCTCGCTCCTCTCTCCCTCTCGCTCCTCTCCTCTCCTCTCCTCTCCTCTCTATGCCTTCTTCTTTTTTAATTGCATTGTCTCATTTATGCTTCTATTGTGCCCGCAAATCATCTTACCCCAGGCCAAATTCTCTAGTCAAAACTGCCATCCATATCTTCCTTAAATACTGTTTACATAATGTAAATGCTATTATCAAAAAGGTAAAAAGGCTTTCTATTTCCAAGCTCATCAAGCCTAAACGTTTTACATCTTTCCTGGTGTTCTGTTATGTAAACTAACTATTCCTTTCATCTGTAAACTCTGCTATTTTCCAACACAAAGTTAATGAGAAAATGTATTGACATGGTACAAAATAAGAGTCATACTGACGGGTTCAATTCAAATACTACTACTTACTAGTTTATGGCCTTGAGGAAGTCTCATAACTCCCCTCACTGTATTTCCTCATTGGAAAGATAAAGACTAATGATATCTACTTTGCTAAACATTCCTGGTATTCTCCAAATATTACCAGTTCTTCTCCTGAGCTCATGGTAATATTACATTCCACCAATGATTTTTAATTTAGGTATGGTTATGTAATTTCTTTTGGCTAATGAAATATGAGTGGAAATAATGTGCTTTAATTGTGAACAGAAACTTTTAGAGGCAGTGTGTGATTTGCCATGATCCTTTCTCTTGATGAGGTAAATATGGAAGAATATGTTAAAAAAGAGACTCCATTATCCCGGGATCTTAACTGTCTACAATAAGCAGAGCCTTTTACTGATCAACCACGAATATGTAGCATGAGATATTGGTGTATGTTACTGCAGCTAAACTTAACCTATCCTGAATAATATATTTACTCTGTAAGGTTGTTTGGAGAGTGTCAACATACATAAAGTTGCAACTTAATATGCATTTATAATTGGTAGCTGTCATCATCAGCAACATTATTATCATCATTGGTACTATTGTTATTTTGTTAAGTTTATGTGTTCTTTCTATTCCATATTATTTTCCCCATTTTCTTACTGTGCTATAAATATATATTTGCCTATCTTGTCCTTCAGTCAAGTATAAGAACTTTGAAGAGGACAAGGTATTTGATGTGTCCTGATTCAGGCATACCCAATTAGGTGTTTATCCATTCCAACTAAATTCCACACAGTAGCATGAAAACAGATTTAGAAAATACATAAACAATGGGTGTTTTTGTGTTCCAGCAAAACTTAACTTACAAAAACAAGAGACGGACCATATTTGTGAACCCCTGACTTAGACTCTATTCTTCCTTTCCTCCTTCTCTTTTTACAACTTTTAGTCCTAGTTTGCCTCTTTCTCTTCTTGGTGTAACTATATTCTCTGTGGCCACAGGCAGGTTTTTTTTTTTCTCATGGTGGGTAGAAATAGCCACCAGTAGCCCTAAGTCTATGTCATAATGAAAGTGACTCTCTTTCTTCCTAGTGTTCTTTTTGTGTGATGTGCCCACACTTGTACCAATCTCTGTTGACAGAGCATGGGAATTCCTGATTGGTCAGGCCTGAGTCATGTGACAGTTGAGACACTGTGATTGATGAGTCTTCAGAACCACCAAGGGTGGGGATGGGAGAAAGAGGAAGGCAGATACAACAGGATGCTCACTACAAGCCTCCTTTCACCTACATATGCAGAGAAGCAGGAAAGAACCTTGTTCAGAGAGTCATTGCTAATAGTTCTTCATTATGTATAGATGTTATACTTGGTAGCCAATCTCCCTGGTCACTTTTCAAAAACCTTCTGTGTGGTCTGGAAACAAAAGCATTGGCCAAAATTGGGTTGTATGCGAGAAGCAGGAAAGAGAGCAACCAAGAAAGACTTAAGTCTCTGTTTCAAGTACTTGGGTGAGTAGAGTCACTTTGTGTTTACATGGTTAAAAATCATTTCCAAAATTGTAGAGGGGAAGCAGCAACATAGAAAATCCTCAACTGGTTTGTAACTATTTTTCTAATATTCTGAGAAAACTCACGAAACTTTACAAAAGGTAATAAACAAAGCAATATGATGGTATATGAGTCAAGACTCTTTGGAAGCTATCCAAATTTCTCTCTGCAATATGGGGAACACCTGCAAATTTTTAATACGAAATGCCATAAAAAGAAAAAAAAAAAACCCTTATCCTTGTTATTCCTGGCCACATAATGTCTAAAGGGCATTAACTGGCTACAATGGATGTGGGTTGGACACTCAAAAACAAGTCAGTCTTACATACCAGTACTTCCTCTATTTTTACTTGGCTCAGAAAATTTAATGAAATTATACAAATCCCTGAAATCTAATATTTTTATGCGATAAGATTGTGTAAGAGGAGGGGGTGGAAGAGAAGTTCGGAAAATGTGATGACAGATGGCAAGTGGGCTCAGGCACATAGCGTTCCTATATATAGGGGAGGGGACAATCTGGTTAATCAAGGGGAGGGGGGAGCATTTTTAAATTTAGTTTCAAGTATTTTATATATTCAGCAACATCATTTACTGAAGCAGCCTAGCTGGATAGAACTTTAATTTTGGGGGGGTTGGGGTGGGTTGTGTGATATATATTTTCAACAGTTTTACATATTCTTTCATGATGTCTACATTTAAAAATCAAATGGTATCTATAGGCTTTGAGTATATCTTTTGAGAGAGGCGTTGAAAATATCTTTCTAGTGTTCCTTCCAAGGAAATTTAATGACATTTTAAAAATTAGGGTCATCACAGCAAATTTAGCAACACTAGAAAATTAAAGTGAGTGTTCACAATGAAGATGACTATAATTTCATAGCATGAGCAGTGTGCTGGCAAATAGGATGCCTGAGATCCAGACTTAGAACTAGGTAATATAAGGTCAGGTAGAAGGTGTTACCTTATACAAGTCACTTCACCATTTTGGTCTAAATCTTATTTTAAAAGTAGGAGTTTGGATTAAATAATATTGTTGTGATATTTTTAGTTTTATGTTTCAATAGTTGCAGGCTGTCTCTTAATGCTTTGTTAATTAAGATGCTTTTGGTTGCAAGTAAAAGAATCCCAGCTCAAGCTGCCTCAACCTATAACAGGAGAAAGTCTAGTATTGAATAGACTTTAGGGTTGGTTTGATTCAGCAAAGGACATTTCCCCAACTTGTTTGCTGTGCTTTCCATGGTACCAGCCTCATGGTAAGGTTGGCATTCCTTCTGGATCTCCAAATGCCTGATAACTCCTAGTCAATGATCTGATTTCTTGTTCAGGTCTGGATGAAAAGAGAAAATCATTTCCTGAAGTTATTTTAGTTGAATGAATGAGGGTCTTTCCAAGAGGTCTTTGCAAACCTGGCTGCAGATATTATTGGCGCAAATTGGCTTCTGTGCTCATCTCTGATCCTGGCCAGCGAATGGGGCTACCTTGAGCCACAGGAGAGACTCCTAGAACCAGCAGTTAGCTCAGCAAGGGGAGATATGACTAAATGACTAAAAACTTAGAAGGGGGCATATAAAGAATGCACCCATGAAGTCTACTAATCATTATTTTGAGCATTAAGATTCACATAATCTATACAGTTCAATTAATAAAACAGGTTTTATATGGTAGCTATTTTCCTATCAAGTACATAGCAAGCATTCAATAAACATGTGTACATTTGGCTAACTTAAAATCTGTTAAACACAGAGAAGGTGCCTCCTAGTTGGTAACTAATTAACAAGAAATCACGGGTATTTCTAGGGTATCTGTAGTGACCAGACCTGTAGTAATTTTTTTGTTTTAGTGTAGTGGTTTTCAAACTTGGCTGCAAAGTGAAACCACCTAAGAACCTTCGAAAAACATTGTTGCCTGTGTCTATCTCCAGAGATCCTAATTTGATTGATCTGGGATGGGGCCTTTAGAGTTTTAAAACTCCGCAGGTTACTGTAATTCACAGCCAAGACTGAGGACCTCTGGTTTAGGGACTCTTTAACTACAGGCATACTCAAGTGCATTCTCCCACCCCATTCAGTCAGGTCTAAGGTTCTCCCTGAACTTCTTTTTCTAATTCTCTTGTCCTCTACTCTAAACTAGTAACTGCTAGATTCTCCTCTCTAAGCTGGGACTCCCAGAGACACCACATATTCTCCATTCCAGTATGAAAAAAAAAAAAAAACTGAATGTGAGGGAGGAAATCAAGAGTGGGGAAGGCCTACTGTCAATATGGTGTGTTAGAAGAAAGGGACAAAAAGGTGGATGAGAGAAAACAAAAAGCAATGCAAAAGCCTTTCTCTTTGGCACTGGAATGTGGTTTGAGATTTTTTAGCCGTTTTCAGACTCAGATTCCCACACAAACACCCATACACATACAGACACATCATCTGAAATTCTTCCCAGCCACCTCTCTACGCAGCCCACTGCCAACCACTTGCTTAGAATATTGCTGCAAATTCACAAAATACCTAAAACATGAATAAATGAGAAATAATGAGAAATGGCTATTTATTCATTCACTCATACATTCATTTTTCACCTATTCTATAAATATTGATTGCATACCTACTATGTGCCAGGTTCATTGCCAGATGGTAAGTAAACAGCAATGAATAAAACAGGAGCTTATAGCATGTACAAAGGCCCTGGAAAATATTTGAAGTGTGCGAGACAGGGTAATGATTATGCTGTTCACCAGTTCTTGAGTTTTATTCTCTGTACTTTGTTTGTTGAATGAATGCTTGCTGAATGAATGAATACCTGAAAGCATTACTGAGAGAAGACCAGAGTGACTGGAGCATGGTAAGTGTAGGAGTGGGTAGAAAGGAATGGAATTATATTTGGGTTAAAAATATGGGCAGACTGTTATGCTAGACCTTGTGGTTTATGTTTTTTTTTTTAAGCAGATATTATATTCTGTGCATTGAAAAAACATTGCATGTTTCCAAACAGGGAATTATAAGGTCAGGGAAAGTGTCTCTGAAACTAGAAGAATAAAAAAGAACCATTTGAGAAAAGAATAGAATAAAAGAATGTTCCAGAAAGAGGAAACTGGATGTGCAAAAGCTTGTAGTTTAGAAGGGCGTGTTTGAAAAACAGAAAGGCATTATGCACTACTTGGAGATAAAGAGATGAAAGATAGTCTAGTGGAGAGACTGGTAAACAGACAAATATGGCACAGAGCAATAGATGCTGTAGCAAATGCAGTTGACACTGAATCTTGTAGGAGTGCGGAGGAGGGCTGTCGACCCTAGACTTGGGAGCCAAGAAAAACTCCATGGAGAATGATGCACCAGAACCAAATCTAGAAAAGTGGGTTGTTTTAGAAGAAAGAAGGGGAAGAGATAAGGTAAGTAAAAATAGAAGGCAAAGCAAGGATATGGCAAATAGAAAAAGTTAAATCTGCAAAAGCATAGAGAAGTAAGAAAAAATATGAAAATTTAGAAGTAAATCTTTGTTATAGCATAGAAATAATTTAATTTTAAAAATTTATAGAGATATAATATGCCAGGCATGCTGATATGCATCTTAATAATAATGTCTTGAATTAGTTATCAGTGAGGTAACTGTGTGAAGTTACTTGCATAAGATCCAACAGTTAGTATGTGGCATTGTTGAAATAAAAACCCAAGCAGCCTGACTCCAGAGTCCAATAGCTCTTCTATTACACTGCCTCACTGACCAAGTCAAAAATAAAAAAAAAATAAAATAAAAGGAAGGAGGCCCATGAAGATGTGGAGATGTGGATTAAAATACATACATATTCCTATTTTCCTATGTATTTCCTATTTCTGGAAATCATCTCTTTCCTATAATTGAAATTCAAACAAAATAAAAGAGAACAGTTAGTTGGTCATATTAATAAGACAAAAGCCAGGAGAGAAATTTACTTGAAGGCAAATCAGGTACAAACCTAAGGTGTCAAGAAAAGTTAATAGGACTGAAGCTCTTACTGGGCAAAGGGGACTTATGTTTTCCTGTTGTAATTAAACACCGATATCATGTAGTATCCTATAGAAAAAGATAAACATTCTTGTTGTTAATTTTGTCTTACATAGCAGAAAATTTACTGCCACAAAAGTAAGATTAGCCACAATTTATGAGCAACAAATAGATGTGGAATATTTAGAGAAAAGGAAGTACTTTAGATTGGTCAAGTGGATTAAGGTCACCATTAGAGGAATAGTAAGCAACACTAGAAATTGATATTGTCATTTAAAAAAAAATCATAAAACATATTACATATTAAAGTGCAATTTTTTAAAAGTAACAAAACCAAATAGGCATGTTTGTAAAGTGTTAGGGGTCTGTATACTTTAATGTGAGTACTGCTACCTTTTTGTGTGATAATTAATGATTTTAAAATTTTCTCTATTTAGATCTTGTTTTCTCCCTTTTAAAATATGAATATATCCCTTTAAAAGTAAAAACAATTATAAAAATATCAAAATATTTTAGTCTTGAAAGTACATATGGAAACATTACTACTTTATTTATTTTTATTTATTATTATTATTATTTATACCTACAACACCTGGTTTTCCTAGGTGGCCTCCCATCCAAGTACTAACCAGGCCTGACCCTACTTAGCTTCTGAGATCAGACAGTGGGCTTGTTCAGGGTGCCATAGCAGTAGACCATAGACTATGGCTCCACTGGGGTGTGAACCCAGGACCTTCTGCATGTAAAGCAGTCGTGCTAACTGCTATACTATGGAACCACGTCCGAAAACATTACTACTTTAGTCAACACTGTGATTATGTCTTTAATATTCATTCCCTTTTCACATTATTGTCCCAATTTTTCCTTTTTAGGTACCACACCTCCCTCACTACATGCATCTCTTTAGGGGAAGCTAATTTCTCTTGATTTAGACACCAGGCATGTAGTACAGCTCAAGTAAAACAATGTAATCTTTTCCCCTGACCAAAGTAATTGGCTTGAGTTGTGACCCAAGTCAAGCTAAGGAGACATAAGTAGTGGTTTGCTGGGGAGAAGCTAAGAAAGAATATTTGCTTATCTGAGGGAGTTTTACAAAACATTCCCTTCTCTTGCCATTATTTGGATGAAGAAGCACGTAGTCTAGACAGCTGTTGGCAGCTGCGTTTCATCAATGGTGGAGGGTCTGCTTTAAGAATGGACACCTTGAAAGGCAAAGAGAGAGATGGCAATGAGGTAGGACTTGATGGATTAGTGGAGTTGCTGAATCAGACCCACCTGGTGGTGAGCTCCATCTATGGACTGTCATCCTATATGAAATCATACATCCTCTTTATTGTTTACTCCGGTTTGAATTGTTTTACTGTTTTGTTTTTTTTTTTCCTTCTGTTAATCGTAACCAACCACAATCTACCTCCTTATTTCTATGTTATCCTTGTTCTGGAAGGTTACTAACAGATAATTCAAGATCTTTCTTCTAACTTACAAAAAAAATTATTTGATGGCACAGGTTTTATTTTCCTTGACCTAGCTGGTATAGTCTAGAACTATGTTGTCCAATGCAGTATCAACTAACTATATGTGGTTATTTAAATTTAAATTAGTTAAAATTAAACAAAATAAAAAATTAATTTCCTTAGTTGCACTAATCACATTTCAAATGTTTATTAGCCACACATACGTGGTGGCTACCATCTTGGCCATTGATATAGAACATGTCCAGCATCACAGAAAGTTCTACTGCATAGTATTGTGAGAGAGAAGCAGATAGAGGAAAAAAGGGAGACAGAGAGACAGAGAGAGGGAAAAGGGGGGAGGAGAGAGACAAAAAGAGATAGAGAGGAAAGCAGGGGAGAGAGAGAGAGGAACGTTAGATGAGGAGACTTGTAGTCAATGGGGGAGGGGTTTCTTTAGGTTCAATATAATGGAATTCTAAGTGCTTTCATTTCATTTTTAACATTTATAGAATGTTTTTTATTCTTCAAGTTTCAGCTGTAAGCTCTACCATCAGACCATATTTGGAAATCAAATACTGAGAATCAGGACTAAAAATTCAGGACAGTTGCATTTTTTTCTTTTAGGAAAAAAATCCAAAATATACAGTAGCAGGTAGATATGGGTTTAAACAAATGTATAGGACAATTTTCTTTACTTACTGTCATAGCAATAGACTAGTTCCTAAATGCATGCTATTGGCTAGCAAGCAAACTAGTAAAGACTATTGGGGGATGAGGGTGCACAAAAGCTACTTATTTCTAGAAAAACAGTTGATTATACATGCCATCTTGATAGAAAACTTGTATTTTATTTTGATTCATTATCAATTTATTCATGTGAATATCTGAGTGCCTCAGGGATACCAAGTGTGTGTGTGTGTGTGTGTGTGTGTGCGTGTGTGTGTGTGTTCAATTTTGAAGATACAGCAGTGAAAAAAATGCTGGTTCTCCTTCCTCTCATGATGATTCTCGTAAGAAGATACAGTAGGTATCAAATAGAGAATTCCAGAAGTAGTTAATTACAGTGGTATATACCATGGCGACTTGATAGGGTTTGGAACATTAGGAAAAGCTACTAAGGGAAAGTTTCCCTGTCCCATTCAAGGACCAAAAAAAAGAATGTAGTGGGAACCAAGAGTGACAATATCTGTAAGAGTTGAGGTAGGAGCCACAGCTCATGCAAAGACATGTCAACCACAGTCATGAATTTGGGCATTATTTAAGCTCAATAGGGAACCATCAAAAGGCTTTTAAGTAAAAGGAGTGGCGTGATCAACATGCTTCTCAAACACATTCTGGCTACAGAGTGGAGAAGAGATGAGTAGGAGGCACACATTCTAAGGAAGGTGAACTAGTTAGGAAAGTATTGCCACAGTTCAGGTAAGATGATGATAGTCTAGGTGCTGGTGTTTGGAAAGGAAAAGAACAGGGAGATTTAAGACATGCCCAGGAAGTCTAATAAAAAGTGACTGAATAAATGTGGGAACTCATGGAGAGGGAGATGGCAAAGAGTCTTCATTTCTGGCTTAAACAGCTGAATGAGTGAAGGGCCATGTCTTAGGCGGGTTTGGGGGACAGTGATTATGAAGCCAGCTATGGATCTGAGAGTCTTATAAACCAAAGATATCATGTTGTGGCTTTTATTATCATCAAAGCAGTCATTTTCATGACCTTATGTGCTTAGGTTTCTATTCTTGTAAAAAAGAGACCACTTGATGTCTAACACAACAATTTATTTATCACTTTGATTAGAGAAAAGGATGTGATGCTGTTGTTTTAAAAGGAGAATAAATAAACTTTCTGTTTTAAAAGGAGGCTAAAGAGATGACAAGTGGAAGAACAGAACAAATGTCTTTATTCTTTCTTTTTCTTCTGCCTAGGAGACAGACAAGATAAACAATGAAGAATTATAATTGATAAAGTAATTGTAGAGATAGGCTACTAGAGGTGAAAATGAGACTCCTACATGATTATCTTTTCTTCCAGCTCAAGAAAAACCTTGTCTTTTCCTATAGTTACTGAAAATTCTGCCTTATATATCAAGATCTGAATTATAACGTTGAGTATCACCAGATTGATAGAAGACAATTTAGTGTCTGCTCATTTTGTTACTATTATTTTTATTTGTCGAGCAGCAGTTTTTTTTGTTTGTTTGTTTTTGTTATATTTTTTGCCTTGTGGATTCTGTGTATTTTAAAGAAATAATTATTTCCTTCTTCACCTCTCCTGCTAGGAAGCTTAGAGTGAAAAGAGTGCTTCCTCTGTAGCACTTGGTTTGCATTTCATGTTCAAGTTTCACATCAGGCTCATCTTACTTTGCTTACTTGGCTTTTCATCTTTATCACATAAAATGTATTGTTTCTGCTAATTTATTTGCTTAGAATTTGGTTGCTTAGTGCTTAGCCTTTGAGAATCAAAGATGAGTATGAATTTTAGTCCTTTAACCTTACTAGAGGTGTGCCATTTTTGAAACAATGCAGGGCACAGGATAGAGAAGTAAATAAAACAAGTACAGACACTTTATTTAGGTAAGACTGAAATCTAGGGATGTTGCTGTGTATCTGGTACAGGGTATATACAAGGTAAAGACTCCATGGTGGATGGGAAAATTTCAGGTCAGTTCTAGGAAAAAAAAAAATCGTATAACATAAATGATCTATGTAATCAATCTATGGGAAAAAGACAAGATAACATTATCACTTAATCAAGGGAAAAAGGTCTATTGCCTTCTCATGATCAGGGATTTAAAATAGGCAACTGATGGGTAGCCCCGATTACTAGAGAAAAATTGAGCTTCTATGCTACACAAGGCATATAGATTAGAGGTAAGGTGCCATGGTAATGATCCTTTTATCTGTGCCTCCACTTATATTAGTCAGTTGAAATGGAATAAGAAAAAAATCAGGGTAGTGAATTCACAACCACAACGTGTTATTTCAAGAAACACAGAACTGATTTAAATGATGTACATCTAAGCCATTTTAATTTGCATTGGACTGAAAGTTGGCATGTTTCTCAGTCCAGATGTAATTTATTTAAATTCCTTTAGTAGTTTTTTCAATTTAGAAATATGCATAGACATAAAATCTTGCATGTGTCAATTTTTTTCTATACATTTGTGACTTAAAATTGGCCAAATTATTAAATGGATTGTTCTTAAACTGAACTAAAGATGGCTTTCATTTATGATGCCAAGAAATGAAAAGTCTGATAATTAGGAGAATGAGGGATATTCTGGCAGTACTTTGTGCCTGGATTCAGGATTCAGGCTCTCAATGAGTTTCCAAAGTGACTTAATAATACAAAGCATATGTGTGTGTGTGTGTGTGTGTGTGTGTGTGTGTGTGTTTAAGATTTTCATAATTATTTGGAGAGACACAGGGAGATGTCACACACCATAGGATATAGTTTTCCACCAAGAAATCCCCACTGGAAATTTCTGTCCTCAGTCCTTTTCTTTCCGAGCTTCTAAAATGTTTCTATCTCTGCTTTTCTGTACTGCCCCCCGCTCCATCACTTTTTTCTTCCCTCCAGGTTTCCACCCTATTACATACTCTATTCCCCATTTCTACCTCCCTCTGCCTTTTATTATACAGGGCAATTTGCTGAATATTCTTGGTTATTTAAGTATGATGAGTGTTTCTGTTTTCACCCCCTATTATTTTCACTGGGCCTTTCTTATGAATAATGCGGGTTTCTCCACAGGGAGGAGTTCTAGTGAATAGGATTATCTTTCTTTTTTGTATACACAAATATGCATATAGATACTGTATTTGAAATGTGTATTTTTAGAGGTTTAGCCTGGATCATGGTTTGAACACTCAACTCCTTAGGGTATCTAGAATTCAAGAAACACAGTGGGCTAAAATGATGGTGCTCTGGTCTTTTTCCTTTCAAAATATTGTGCTTAAGTAATAAAATGGCTGAACAGAGCATGATGATGGGCCGCATGTTGTTGAAGCATAACCTAGTCTACTCAGTGGTCAGTTTATAACTCCAGGCTTTTACAAACCCTAAATGTTTCCAGCTATAATAATCAATGCTTTGGATTTATTGCTGCTCTGATCAAAAATCTCCAATGGATTTCTATTGCAGAGAGTTCTGTGAAGGTAGGAACTTGGTCTGATTATATATAATCTATCTATTTCTATCTATATCTACATCTATCTATATCTATATATCTCTATCTATCTATCTATCTATCATCTATCTATCTATCTATCTATCTATCTATCATCTATCTATCTATCTATCTATCTATCTATCTATCTATCTATCTATCTATTTATCTATCTATCTATATCCTGCTGTCTCCTCAGAGATTAGGACAGTGGATAGGACATAAAAATTTGTTTAATATATGAAAATACAGGTTAAAATCTTCATCAGTCCGATTAGACTAGGTTATGCTTCAACAACAAATAGCCTTCAAGTCTCAATTGCGTAAAGAACAAATTATTTCTTATTCGTTATGGACATCCATTATGGGCTGGTAAGGGGAGTGAGGGCCTCTGCCCTTTGTAGTCATTCAAGATCCAGGCTGATAGCGAAGCTAGTTCCTGTTCTAGAGGTAAAAAGAGATCTAGAAGGTGTCGCTTCAACAGCTAAAATGCTCTAGCCTCAAAGCAATACCATCAGTTCTGCTGACATCTTAATGGTCAGCACTTTATGGCCCACCCAACCATAAAGTGATCAGGAGGTACAATCCTACAGTTGCCAGAGATAGAAAGGTCCAAACTTCTTTGAAAGGTGAGAGTAGTTTCACTTTCAGTTGGGAGAATGAACTAAATTGTTTTAATGTTAAGATCTGTTGATGCTTATATGATTAGGGCAAATGATTATTGGCTGCAATACAATGGACTACAAGGTATTTAATAGAAAAAAAATGGAAAAGTGTTGGTATTTTTGTTCCATCACATATATATCTACAAAGTCATTTAAACCTGAAAAGACAAGTCTTTCTTACAGTCTTTTTGTTTTAATTTTTTTCAGCAATTCCTACTTGAGTGCCTTGAACATAATCTGTAGTTTCCAGTTTATTAAATTGAGTTGGAAACTAGATAAGTAACTATGTTGAGCCTTAATTGAATCCTTAGAAATAAAGAACATAAAAGTTACAGTTTTGCAAAATGGTAGCCTTTATTAGCAAGTGTGAACTTCCTTTTAATTTTGATATATTAGCATTGCACTGAAAAAACAAACCCCAAAACAATCATAGGGCAAAGACTATCTTCCACACTTTTATTTTTCAAATGCTTGAAATGTATTCAATATATGCCTCTGAAATGAGTGAATAATAATTTTTTGAGACTGTGTTAATGTTAAAAAAATAAGAAATGTAATGGTTATTTTTTGAGGGTGGGTTGTTTTTTCCATGAATTGTTTTATCCCAGTATTTAAGAGATGGGCTCTTGAGCCAGATCATTGGAGTTTGTAACCTGTGCTTTCACTTACTAGTTATATTACTTTGAACAAATTTCTTAATCTGCCTGGCTTCCCTCAAGTTCCCCATTCATGAAATGGAGATAATAATGTTTATCTGGGGTTAGAAATAGTATTAATAATAGGGTTAGTAGAAAGGATTGAGTTATACCTTACGAGCGACATACTATAGAGTTGTGCTAGTACATGATGAAGGTTAAATGAACATTAACTTCTGCTGCTACAATTATTATTACTTTTTGTATTGATCATAGTCCATGTAAATACTCCGTGTATATTCATCAATACACCAATAATGTACCACAGAAATGAAATATGCAATACCATCCAGAACTTTGGCGTTTCTGACTTATTTTTAACTATAAGATTAGTATTTACTGTTATCTTGAAATTTGTTCATTGGTAAGGTTTAATAAACAGTTGTTATGTTACAAAGAGCTATTATGTGTACATTGTGCAATGTGAAAGACCAGTGGGAAAGATTGATGAGTCTGAAGGGTCCCTCGCTCTCTCACTCTGTATAACGTGAGAAAAGAGAATGGCTTCCAAAGACGCACTGCAGCATCGAAACTTTCTTCTAATGCCTGCAAAAGGCAAGACAGTATTCTGAAACATTTCAAAAGGTTTTTGAAGAACAAAATTATTTCCTTCTTTTTGAAGAAGGAAAATTATGAAAACTACCTTGATTCTGAAAACAATATGAAAGAATAGATAGTATGAGCTATAACAGTGAAGATCACATTGATCTTGTTCTCTGCCTTGTCCCATGCATCTAATACATAGTAGGTGCTTTATAAGTGATTCATGAAATAACTGAATGAATATTTCTGAGAATCACTGCTAGTGCATTCTAAATCTAAAATTGAAAATTAGGTCACTTTTCATGCATCACTGATGTTTAGGTACAATCACACTATGTTTCCGAAGAAGAAAGTGTTCAAATCACAGCACTAGAAACAAAATATTGAACTTCTGAGCGTTTTCTCTCCCCATCCTAGCATATTATTTGAGGGAGAGGGAAATTAAAAAAAAAAATGCCTTGAGCATATTTCTTTGTCAAAACATAATCTTCGATGCTGAAAATGACATATTTCTATTTATTAAACATGTTCAAAAAAAACACAAAAGGTTTTTATTAAGCTTATGAATATGAACATTTATACTGTATTCCAGGTGTTCCATATTCCCAGATTCAACTGCTAAAACAATCAACAGACTTAAATTTATATAAATCTAACAATATTTTTGGTTAAATTACTGGTTATAAGATCATTAAGAAGTAAGAAATGGCTACTATTTCACTTTCCCATTTACTGTTAGAAGTCTCATTCCCATTAACATTATCAATATTTTGCAGAACGCTTTTTTCTTGTTTCTCCTTCCCTTTTACTCTTTTGGCAGAGTGTCATCAGTAAAGCTTCTAATATAATACCCCAGGCAATATAGTGTTACAGAATCAGTGGGCAGGTATTACAATTCACTGTAGCTGTAATGGAGGGTAATGTCACTTTAAGACATGTGATACTTTACAGAGGAGGGATGTATTGAAACAGACTACTGCTACTTACAGCACTGTATAGCAGCCCGGCTCCTGCATTTTGCTGCCTTACTCTGCCCCGAATGCACTGGAATGGGGATGGTCCATCATTAACTATAAACTGATTCTCGTCAGGAAACTGCACATTATCTCACCATCACTTCAAAGGTCTCGTCAGGCAGAGGTGACGCCAGGAGATGATTTAAAGGTGAAAATGACAAGGTTTCCACCCCTCAAACCTTGGCTCCTTTTCTGACAATACAGTCTGAATGAACCCAATGTCTCCTTTATTGTGGAAATAGCATCCGAAGAGAAAAACATATTTTTTTAAATCCTGATAAAGAAGATTATTGGAAAGCTCTTTAAAAAAAATCTTGAATTGTGGCACAGATGGATTTTAGAAAGTGTTAGAGCTTTCCAATGAACGCTAATAGAGTACTCTGCTCTTGGCTGGATTTTTCAGGTAAGAAGCCTCTTTTAAGGATTTAAGATTCGGAAAGCAGATTTGTAACCTATTCAGTCATCTCTAGAGAACTATGTAAGGTTGGATGCATTATTTGGGGGGAAACACATATTAACATAGAGGCTACCTCTTGGTAAGAGAGTGAGCAATGAGAGTGACATGCAGGAACCTTGGAAGTAATGCTGAGAATTAAAGAAAGTAAATGGAAAAAAAAGGAAAATACTGTAAAGGTCAAGTCGCAGTAATCCTTTTGAGTGCTAAGATGAATGTGGGTGAAGAAATGAACAAAAGAAACTAGGCACTGAAAAACTGTTAAGTTTTGATTGTGGTAGGCTTTTTCAACTTCAGAGAAAGTCCTCGTGCATTGTAACTGAAATTTACAAGCAGTCTATGCATGCAACAGTCACCTATGTTTTGTTATTCTGTAATTTTCAGGGTATTTTGAAAAGTCCCCAAAATGCATTCATTTCTGGATTCACAGGAGGGGCATTGCTACTTATCCCCGCTGAAGAGAATGCATCTATGTTACCCTGATAGTTCAGAAGACAATGAGGCTAAATTTGTTGTATAAAAAAGTAAACAGTGGGCAGTGAAACTAATACAGTGAATGGCCCATCTGAATCACAGACTGGGGCAGGAAAGGCACCATGCTGTTTAAAATAATATTTTCCTACTTTGCACTTAATTATGGTTGTCACCGTTTGTCTATCACTGTCCTAAAACCCTTCTTAAAGATTACATCTCTTTCCTAAAACCAATAAATTATCTTGTATTATGTCCGTACACACACACACACACACACATTTCTTTGAACATCACATTTTTTGAAAGAGTACCTATTTCTATGACTAAAGAAGTCACACTGGGAGATCACTAGGAGGTTTTAAACGTGTAGTTGAAATACTTGAAGTGTATGATTTCACAGTGAAAAATTCTTTAAAAAAGAAACAATCTTGGTTCCAAAGCTCTCTCTATCCAAGAGAAAAGCATATACTTAACTGGATTGTGTAGAAAATGCTTCCATATCACTAGCTGAGTAAGGATGATGTTTCAAGTTTGATTAATTTGGCAATATGAAATGAAGCATAAGGTGTTGTTTGAAAAATTAGACAATATGTAGTGCAGCTGAGCTTTGCAGCTCTAAGATTGTTATAGGTACAGATAAGACTTTCAAAGTTTCAGCACCTGCGAAAAGGTGTATGCTCATCCATAAATACATACACCACCTGTATATGCATATTCATCAACACTATACAACAAATGCCACAATGGGATCTTGGGAGGCAAAGCAATATTGTAAATTAAGGCTCACACCACGACAGAAACACAGATCTTGCATCTGAAACTCATTCTGGCTAAAACAATTCTTTCTGATTTAAGTCCAGCCAAAAACACTGGTTCTATCAGGAGATTACAACATGCCTCTGAGAAATGATTACTTAGTTTAGAAGATAGCATAGAGATTAAAAATTCATGACTGTAGAATTAAAAAAAAAAAAAAAAAAAGAATCCCCTCTTTCCTTTCAGGCTTATGTCAGACTTTCAATGAAGTTAAAATGAACAGGAGTGTGCAGCTTTTCAATGCCTGGAATAACTAAAACTTAAAAGATCATTGTGAAAAACAGGATGTTTAGTTAGGATACAATGTTTCAAACTGCCTGATAGTCAAACTTCAATTTATTTTTGTATTTTGCCAATCCTCAGAGTGGTTTTGCAGAATTTGAAATGAATTCATGATCTCCTGGAGAGTGCTTTACTTCAATCCTACTTCATGGCATGACCTCTGCTGGGTCATTTTTTTCTAGTAGAAAAGGGACATGACGTGTGAGACACCCCCTTCTCTCATCAGTCGAACTGACTGAGCTGGGGGCTTGAAGCTGGAGCTAATTCTTCCTGTCTAATGTTTTCTTCAGAGAATGGCAATGGTCTCTGCGATGTCCTGGGTCCTGTATTTGTGGATAAGTGCTTGTGCAATGCTGCTCTGCCATGGATCTCTTCAGCACACTTTTCAGCAACATCACCTGCACAGACCAGGTAAGCCGGTCGTTGGCTCCACTACAGCCTCCGGTCTCACCGCTGACTCCTTAAGAGATGATTGAAGGCAAGTGACAAAAAGTGTTATAGTGTGGGCAGCTTGCCTCTGAATTCCAAGACATATTGTTGGCTGGATACTTTGGGGAAAGGGGGGTTACTAAAATGACTTGCAGGTATTTCTATTAACTTCTTAGAAAAAGGGATTTTTATCTAAGAGCCCCCCACCCCTTCCACACCTAAAAAGTAGAAATCATTTGTTTTTGGCAACTTTGGCCAAAAGTGATATATTCTGTAAAAGGTGGGATAATTTTCAAGACTTGAGGAATTTTTAGGGAAGTCAAATATGATCTTTGTAACTGATAAAATAACGTGTGCATATTCCTGGGATGCATTTTTTATCTAGTAGTGATACTATAATCTCTGTGTGTATGTGGCTAAGGACTGTGTGAGAATGTTAGTGCCCAAAGTAACTTTGGAAGTAGTTTGTCAATGAAAAAGAAATGAAAAAGTAACTTACTATTTCTTGTCTGGTTTAATTTGTCTTCTTTCCTTTCTCCCTTTCTTCACTTTCTGTTCTTCTGGTATGCTCCATGGCTTCTCTCTCTCTCTCTCTCTCTCTCTCTCTCTCTCTCTCTCTCTCTCTCTCGGCACTTTTAGGGACAAGTTCCTTTTAGCCTGACTTTTTTTTTTTTTCTAGATTGAATTTTGAGTTCCGAACGTATTTTGCTTTCTTGATCTTTCTGTTCAAAGTATATTTTCTACCCTTTCAATGGTCTCATTCTTCAATCTGGATTTTTCTCTCCTTCTTTGCTTCTCCAGCTTTCTCATTACTGTCCCCTAGCTCGACTATCCTTACCCGCCCAGATTCTCGAAAAGATTTCCTTCCATTTTCTATTTAGCTTCAGCCTTTGCATCCATTAACTCCACCCTCCTTCCTCCACCTTCACCGCGTCTGAGCTCTGGGGACCAGTTGCACGCCCAAGCTCCTGATTCTCAGTTCTCAAATGCTCCTACTCCTCCACCCTCCTCTCCAAATCCCTTTCTGGCCTCCTCCCATCCTCCTCGCTTCCTCCTGCTGAGCAGTCCAGCGTCCACGCCTTTGCCTTTCCTCGGCTCTGCTGCGGGCCTGGGCACGGATCCTGGGCTCCTCCTCACAGTCCTCTAGCAACACTTCGCGGGGCGCAGCTTGCAGACTCTCTGGGCTCTGCTTCCAGGCTGGGGGTAGGATGGAAAAAGCGCGGATGAAGTCCGGGGTCCTTCCGCGCGCTCGCACCAGGCTGTAGGGGAGCGCGCCAGCCAGTTCTTTGCCGTAGCCCAGGTCGCTCCGGTAGGAGAGTCGAGGGCCTGAGCGCGGGGCCGAGGCCGGGAACTGCCTCTCGGCCCCCGCCACCCTAATTCCCCACGCCCTGGGGAGGGAGGCGAGGGGGCGCTGGTGTCCCTGCAGGTGGGCATGGAGAGCGCTCTGCGGCTGCTGCGCTCCTGTTTTTGTGCCGAGTGTGTCCTGAGCCTTAAGTAGACTCCGCCAGACTCTGAGGCTTCAGTGCCCAGATGGAGGAAAAACCAACGTGGGTTTCGGAAACTCCACGTTACCTCCAATCAGTTAATCACCAATTTGTTCTGGCAAAAAAAAAGTCTTTGATGTGTTACACAGCCACACAAAATACGTGGGAAATCTGCATTAATCGTAACACTTAAAAATAAGAGTACATAACAAAAACAACTATTGTTAGTATTTTACTCTCTCAAGGTTAATTCCTTTTGTTTGGCTTGATCCTTATACAAGTAGATGTAATCTCTCTCCTGCCCCCACACCTTTCGCCCCAGACTAAAGTTCTGAGGGACTGGGTGACTTGTCTGAGACCACACAGCTAATAACTGTCATTAAGGGTCAGGTTGGTCTGATTTCACCCTCAGAGCCTGTTTCCCAAGGAATACACGGTTAGTCTCTGAATGTTTAGAATAATTTTGTCAAGTAGCCTCTTTGAGGAAGTGTGAGCCCTTTGACATCATTTGTGAAAACTTTCAGGTTATGTAGATAGGTGGAATCATTTGAACTATAAACCCATTCTGAAAAGCAGCCATGGCAGAACTGGTGAGAAGTAGTATGTGGTGATGGCAGAGCTCAGGACTGACCATCATCTCTGTCACTTAACATGAATGACATCACCTTGGGCAAGTCACTTCTCTGAGCCCAATTTCCCCTTTAGGGATGCTGTGGAGTGTAATGAAATAATCTTCTGGAAAGTGCTTTGTTAACTGTAAAGCTCTTCATAAACATCAGGAATTGCTGGCATTATCCCCACTTAATAGACAAAAAGCATGCATGTTAGAGATGTCGAAGGAGTGAAATGGTGCATTCATGCAGCTAATAGTCCAACCACATAGTCAGGACGAAAACCTTGCTTTTACTCTTGAGGTTGCTTTTTAGCTATGTGGTACCTTGCTAGAATATACCACCAAATTCTATGTGTCTTATGTTACTCTCTATGCACATAGTCATGAAAAATGGTACAGTTTGCAATGAGCTTTCACATAGACTGCCTCTATTAACCAGTTAATATATGAGATTTTTTGGGTGAGAGGTTATGACTATGCTACTTGTAATAAGTAAAATCATGTCTTTATGGGGTTTATCAAAATATTATAATTTCAAACTGAGAAACACATCATTAGGTTCTGATGAAGTTAAACTCAGTATTTGTTTTCTCCATTGTCAACCCTTAGAAATTACTTATTATCACCAATGCATGGACAATCTGTATGTAAAATACCCCAAGAAACTGCAGCTAGGAAACCGTTTTCAACTCCAAGTGCTTATACGTCTGAAACTTAGTTTAGTTTTGTTGATGAAATAAACTATAAGTATTCCTTTCTAGATACGGAAAGATTAAAATGGCATTAAACTCAAAGTCCAATGTATGTAATATGGTTATTCAACTTTCTCAGGTTTTTGAGAGTAGCTGTAAAGATTAAAGCAATAGATCTTGGACATAGCAATATTCTAGATTATTTCAGTCAGAAATACAATCTTCTTTAATAGTCTTCTGTTTTGATTTTAAGAGTAAATATATGCTTTTTGTGATGAGAGCTGGGATGTTTCTTTTTGTGGGTCTTAAATCTTCAGGGACACTAATGAAATGTGTATGAAAACAAGAGGGAAATCAGGGCCAGTTATCTGTGACAATCCACCCCTAAATGAGCAAATAAATAAATAAATAGCTGGATAAATGAGCAAAAAGAAGAAACATAATCTCATTTTCTCAAATCAGTTAAAACAAGTGACATGATGAGAAAAAATGAGACACCAGCAGACTCTGAGCCTTGCCACATTTGCCTAACCTTGAAAAATCGCCTCTTTCATAAAGCAGGAGCAGGCAGACACCATGTGCATACCAAGTATCTGGGAAATGTGAAAAATGACAAATCTTTCACTCAGAGCCCTGAATGGAGGGAGAGTGAAGGCTTTACAGCTGCCTCCTCACCTGCTTAGGAACGGCTAGCCCCCTCTCGCCAGCCTTTTACAGGCAGCTTCACCATCCCCTCAGTAAGATTGATGGTGCTCTGATCCCAAGCAGCCAATTTCAGTCTCTCAAGAAATAATCCACTACACTGACAGATGAGTGGAATTTGACATGATGTTCCCCCCTCGTTCAGATTGTGCAGCACCTGGATGGCACCAGCCATCCCAGGTCCTTTAGAGGAAATGGTTAGAGATTTGGGCCAATTTCTGCTGTCAAAACTTGAAATCAGGACAATGTTTTTGTGAAACCATGAATTTGTGATCTGTCTTCTCAATGCAGTGTGTGTTGTACACAAACAGAATGAGAATATGTTAACTAGAAAACTGACTGATTTTAAAGTATTCCCTTGCAGTTCCTAAGTACTTGGTATTTTTCATATTTACAGTATTAGGAATGCACCATTTATTTTGTTACTCACTAGTTAAGGAAGATTAAAAATCAATTTAATGAAAGTGAATTTTAAAATTACACAAATGAGTATAATGTTCTATGGATTAACAGATTTTTAATTTTAATTAATATTTGGCTAAATCTAGTTTTCACTTTGGGAATAATGTAGGAAATTACTATAACTATTTGAAGAACACTCATGCCTTTTTAAAATATATACATGATAGCTATAAGGAGGGCACTTAATTTAAAAAAGGTAGACTACAAATTGTTTCAGTAATTAAAATAGACAGCTTCAATTCTATACAATCACCAGTTGTTGTGTAACAAGTGAAAAATGATGAATGGTTTGCTTAATGTAACTTTCTAATTTAGGATTGGATTTTTTTCCCTTATGGATACATAAATTACAACAGCAGTTTTAATGATTACTTAATTTCAAGTGTGGGGGTGTATGTGTGAGGGGTTGTCCTTGAAACTTAATAAAATATGAATCATTTCAAAATACTTTAGTGAGAAAGTTCCTTGAAATTATCTAGTAATTTAAAATTATATAGATAAATTACATGAGACAAGAAGTTATAAGTGCCTAATGAATCATTTATTCTGGAGTCACTGCTATTTTATTGACAAAGGTTTATAGAAATTGTATCTAAAAAGATTACTCTGAACAGAATAGTCTATTAAATTTATACTTGGCCTGATTTAAAGCTTTATCAAGCAAAATATAGAGATATTCATTTACGACTTAATTATTAGTACTGAAGATCACCATCCATTTTTAAGTGTTTTTTAAATTAAAATATAAAAAAGCATTGTTGTATGCTTTGTATTAATTTTTACCTTATTGTTCAATATTATTTTATTGAAAGCTGCTGAAGGCATGCGCATTAGAATGCCAAGGTACATTACAATAAAGAATTGTCTTATAAAATAGTGAGGAAAATAGTGGTTGCATAATGGCTTTTTAAGAATGCATACTAGCACCAGGTTTCTAAGTGTAGTGAATTGGTGTAAAGATTAAGGAATAAGGTTGTTACTTGTAAACTGAGGCTAGCGATAATCCATTGATCATCTGAATGATGATACTAACCTCATTCCAGAGTAAGAGTGCAGCTATGAACATTTGGTAAGACCCCCAAATATTAGAACCAGTAGAGATGCAAATAAATATTTTCTGTGGATCCCATGAACTTTAAGAGAATTATTACAATGCTATATAAATATAATTACTATGTAAACCCAACGCTATGACCTCAATTTGTAATTAAGGCAAATAGATACTATAAACATTTAGAAGTTTTGCAAATGAACATTAACTTTCACTTGTTAATTTCTTAAAATTCATTTAAGATGACAACTTGAATTCTTTTAAAAACTCTCCCAATTTAAAACTCTGTAAAAATTTCAGAGTTTTATTGTATAAAATAGTACACCATTTTGTGAAAACAATTTGTCAGTGTCTCCCAAAATGTAAAATATGAAAATCCTAACACAATTTCATTTCTAGACACTTATCCTAAGAAAGTGATTGAACGAGTGTGAAAAGATGTATGTTAAGGTTTAGTCACTGTAACAATGATTTTAATAGCAAAAAATTAGAGGGGACTTTAATCTCTATCAAAAGAGGATTGGAAAATAAATCACGGTACATCCACACAGTGGGATTCAATTTAACTATTGCAAAGGATGAAATATGTTTATATATACTTGTGTGCAAAAATGCCCACAATATACTGTGGAGTGAAGATAACAAGGAACAGAACACTGAGCTTCAAAGTACTTTTGTAGCTAAAAAATATTTGCACATGCATAAAAATGTCAGAAATGACATAGATATTCCTTATACAGTGTTAGTTCAATGTAGTGGAAGGACTGAAATGATTTAGAGGTTTCTTTCTCTAATTCTGTATTTTTTTGGATTCATTTTTAGTATGAGTATATGCTGCTTTTTAACAAAAAGCCTACAATATTATCTACAGAGAATTTTATGGCAAAATTGGAAACATACCAGACAATGTTTCCAGTTTAAGGAATGAGAAGTATAGGTAGGAAAATATCATGAAGCCCTTTTCTTTCTAAGAGCCTTCAATATTCAATCTTCAATCTTCAACAAAATGTCTAGACTAGCATCTCCCAGTTCACAAAACACTGTCCCCTCCAAGATGCTCCTTGGAAAAAACATGTTATGATAACAGTCACTGCCTGGTATGTTCTCCTCATGAGGTTTACAGTGCATGTTAAGTGTATGAAAGTTCTGGGAAGATTCACAGAAACTTGGTTGTTTTTAAGTTAAATTTTGAAACATTTTTTTAATTTGGTCAACATTAACAGTGCCTATTCAAATCACGTGCATTGAGAAATGTGGGCCAAGATAATTCTGGAGTCCTGTGCTATTCAACTTTTTATCACTCACTTCTAGTGAAGAACTTGATATATAATAGGCTCTCAAAAAATTTTGTGTAAAATTATTAAAGAAAGAAGGAATGACTGTTCTGGTGGCATTTTAAACTCTCATTTATTTGTTACTACTTGTATGTGAGTGTTTGTGTGTATATGGATAGATGCAAATGTATCTCCGTGTGTTTTGTAATTAGGAGATACCTCAAATGGAGAATGATATAAACATTAAATTATCAGTATAACATACTCATTTATGTATGTATCTGCAATGTTTTTTATTGATATTTGACTTTTTTTAACATTTGGCAGCTATTCTATTAATCAAAATAATCCTAAGAATATACTTACAAATGTAGTAAAAAATTAAATCCCTAAGGTTTTCAGTCACAGCATGGATTTTTTTTTTTTTCTAGAGATTTAGAAAGTATTATAGGCATGGTCTTGAGGGACAGAAGAGAAAATTCACTTAGCAAATAGGTAAAGTTGCTTTCAAATCTTTTGCTATCAAGAGAAAAATTTACTTCATCTTTGTAACAGTGAGAAAATAACACCAGACGAGCAATTTTTCCTTTCTTTGGGGTAAAGAGAAGATGAATCATTTTGTTAACAATTTGTATAAACTAATTGAATTCTCCAAAAATGATGTCCTCAAAGCACTTAGGGACCCTCTTAGCCCACTATTTTCTTTTCCTCCCTCATCTTTATATAATAAAAAAAGTTCAGAGAAAGGAAAGATAAATGATATTATCATAGTGAATTTTCTCTCAGAAGATGGATATGCTAAGGCATCTGCCTATTCATTAAGCAGATTCTTCCTTCGTGCAGGGAAGGAGTCAAACCAATCATCACCCTGAGTGCAGAAGAAAGGAAGACCTCCTACATCCTCAACCAATGCCATTGTTCTGCTGAAGTAATTACCTGCATTACCCTTTACTACACCATTATTAGACCTTCTCTTCTAGGCATAGCTCCATTTTACCTAAGAATAAATCCAAGCTAGTTGAGTCTGTATACATATAAAGGATTTTTCTGATAACCCATTTGTGTGGATGAAGAATGGACCGATTGAGTCATATGCTTTGAAATGAAGACAGAATGCCAGCTCCCAGATTTAGATAAGCTACCCCACAGTGGGTGGGGGACAAAGAACTTCAATGCTCTTGAAATTGACAGTATAACTTGGATTAAGGTTAGCAGGCCAGCAGGTCATATGTCTCACTGAAAAAATATTATGTAAGTATTCAATAAATATTTTCTAATCAACTAGCAAGAATCTTATATTCTTTAAAAATGACTATAGTGGCAAGAAAGCAGCACATTAAGCCTTTTTATATCTATTGGTAATGAGGAAAGAGCACCAGAGTAGGAGGACTCTGAAGCTTTCAAGATCTTAAGGTGTCAGTTGCAAGGTTCAAGATGAGTGAGTTGGAAAGAATTGGTGATTTTCATATTATCCCTAGCAGCTCTAAGGAGGTGAGCCATACATTCTATAAACGTTAAAAGTATATTCTGCCAAATAATGAAACTATAAGCTGCCCAAGAAACTGATTCATGGATTTTATCCATTTGATAGAGCAAAATTCAGTACAAAATCACTTCTGTATATTTAAAAAAGCTTTCTGCTAAAACCATTTGAAAACTTTCTGGATGATTTCGTAGATGGACAAGGCAGACACCTTCATAGATCCGGCAGTTAACAAACTACTTAGACCAGTGGAAGGACCAGACATGACAAAATGCCGAAAACTGTGGCAACTAAAGAGCATATGCACATCTGCAGGTCACAACACATCCTTAGATACACCTGAGGTGGGCTCATTGTGACTAAAGCATCCAATATTTTAAGGCAAGCCAGATACCTAGAATTTTATGTGTAATTTCCTTATCTTTTAAATGTCAAATGGGCCAAACAAAACTTGACTCAGGGCTGTATCCCAGCTGCTGACCGTCTGTGTGTGACCTCAGACAAGATTAATTCTAGCTCCAACATATTATGATTCCTAATGAATTTATCAAATCCTTTCATGTATGCAAGATGCAGATAGGTGACAGCAGTTGGGGCCAAAAAGGAGAGTTCTATGCATATATAGCTTGGTATGCTTTAAAATTATGCCCACGGTTTAGTCCTAGCCTGAGTTACACCCAACATGCTAAAATGCTGTGTCTCTGAGCATTTTATATGATGCTAAATGATATCACTGGGAGTCTGATAAACTGTGAGCATTTATATAATGAAGCCAATGGCTTAAACAGAGGTCTCATTTAAATCTCAGCTAAAAATCAATTAATTTTCCCATAGATTAAGGTTTGGGAGAAATAGTAATCTGCAAATGTAATAAAACAGAGGGAAACATCAGCAGCATAGTTATGCCTATGTAAAACCTTTAATTTAATACCTTATTAACATTCTCAATGTCTAAAGTCCACTAGTAGGTTATAAAATTAACTTGAAATGCAAAGGGTTTTTTTGTTCTTTTGAGCAAATGATTTAAGATTTCATGTGTATTCTTTTTACATATGAATACAGGCTACTTATTAGTACACTAAATTATGATTCTACTAAAAATGACATGTAACTAAGGCTAACTGAGTTTCCTTAATTCAGTATTCGACTAAAAAAACTGCTGCCAGCCCTCGAAAGCATTGCAATGTGCCTGCATGCAAATAATTAGAATTCATGCAATTTGGGGACGGGTAATTTGTTATTAGTTTATCATGAGTGTTGTTTGAGTTGTTAGTGATTTTCAGTTGCTGTGGTCCTTGCTTGTAAATCATAAATTAGTGTTGGTTTAGTTTCATCATTATCAATTAAGTTTGCTGTGGGCTGTTTCATTAACCCTAGTCTGGAATGATGCATATTTGCATATTTTGGACTTTAAATTTGCTGGAGATGGACTTTAAGACATTCCTGAATTGTGATTCAGAAATCATTCATCTACATCCTTATTATGATACGTGTATATATAAATCACTCTCAAATTTATTTGTATGGTGATGCTTGTATCGATTATATATTGCCTGTGAATCTATGGAACATAAATCTCAAGGTAAGTAACACTTTTGGTTTATTTTTCTGTCCATAGGGCATCATTTTATAAAATATGAACATGTTAATAAGTTCATCTTATTTTATAAAAGTAATTAGTGATTCATAAACATAACCTTCCAAGTATTTATTACCTAAGTATTTTTCTATTGGGAAGTGGAAACAAATTGGAATTGGATATTTCACTTCCTCAGTTTGCTGTGGTAAGATGTGAATGCCACCATTCTATAAAGAAAGTTGTAACTAGAGACCAGCTCTTTATAGATGTCCGAATTTAAAAAATATATGACATAGCAAAATAATAATAAAATGAAGTCATTTTTCTGAAACAAAATGATAAGCTGTAAGAGAATGTGCTACTTAGAAGCTTCAGAAGCCTCAGAAGAGGTCTTATTGAGTTCAATTGTCTTTGTAGCTTCTTATATCACTATCTGATGAAAATGCAAGATACCATGCAGTGGACATGTGCTTGAGAAACTAGGTCACTGGGTGAACATTTGTAGGACATTTTTGACAGCTACTCCCAGGACTGTTTAGAAGTAAAAGCAGATTTATAGTGTATAGTGCCCATCTCCTGTTCTCCATCTATCACAGGCCTAAGTAATTAATTAACCACAGAGTCTAAATGTGATTTCAGAATCTTTCTCAGTCCTTATCCAGACACAACCTATTAATTGACTGACACCAGCATGCAGGTTAAGTCTTTGCCCATCCCTGATGTGCGTTAATTGACTGACCTTCTCCAAAATCTCTCCTATCCAAAAAATGCATGCCATTAAACACTTCATTAAAAAAAGAAATAAGAAAATGAACCCAATTGCAACTAAATCAAATTTAAATAGCAACACGTGTCTAGTAAGTGCTACTTAAGATTGTGCAGCTTTAGACAATTGTCGACTTCTGAGAGCTGCAAAACTTTCTTTTCATTACTTCCAGAAATTTTTATTTCCTTTTCCAATTCTTTTCTAACTCTGTGTCCACGATACAAAGCCGCTTGTGATATGAGTTCTAACCCAACAGGGTACTTTGTGATCATAAAGAATGAAACAATTCATTCTGAGCAGAGAAGATTTGGGAAACCGTCATCAAAGGAGTGATTTTGTGTTAGGCTTTGAATATTCGTTAGAGTTAGTAGGAAGGATCAAGGGTGGCTTATTCAACCAAAGGGAACAGAACAACTAAAGACTTAGAGACAGGTAAGGGAAATAAAGTGGGGTGGTGACAGACCTGGATGGCTGTAGGCCCTAAACTCGTTAGAGAAGCTTTGTATTATTCCAGTTAAAGAAAAAGCAGGATTTTTTTCTTTGTTACTGTTTTGTAATCAAATATACACTGATGACTACAGATGGAGAGCTAGGGAAGATGGAAGGAAAGAGCTCACGCATCTACAATTGAAGTTTCTGTGGAAAGCAAGTCGGTTAATTAACAAAAATGCAACCGTGGAACTCTGACTAGTCTTATGAGTCTCATGAGGACTTTTACACCTTTGAATTATTGTTACCCTTGTGTAATAAAAGATAAAACATGTCTCTACTTTTGATTTTAAAAGTTTGTATTTTATATTTGAAGACTTCTGCATCTCTCTAAATCAAACAGCCCTGATATGGGCTCGCTCTTAAGATATGACATTCGATCTGTACCACAACCCTACATGGTTGATACTGTTACACTGCAAAGGGTGGATAATAATGATGAAACTGAGATAAAAGCTTAGATTGTGCCCTCTCAGCGAGGAGCATTTTCCATCACAACCAAGTACTACTAGCTAGTCTTGGTCAATTGAACTTTTCAAAGCATAATGTTGAGGGGCGTTGTTCTACATTCTCAGGTTACTGTGTCTTGGGCTTTTCCCTCGCCCATATCAGGCAATAATTTTGAGTGCTGTGGCTGACTAAAGCTTTAGTCTTAATTTTGTTATGCCAACAGGCCTGGCTGAGAGCATGCTTTCTTTACTTATCGGATTAGCAGCATCTCATTTTTTAAAGTATTTTTTTTATAAGCTATTGTCTCCCAACAAATTTTAGACTTTGGAGACTTTGTGCTCCAGGCAGGGAAGCAGAAGTATAGAAGAAATCCACATTTATTAGACTCAGTCTTACTGTAGATTTTTCTGTTTTACCTAAAATGAAATTATAAATCATTCACACTGAAGAAAATTCTCTATAACTGCAATTTAACTTTCTGATACAATTTTTTGGCATTAATCATGTTGAGACTTTATAAATTATCTAGAATATTGTAAAGTGGGCTGACCTTTCTGGTAAGTGGTTTGATCATTTGCAGCAGTGTCTTTTTGCAAAAATATGAAATTTGCTGTCTTTCAAATAAAACTTGCTAGATCCATAGTCCAATAACATGTGAGGTAGAAATTGCTTACATAATCAGACCTGAGGTCTCACTTTCAAATTCTCATTGTCAAAATAAATCTCTTCCTCTCTTCCAAAATATCCACATGGCTAATGATGGCAAATTCCTGATCCACATCTTACTCTCCTGTGATTATGCCATTGAAGATATTGCTAATCAATTATGGCACTCTGTATTTGAATCCAGATTTAACCTTTGAATCCTTCCAAGCAGTGCTTCAATGATTGAGTTGTTAAAGGAGATAGGAATAATTTCAAAAACAATAACAACAGCCATCCTTGGAACCATCATTATCTACCACCTACTATGTCACATACTGTACAAACTGCCTTACATGGACTTACTGTTTAATTTTGAGATGAAGTATATTATCCATTCTTGATCTATTTCTCCCCTCAAGGTGGACTATGTTATTCATTTAAAAATAATTAAGTGATTTAAGTGATTAAGCAAGTTAATACACATAAAGTACTTACAATGATTCCTGGAAGAGGTTAAATATACATCATGTGTGTAGTATCTACATATATATTTGGAAATTAGGTAAAGAGTGGACTTGCTTGCAGGCTTTTCATCTGGCCTCACCCTCTTTGTCACCAGTGACTCTTGGCCAAGTAGCTGTAGGGTTAGGAGCAGGTTTGTAAACTAGGAAAACCAGGAGTTCATTTCCCGGCTCTATTATCATCACACTATTAGCTCTAAGTATGGTCAGGTCAGTGTCATTCTTTCTGCTTTGCTCATAAAATAGAGATCCCTGTTTATAAATCTCTACCTTACAGGCTTAAGTAAGACATAGAAATGATGTCTGTCCAACACCTGCTATACAATAGGTGTCCAGCACATGGCATCTCATTATTTTGCTACGTAAATAAATGTCAAAGAAAAGATGGTATAGAAGGACTACTTGGTACTAACATAGCCATCTATAATGTTTTACTATATATATAAAAAAGGAAACACATAGAAATCTTACAATTTGGAATTATTTACCCACTTTATGATAATTTTCCACATACTCAGCACAGATAAGAGATAGAGATTTTTATGGCTAACCTCTACGCTAGAATTCATAATGATTAGCCTTGAGTTCTAAGTCAATGTGAACAGGTCAATACTTACAGTATCCTTTCTTCTAACAATGTTGTATACATAATTACTGAGGAAGGTGCTCTAATTAATAAGTTTGATAGCATCTCTATGATCCCAAACATTAGAGAAGTTTGGTTAATTAATTTAAACATCTGGCCAATAACATTAACAGGAAACAGTCCAAAAGTCAGCATCGGTGCTTTGCTATTCTCAGAATGGATTATAAGTCTATTATAACTCTATTAAAAGAGCTACTAGTCAACTGAAATCTGATACCATTTCTCCATACTCCCTCAGGTGTCTTTTTCTTTTCATTAACTGTGTTGTTCTCAAGATAGCTCATCACTTCTTTGTCATAGGACCTAACTACTAAAGGAAGAAACCCAAGTATATCATGATAAACACATTAGTACCTAAATGTCCATGGGTTTTATTCCAGGGTACCATTTTTGTTCACTCTTATGTGTAACCCATATTTTCTACTCTGAATACAAAATGAAATACTTGTACATTAACTGTTGCCTAAGTATCTCAGTGTCTAATATTTTGAACTTTAGCAAAAGAAAACTGTGCCATTGGTCAGTTCAGTTTTTTATGTTTTAAGTTTCTAGGAAATTTGTATCCACATTGAGAGAATAGCTTATACAGTTAGAAGCATGGATTAAAGATATTGAAGGTAACAAATTTGCAATTATTGTTTCAGAGTCCATTAAGAACCATACCCAACAGGGAAGAGCTCTCTATTGAAGAGGTCAAAGCCTTGCCAAGTTATTTGATAAAACTGTCTTTTTTTTTTAACTGTCCTCATTAACATACTTTAAATACATTGTTAAATATTTCTGGCAAGCAAGCAGAGCATTGAAGTGATTTTAAAGTAGTGTAAAGGATTTATTAATTATAATCTTTTCATGAGTCTGTTTATATTCAATTGTGGCATTAATAGGTTGCTAAAACAAACTAGAGTTAATTGTATTTAATTAAATTGTTGCAAACAAGTAAGGGTAGTTTATTGTTATTATACGCAGAAAACTCTATCGATGTACTTGTTCGTATGATTAAGATTCGCTGTAATGTTTTTTTTTCTATTGGATATGGTATTATTCATCAACAGAAAGCAATATAAAAATGATAATTCAAGAAGTTGTCATAATAGAACATTTGGAGGTGGAAGCTTGAGTTAGTACTCGTAATCATATATTCAGGGTTAGGTAAATAAAGCAGGGTCCCTATCTTTTTACTATGTCCCCCAAGGAGCTCCAAGACCAAGACCAACTGTCTAACCTCTTTTCCTTCCTTGGAGGGTTTATTGTTTGTTTGTTTGTTTGTTTGTTTGGTGAGAGGAAGGGTCAAAGATCTGGGTCAAGGTTTCCATAAGAAATAGTTAGAATAATACCTAAAGAAGTAGGAAGGGCTATATCAAGAGTTAGGCTTGGAATTTGGGCAGCGATGAATTCTAGGTAACATTAACAGAATAATGAAGGTCTGGAGGCAGAAAAGAAGATACATTAGAAAATCTAAAGAAAATCAGAAGATCAGGAAAGAAACACTCCTTTGTCATGGATTAATGAATGCACATAAATACTTTGTGGATAGCAGGAGACAAAAGGTGGAAGCTGACATTGAAAGAAAAAAACTAATTTAGCACTACTCTTTTTTTTTTAATATGGATTTTTATTTAGTACTTACTATGTTCCTGGCACTGTGTTAACAATTCTATATTATTTCATTAATCCTTATACTTACCACTGCGAGGCAACTACTCTTGTTCTTTTCTTTCTACTCATGAAGGAAATAAGGTTCAAAGAGTTTAAATAACTTATCCATAGTATGCAGCTAAAAGAGGTAAAGTCAGGATTTGAACTGATATAATTTGGTTCCAGATTCCATGCTCTTACTGACTATAATACTGAAATTCTTTGCCGTTGCCAGCATCATTAGTTTTAGTTGTGATGGATAGTATTAAGATTGAAATAAATGTATTTCAAAATAGGTTAGGTAATGCTATGGTAACCAATCAGCTTCAGATCTAAATGGCTCAAGGCAGTAAAACTTATTTCTTGCTCATGTTACTGTCCTTCGAGGTTGACTAGAATCTGTGCTCCATGTTATTTTCAATCCAGAATTAGGATCATCATTTATTTGAAATAGTACTGTTCATCATGATAGAAAAAAGTGTGAAGGTATAGGGGAGGAAAAAGTAATTTCATTCTACCTTTGTAAGTTCTTCTGCCTGTACTAATAATTACATTAACATGAGACAGATTAATAGGACAAAATGACCAAATTTATTACATAGGTACATACAGGCATTCCCTAAGAATATGGGACCCAATGACAGATCAGGCTGTTAAGGCTTATATGCCATCTTGAGCTAAGGAGAAATGGGAGATCATCGTTTGGGATTTCAAAGTCATAAAGGCAATTTGCATGGAGATGGAAAAGCAAATTTTTGGTAACTAAATGTTTGCTGGGTCATTTTAAACAATAGGACACAGAGATGACTTTGATCAGACAGGACTTGCTAGGTTCCTCCCTATCACATACTAGTTCGTATTAAACTGTATCTATGCTGATATCTCCCTTCTCAGAGCAGGCACTCTATCTAAGTTCTTTTAGGTAGTAAGGTGGAAGGTCAAAGGTTTTTCATGAGTCTATTATTTCTTGAAAATAACCAGCTTAAATAACCAATATCTAAAAAAAGGCATATTTTGAGCTGGCAAGTTCTGCTCCCCCTCAGTCCCACTTTGAAACTTCAGATAAGAAGTTTCATAGTCTAAAAGCTAAGTTAGTGGATTGCTCCATATTTCATTAAGCCAATTTTACTCAGTCCTGAAAATAGGTCAGTTCAGTTCAATCATTGTGTTTCATTTCAGGAGGTAATGATGCATGTGGACTCCCCAAATTAGGCCTATATTGTGTTAACAAGTAATAAGGTATTTAATATGAGGCATATCTTATTATGAAAAGAAAAATTGAAGCAAGTTGTAAACTAGTGTCTGAGTCCTGAGTGATGCCAGTAGAGAAGATTTCTATATGTCAAGCTTGAAGCATCTTTTGTAGTTTGAAATGTCTCTGTTGTCTTCAGGTGTTCGGGCAAATTTTTTTAGTGGCTTAAACAGCGTCAGGAATGGATTGTCTAAGCATGAGATATTGTGGCAATTTCTCTGAAGTTTATATAAGGTTTAGCTGCAGTTTGCAGGGTTTTCAGGAAAAGGGCAGTTTCAGTTTTCAATGATTTCAATCAAAAGTGAGAGAAAATTGGAAACATTAGTTTAGAGAGTTTGAGAAAACTAGGATTCAGGATTCAGCTTAGTTTACAGATAAATAACAAACACCTCAAGGAAGTTAATAGAACTAAATTTAATATCCATAATTATATATTATAGTTTCTATTGAAACATAATTTTTCTTTCAAATAATACCCTCGTTTTTGCCAAAGATAGACAAATTAAGACCAATTTATTTGCAAAATAAGTGTAGCTTTAATAAACCTGGCCCAGTATTTGTATAAATACAACAAAAATAACAATTGATCATATAGGTTCTTTTAAATCTGCTAGCCATCAGACTTTGCCTGCAGTACCTTTAGATTTGGGTGAATTTCTCTCTTCTCAAGGTTCCCAGAATAACTTGAAGTTTCTGAACCTGGAGGAAGTGACTTTCCTTACTTACCTGGTAAGGCTGCTGGAAACTCTACAAGCAAGATACCTAGCTGTTTTTCTAAGGAGATTTTTATTGGCTTTCCTTAGTCAATCTTGATTCCTTAAGGTTGTCTGGTCATATCTGAGTCTATGCATATTTCTCTCAAATATGACATTCCAGTCAAAGCCTTGGTAATGTAACCAGTTCCCAACTATGTTCTATTATAAAGAGAACATATTCTTATTAAACTTATGCAAATGACTATGTTACCATAAAAAAATAAGAATACTCACTAAGACTTTCCAAATTCTTGAGGGATCGGGTCTGGAAAAAAGAAAATGTTTCAATTCTGCTTATGAAGGTATAATTTACCAAGTTGCTGTAAGTTATAGGTAGCTTAAGAGAAAATGTTTGCTTAAGTCTAGAAAAAAGATTTAAAAAGTCAGTAATATTCCAAACAACTGTTATAAAAGTTATAATCATTCTCATCAGTTCATTCGATTCCAAGAATAATTAAGGCTTGTTTATCTTGATCTTTTGTTAGCAGTTTTATGAAACTATCAGTTTTTCTGTTAGAGTTCTGCAATTCTTTTTTACCTAGTGCAATGAATAGTATGATCCAAAAGTTTATTGGAAACCTGTATTTTACAGTGTCAGAGTCCTCTTTGTGAATCTCCGAGGGTGAAACATTAGCAAAACTATCAGAGTAAAACAATGACTCTCTATAAATGACAAAGACTTAAAGTACCCATAGTTAAAGACAATGTGGTTGACAAGGGAATTTGCTTATGACAAACAACATTTTAAGACAATAACTAGAATTACAAATGATAACATTATAACAAGACATATCATTATTTTAGAAATTTTATACAATTTTGAAATATTTATATTAATAATATTACCCATATTATATACCCTAGACGTTTATCATCACTTATTTGACAATGTTTTCCATGAAATTCAACACACCAAATAAGACTAATTAGTTGAATACTTCTTTTTTATAAGGAGAGAGAAAAAAATCTTTTGAGGTGTTCTGGGGGCTCTCTGGAATATCTCAAAGTTAGTGCTAGGTCAAGAAAAATACTATTTAAAATTTGAATATTGGGAAGTTTGTCAAAAATGTGTCAAAATGTTTAGACATTTGATTAAAAAGATCATTTGATTAAAAATATCTAACTATCCATTTAACCAAAGTAATAATAAAAGATTTCAAAGACAAGTACAGAAGATTACATTATTGTTAGCAAAACTTTAGTTTTGCTATTGAGAATATTCAGTTTTCTTATGTAATCAAGGACCTGATTAAGACAAAGTAAAACACAGAAAATTAGTTTGATAAAACAGAATATTTGCTTTCTAGGCAGAAAACTTGTCATAATACTCACCAGGAGCAGACTAATAGTCTAAGAAAACTTTGTCCTTTTTAAAAAGGGAAGAAAACCATTTTCAATTTTGTACTAGTTTGCTCTTGATATTTAATGTACTTAAATTCATTCCAGTCTCATTCAGTTTAAACACATAAAACTTTCTCAAGATTTCTTTTCACAAACCTTCTACCACTTTCCTTGTGCAAGTTAGTCTCTTACTTTCTTACCCATTCAGAAATAACCAGCTTATATTAAGACAAACCACTTTTAAATAAAAAAAAAATCTCTATACTTTATACCTTTTTTCTCGTCTTTATTAAAATATAATCGACAATTAATTACTTGCATTTACATTGTACAATTGAATGAGGGTTTTTTTTCAAATATAGTTGGTATATTACACATCAGTCTCAGCTGTACAGCATATTGATCAGAAATCCATACAACTTGCAAAGCACTCGACCCACCAAATCTAACACTCCTCCCCCCACATTCATTCCAATAATGTTAACCATCTTTCCCATGCTATACTCTACATCCCCATGTCTATTCTGCAACCATCCACCTGCACCTCTCAATCCCTTTGACCTCTTTTTCCCCTGCAACCTCTCTCCCAACTAGTACCCCTCAAAATATTCTCTGTATTTGTGAGTTTATTTCTGTTTTTGTTGTTGTTGTTGGTTTTGTTCTTTAGATTTCATATGTACGTGAAATCATGCGACATTTGTCTTTCTCTACCCGACCCATTTCATTCAATGCAATACCCTCTAGGTCCATCAAAGCAATATCTTTTTCCATCCCCTTCTCTTTAGTCAGTGTGTGTCTTTTAATCTGAAATGACTCTCTTGTAGGTAGCATATGTAGAGATCTTGGTTGCTTATCCATTCAGCTACTCTATCTTTTGGTTGGAGCACTTAATTCTTTCCTATTTGAGGTACTTGTTGATAGAAATGTAGTTGTTACCATTCTTTATTCCTGTATTTAATACATGTTTTTTTTTTTTTTCAAGAATTCCATCCAACATTTCCTATAATACTGGTTTGGTGGTGACAAATTCCCTTAGCTTATTTTTGTCTGGGAAGCTCTTTATCTGTCCTTTAACTCTAAATGATAGCTTTGCTGGATAAAATATTCTTGGTTGTAGATCCTGCGTTTTTATCACATGAAATATTTTATGCCAAGCCCTTCTGTCTTGCATAGTTTCTTTTGAGAAATCAGCTGCCAGTCTTATAGGTACTCTTTTATAGGTAACTATCTGCTTATCTCTTATTGCTTTTAGGATTCTTTCTTTGTATTTAACCTTTGGCATTTTAATTATGATGTGTCTTGATGTGGGCCTCTTTGGGTTCCTGGATTTTGGGACTCACTGAGCATCCTAGGGTTTTATGTCTATTTCCTTCACCAGGTTAGGGTAGTTTTCCATCATTATTTTTTCAAATAGCTGTTCAACATCTTGTTTTCCCTCAGGAACCCTGATGACATGGACATTTTTACCTTTAATAGTGTCCCATTGGTTTCTTAAATTATTATTATAGTCTTGGCTTCTTTTCTCTTGCCATTCTGATTGAGTGTCCTTGTCTTTTCCATTCTCTATATAGATCATTTGATCCTCTTCTTTATTCACTTTGTTTATTCCTTTTGTTTATTCCATTTATTATACTTCTCTTCTCAGATAATATGTTCTTCATTTTTGACTGGTTCCATTTTATAATTTGCATTTCCATTTTTATGTTTTTTATCTCTTTGTTGAACTTCTCACTGAATTCATCTACCCTTCCCATACGTTCATTGAGCATCTTTATAACCAGTGTTTTGAACTCTGCATCTGTTAGATTACTTGACTCCATTATTTCTGGATCTCTATTCTGTTCTCTTACATGGTTTCTGCTTCTTTGTCTTTCCATTTTGGCTGCCTTTCTGTATCTGTTTCCATGTACTAAGCAAACCTTCTAAGTCTCCTGGTCTTATAAGTAAGGCTTTGTGTAGTAGATGTCCAATGGCACAGTCCTGAGAGGGGTTCAGTTACAGGCCAAGTTTAGCTCCAGCTTGTGCCCCTCCCGGGGCACCTGTTAAGATTCAGCAAGCGATCCACAGATGCTGTGCTTATAGTTGCCTCAAAAGGCCACACCAGAAACCAAGGCCAGCTGCCACCAGTGTGAGTCTAGGCGCTGCTCAGCAAGGGTCACCTGACTAAGCAAGGACACATCTGGATGCAGCGAGGGTGGGCCTGCAAGTTAGAGGAGGTAGAGTTTCAGGGACTCCTCTGGGTGGAGTGACCTCTGTTACCAGTTTGATGACATCTCTGCTACAGTGGTACTGAGTCCACGCACTGGAAGAAGAAAGAGCTCAGCAGAGAACAATGGATACTGCTGGTATTTCTGCCAGGGAGAGAGCCTCGCCCGCGGCCCTTACTCCAACAAGTCAGTGTTGCCCTGTAAGTCCCTGCTCAGCCAACCGGCACTGGTGCTCAGAGTGAGCAGGTCCATCACAGCGTAAGTCTGCTCGCATAAAGGGCCTCTTGGAGAGGCATCTCCGTCCCACTTAGCCGCTCCAGTATGGGCAGCCCCATGTCCTCGCCCTGTCCTACCTTCTGCTGTTGCAGGGTGATTTCTTAGATTTCTCCCTAGTTGTATGGCTTTTCGTCTAGCACCTAGGAGATTTTTCCTTGCTCTTTGCTCCTTGTTTCTGTTACAACTTTGATTTGGTCACCAGAGGGATGAACAGAGCCTCTATCATCCACACTATTTTTTCCCTTCTCTACTTTATATCTTTTATTACTGAATATATATGTCATTTTTCTTTTATTTTAATTAGAATTCTTAACTCTTAGAAACATTAATTTCTAATAACAACTAAAAGTAAGCAATTAAGAATCAGCATTCTATAGATTGGCAGGTCCACAAATACATTTCATAACCTCTAGAAACAGATTCTTTTACTGACAAATGTATTTCATAGTTTTTAGAAACATATTCTTCCTCAACAAAAATGCAAGACATTTTTAACAGATGCAAATTCATCTCTAAGTTTCTCTGTAATAAGAAGCCAAATGTAGATAAACTTATTTAGCAATTAATGTTTCAATATTTTATTTATTTGGAAATGCTAAATATTCAATAAATTCTATTATTTAACTTAGTAAAACTCTAAGGTTTCCAGTTACCAAAAGACTTTGGAAATCATGTTTAAGTACATATGCTATAACACATAATTATTGCTAAAAAGTTTTACCTAAAAAAAAGTCTTTTATCTTACTATGTCTACTTAGTTTATTAATCCTTAACAATTATGTTTAGATTACCCTTGAACACTCCATGAGACATCAAAACCAGTGATTATCCCAAGCTATTTTTCCT
>NW_006440638.1:12272481-12298648 GCF_000325575.1 Pteropus alecto | reverse complement strand
TAATATGAACTTATTTTTGTAAACTCAGTAAAATAAAAGTATTATATTTAAATTCGATTACTCCAAAGACATACCTGTTTTAATTAAGATGATGCAGGACAGGGTAAATTCCCCTGAGTCGGGGGAGATCAAGCTCTGCACAGAGAGGGAGAGGGTTCTTGGCAGAGAGTGTAGAAAGAATTCAACGCACACACCAAAGTTAGAGTAAAAAGGAAAGTTTGTTAGGAGAGGGCTAACACTCCACAGACAGAGTGTGGTCTCCTCTCAGAAGCAGAGAGTGAGAGATCCTAAAAGAGACTCAGAGGGACAGAGACAACAGATAGAGACAGGACAGTGAGAGAGACAGAGTAGAGAGAGTGAGAGGGATCCCAAGTGTTTGGGGAATTTAGCTTATACATCATTCTTTAGTTCCTGTTAGTTACAGTTTAAAGACTTTGTTTAATCATTTCCTTTGATATAGACAGACAGTGAGGAAGGCTAAGAGTTTGTAGAGTGAAAAGATAAGAATATGTAGCATGAAAGGCCTGCTGGCAGTTCCCAAGCTTTAATCCATAGGTTCCTTATGGTTTTAGCCATAGGGAATGAACAATTTTATTTTGTGTGGAGCAGCCACTTAAAGACTCTGTTTTTCCTGTTTCCCCTTCACAGGTGTGGGAAATGGGTTGTTAGCAATCCCAGCAGAAATTTACCTTTGTTCTGCAGGTTTCCTCATGGCTTGGCTGCAAGGATGATCAGCATATTGTAGTCTCTGAATGTAGCTTGATTTAATACTTAATTCTCTTGCCTCCTCCCTACAGTAAAACCAACAAATTTAAATTAGCTTTAATACTGAATATTTTTCCCAAATCACATGAACCTGAAAAGCATTTGTGTTAGTTTTTATTATATTTTTAAGGATTTTTATATAAGTGCTTTTTAAAGTCAATTAAATATAACTTTTGTGAATTAGCAGAGGTAGAAAAATACCATATCATACATAAAACATGCAAACATAAACAGAATTATTAATATTTGAAGAGAAGGCACTTAGATTTTTTATTTGCCCCTGACAAATAATTTTTAAGAAGGTGGAGGAGAAGGAGGCTAGATTTAGGCAAAGAAGCCTTTTCAGCCACTAGTGCTTTTAAAAAGCTTACATTTCCCGTTTTTTGTTTGTTTGTTTGTTTGTTTGTTTTTTCCTTTGGTTTACTCAGTCTCAAGGCAGTTGTAGGCTGTGTTTACCTGCCTGATTATGCATAGGAAGGCCTGGGGAGTTGCTGAAGAGGCTTTAGAAAATTCCTATCAGACTTTGAAAAATCAGCTTCAAAATTTGCGAAATTTCTTCTAGAGTTATTAAATCCTTTAAAAATATCCTGTCAAGTTTCTCATTGTAATCTCTGCCTTCTAGCCTTCTAAGTTTCTCCAGACTGAGGTAAATAAAGAGGACTTGTTAGGGGTCTTTTAGGCCCATTAACTTTTGGTGGTGCTGTTATTAAAATATTTCTTTTAACCATTTCAGTGTCCTTTATATATCTCATTTTTAAAATAACCGTCTAATGATTTCCATCCTGTTGGGATGACTGCTGTAACTCTTTCTTCGGTGTTTCCTCTTTGTTTAACCCCTATTGATATTCACTTTATTCACCTTATTTGTTTTTTTCCTTCTTAAGTACCAGACAAGTCTACAATTTTACTTCCAATGTCCTATTTTTTTTTTTTTTTTACAATATCTACAAATGTCTGAAGGCCAATAGGAAGGGATCTGAGTGGACTCTGATTTTTGTTCTAATTTCTGTCCTTCCATCTTGTTAAAGGTGTTTTAATTGCTAGTCATTATACTAATATGAGAGCTCCCTAAAAATTTTTCAGTTTAGACGTTTCTCTGGGGTGACTCCATAGTGTAGTGGTTAGCACGTCTGCTTTGTATGAAGATAGGTCCTTGGTTTGCACCCCAGGTGGAGCCATGGACCATACCCTGGGTGCCTGTCCACCCCTCCCCCTCATCCCCCAAGTGCGCCGGGCTACCCTGACTGTACCTGGTGTGCCAGGCCCAGGGTGCCGCCATGAGCACGTGGCGGGGGAAACGCCTCGCTTTCAGAGATCCAGTTCTTAAAAAGGAGACAGCAACATCCATAGGTCAGGGGTAGGGGTAGGGATAGGGGTGGGGAATTAAAGAGGGGAAAAAAATGTTCCTCCAATTCAAAAGATCCATCATTTGGCCACTGACAATGAGTAGGATTTTAATAGACGCTCAAACCAATAAGCCTTTTAGGAGGCAAGAGGTATCTGCAAGAGACTACAAAGGATGCAGCCCTCACAGACCCAAAACATTTACCCCAAGAGTTAGCCTGAAAATGATGAAGGGCTCTGTTTTTCAACAGCTGTTACCTTTTTGAACAGAATAAGGTTTTAGATTCCTTAAGTTTGGATCCACAGCTTATTGAGCTGCCTGCCAGATGCTTATGCATCTTCCAGCTGACAGAGAAAGTAAAATAACCACCATCTTTGGGAGAAAAAGATCAACAAAAGCAAACGTACTCAAATGAAATCTTTACCAGAGTCACATTTTCCCAAGAAAGTAGCTCTACCAATATTTTCTCCTGCTAATCTAAATTTAGAAATAGACAAAAAATTTATAACTTTCTTTTTTCCCCCTGGCAGATAGAGATTAGAGAATAAAAAGGTAAAAAAAAAGAAAGAAAGAAAGAAAGAAAAAAGAAAATTACCTGTTAACTGGCTGGATTGTCAGATACCCAGGTTCTCTCAGCTTCAGTCATCTTAAAAAGCAGTTTTCCAGCTGGGAAGTTCTGGATGACTCTAGAAAATTGTGTGGAGAAGGAAAAATAATTTTTTTTCTACCCTTCTAAATTATTCTGGCTGGTCAAATTAAACATGAAATAGATTAACAGGAAAAACTAAACTAATTTATTATGTATTTACAAAAGGGATTCCCCAGTAATATGAGACCCAAGAACTGACCAGGTAGTTAAGTTTATGTGCCATCTTGAGCTAAGGAGAAGTAGGGGTCTGGGGATGATATTGGTTTGGGACTTCAAAGGACAGGAAGACAATTCACATGGAGATGTAAAGTAAATGTTTGGTAAATGAATGTTTGCTGAGACATCTTTAACAATGGGACACCAAGAAGTCTTTGATTAAATGGGCCTTTCTAGGTTCTTCTCTATTACATACCAGTTTATAGTTATCTATGATGATCTCTTTCTTCTGGGAGGAGATATCTAAATTAATTTAGACAATAAGGGGGAAAAGTCAAAGATTTTTCTGAGTCTTTTGTTTCTTGAAAATAATCAGCTTAAAATAGTTGATATCTAGAAAAGGCATATTTTAGAGTGGAAGACTCATCTACCCCTCAGAGGTAACATTAGAAAATAAGTGCTTCACCTTGGAGGTGATACTTGTCTCTTTTGCTCCATTTCACTGGCCAGGCCTGGTCATAAGGCTCAACTCAATTACAAGGAGCAAGGCAGCACTATGCTACCATGTGTCCAGAGGCAGATAGCGATAGACGTTTGGTCAACAGCATTCATGACAACTATCAAATGCCTTATTGTTTAGAAATACTACTTTCCTTATTACAGTAATCTTCCATTCTTAGCTATGTAAGTTTAGATATCTTAGCTTATTTCAATATTTGGATAAAGCTCCAAACTTTTGATGAAGAGGACAATCCAGTTAGTGAGTGCAAAAAACCAAACCACACCAAAACAATGTAACACCAGGCATCCAAATTTTTTTTCATATACCTGACTTTTGAATGAATGGTTGTCACAAGGCCCATCTCCACATTTGAGTAAATGTGAAGTGAATCTTTGAGAATATAGAAGTTATCTCCCTTTTTTTCCATTGAGTCTCTTTCCCATAGAAAACACTCTAAGGTTCTCGCTTACTTACTGTTCTTTTCTCATCTTATCCTCTCATTTGTGTGAATCTAATCTGTGAACTGATTCCCAGTTTTAAGAATTACCACTTGTGAATAAAAGGTCAAAGCATTCAATACTACACCATATGGGATGCTGCTGTTTGCTTTAGATGAAACTTTTATAGGGCATATTTTTAAGTAGATAATATTTTTATATTATCCTAGGTATTTTTTATTCTTTTTATTTTCATTTTCATAACTGTATCTGCTTCTATTTGGCAGGCAGAGAAATCAGTTATGGGTCAAATGCACCCATTTTTCATGGATTAATTCATATAAATGCTTTGATGACAGCAAGAAATAAAGGCATGTAAGGATAGATGCTGACTTTGGAAGAAAAAAATTATTGAAGCTAGGGAAACAGTGATAGCAGAGAACATTTCAATTTTAGGTGCTAAATGACTTATTTTCAAACCCTAGGAGTATGGTAATACTATTTCTCTCCCTCTCCCTTTAATTAAGAGTTCTCATAATCCATAGGACCTCAGCTGAAGAAAGGTTGTTTTAAGAAGAGTTAGGTTTCCTATGAAAAACAAGGTTTTTCTTATTAGCTAAAAATGTCTGTGTTGATGGGCAAAAAAAGCTGCAATTTACCATCGTGAGTCTAAAGAAAGAGAAGAAAAAAATAAGAAGATTGGCTTAGTCCGTCAACACTTCTGTCACAAATGTCATTAGCAAGTGTTGCTTTCCATGGATGGTTCAGGAAGACAGTGCTCATATATCAGGCTTTGTTTTGTGAAACTTGGCTTTACTATCTGATTCCCATCTTTACCGATAAATAAAGGCTGAGGCAATTATTTTGTCAAGATTTCATGGACTCTATCTCCTCACCACACACACACAAACACACACACACACACACACACACACTCATACATTGTTAGATTGTTAAGATATTTTAAAATCATACTTAGGTAACTTAAGAGTTAGAAATTAACTTAGCAATCTTCTAGACCAAGCTTACATCGGATACTTTATTTGCCTCAAAACATCCCCTGTCAAGTGACAATTTACTGGCTAGACCTTCCACAATATTGTGTGGAGACATGCTGAAACTGGGACTCCTTTCTCTGACCTAGATAAAATTATTTTAATCATAAAACTGATTTGCCTTTGTCGTGAAATCTCTTCCATTCATATTGTTCCTCATCTCACTTAATAGCAATTATATCCTTCTCGTTCTTCACATCAAAAACCTTTGTATCACCCTCAACTCCCCTCTTTCTCTCAGATTTCAATTCAATGTGTCAGTAAAGCTATTTCCCCTTAACTTCAGAATATATCCTGACTCCAACCACTTCTCACCACCTCTACTGCTTCTACCCTGGGTCAAGCCACTATTTCCTCTGAGGTGGATTATGGCAAAAACCTATGGTGGGTCACCCGCTTTCACTTTTGCCCTCTGCATTCTTTTCCATGGAGTAGGCAGAACAGTAAGATGAATAAGCCAGATCTTGTCTCTCATCGACTTAAAACCCTCAATGGTTTCATAATTCTCTCAGGGTAACAGTCAAAGTCCTTACAATGGCTCCACACAATGTGCCTTTACCCTTACCCTCATTATTTCTGTGACATCTTCTATTACTCTTTACTCACTCTCCTATATCCACACTGGTCTCCTTGCTGTCCCTTCAAAGCAAACATACTTTTACATTCATTGGCTTTTGCTCAGCTTGGAATGTTCTTCTCCAGATATCCACATCCTTTCCCCCTTCAAATATCTGCTCAATCCTTACTCTGTGAGGCCTCCCCTGGCCTTTTATCTATTTTATGTTCACCCTCCGCTTAGTACTTCAGATCTTCCTTATCGTACTTTGCTTTTTAAATTATGTTTGTTGCCTTTTATTGTACTATATCATTCATTTATTTATTAATTTTTTTGTTTGTCTCTCCCAAGTAAAATGTAAGTCCCACAAAGGTAGATATTTTTATCAGTTTTAGTTCCTGATGTATCACAGGGCACAAAGAAGGCTTTTAATAAATATTTGTTGACTGAATAAATAATTAAAAGGAAAATTTTAGGACTTCATGATATAGAGACCACTCCCTTTACTCTCCATCAAATGTAATATAATAAGTGTTCACATATCCCCTGATAGCCTTCAGCCTTCTACTGAAATGAATATTCTTCTTAGCTTCAATTGTCCTAGCCCCCTGAAGTGGCATGACTCTATTGGCAATGGGAGTGAGCACAGGGGTGGCCTGAAGCCCATAGTTCATAGCCAAACCTTATGACAATAACCTGCAAAGGTAGAAACTTTTATTATCCTGTTTTTTCAAGTGAAGAACTAGAAGTTCAGAGAGGTCAAGTAATTTGCCCAAGGTCACACAGCTATTAAATGACAGCTAGGATTCAAATCCAGGAAGTCTGAGTCTACAGCTTATGTACCTAACCACTGTCCTATATTCTCATTTGTGTATCTTGTTTCTAGAAAAAGGTACACAGTTATCTCAGGATATCACTTATAAGGAAAATGAACAATATTCTCAAACCCCATGGAAGGCACCTTCCTGAATCTCTTCTAAGACACAGGAAGTTTATTACTTTTATGATAGCCTGATTCAGTAAAGGATAGCTAAAATACTTAAACTTTTCCCCTGATATTTAGCAGAATCCTGCAGAAATTTGGGCATGGGAAGAATGTCTGGATTATTTTTAATTTTTGTGGCAGATTACAGAGCAAGCTTAATTTTTTTTTTCCATAGACGAACCATTCGAATGTAAAGACAGTGTGTTTCTCCTATGTCGTCTCTTTTCTGGCCTAATTGATTGTCATATGAAATGGTGCAGCTGTGTGCTAGTACATACTATCTATTACTTGTGAAACTCCAATTTTTATTTAAACAGACCAAGGTCACAATAGCTATTTTGGCAACTCTACCACCCTGCCAATTCAGATTGAGTTTATCATCAGTGAAAACCCCCAGGCCTCTCTCACTCATGCCACAGTGAAGTCACATCTCCTCAAGTCTCTATTATCACAGTTGGCTATTTGTACTTAAGTGTGGACATTAATTTTATCTCTGTTACTTTCTGTTTTGCTAGATTCCAAACTTTTTTCATCTGACTGAAAACTTTGAAATTTTCAAGATCTCATTGAATATATTAACTAGATTTCCCAGCTTAATGTTTTTTAATGATTAGAGAAATCTACAAATTAACTATTAAAAAATTAATTCCTAAACATGAATTGAGCACAATATATTCCAAGAATGGTAGTAGCATGCCAACATTCCACCATTTGTGAATTTAAGAAGGAAAAATATTATGTGAAAAGACAGATAAACCCTGATTGTTTAAACTACAGTAATGTAGTACAATAGAAATATAAAGAGAGCCTATATTTATAGCCTATATTCTATATTAATAGATATATAAATAAATGTAATTTAAAGTGTTCTAGTAGCCACATTTTAAAAAGTTCTTAACAGAAGGTAAAATTAATTTTAGTAAATTTTAGCTAAACCAATCCAAAATATTATTTTCTTTGTTTCTTGTGGCTGCTGGGTTGCTTAAACTGGGTTGCTTAAAACAATAGAATTTATTCTCTCACATTTCCAGAGCCCAGTTCAAAATCAAGGTGTAGACAGAGCCCGACTCCCTCTGGAGGCTCTAAGACAGAATTTCTTCTTTTTCTCTCCCACCTTCTCATGGCTGCTATGTTCCTTGACTTGTGACCACATCACTTTAATCTCTGTTTCCATAGTCACACTCTTTTCCTCTTCTGTCTGTCAAATCCCTCTTGGCCTCATACTTTTCTTTAAAAAAATAAATATTGTAGTATACAATATTATATTTCAGGCGTATAATATAGTGATTTGACATTTATATTCCTTACAATGTGATCACCACACTAATTCTAGTAATCATCTGTCACTGTGCAAATATATCACAATATTCTCTTTCACCTTTTTCACCCATCTTGCCACCCACCTTCACACAGGCAACAATTCCTTTGATCTCTTTTTTTATGAGTCTATTTTGATTTTGTTTTGTTTGTTCACTCATTTTGTTTTTTAGATTCCACATATAAGTGAAACCATGTGATATTTGTCTTTCTCTGCCTCACTTATTTCTCTTAGTATAATACCCTCTAGATCTAACCTCAAAAATGGCAAGATTTCCTTCTTTTTTGTTGCTGAGTAATATCCATGCAATATATGTATATATGTATACATATATATGTATATATACATATATATATATATATGTATATATATATACACCTACATATATGTATATGTATATATACCACACCTTCTCTATCCATTCTTCACTCTCAAAGGACAGTCATCATTGGAATTAGAGCCACCTGGATAACCCAGGGTAAGTCCTCCTCTTAAGATTCTTAATCGCATTTCTTTTGTCATGTAAGGTAGTGTGTATTCACTTATTTATCATGTAAGGTAATATTCATAGATTCTGGGGATTAGGACATGAACATATCTTTTTGGGGATCACGATTCAGCCCACTAAAATGATCATGCCCGTATGTAATCAATATAAAGAATTGTTAACGAGATACTTTACATTCTCTTTTTCTGTGTTAAGTCTTTGAAATCTGGTGTGCAATTTATATTTACAGGTCATCTCAATTCAGACACTAAATTTTCTTTAAAAATACTCATCTATATTTAGATTTTATAAAATGTAAAGTTTAAAAATATCGATTCACATATTCAAACAAATATATTTAATTTTTTAAGTAATAAATTAAATATTTTACAATTTAAGTTAAATTAAAATAAAATTTAAAATTTATTTTCTTGGTCTCAGTAGCTATATTTCAAGTGCTCAGTAGCCAAATGTGGCTAGAGGCTACTGAATTGTATAATGCAGTACTAGAGCCTATTTAATAATTATTAAATATTAATTATAATACATAGTAGCTGGTGTACTCTTTTATATAATGCTGATGTATTTTTAAGTAGCATTAAGTTTTGTCATTTACAAGTATTTTTGAGCACCTATAGTGTGTCAGGATCTGGAACTCACACTGGTTTTCTTACCTTGCCTATGCCCCAGTTATCAGAAGTTAGTACAGGGTGATAGATAAGGAAACCAATGGGAAGATACATCTGAAAATGTTTGGCTAAGAAACCAATTTAATCTAAAGAGATCCTGTGCTCAGTACCTCAGCAGAACTTCATTTTCACCTTTCCATCAGGCATGATCTGAACGCCCTTTTAAGTTCTTCTAATTAACTTCTTTTCAGGACATTAACTCGATGTTTTGTAAGATGAAGAAATAAGGGAATATACTTAAAATGTCAAAAGAATAAATATAACTGGAAATAAAATGAATAACATTATTAATATTGGTAAACAGTAATGTCACATCAGTAAAACAAGTTATAAAGATAAAACAAATTCGTGCTTTTTTTTTTTTTCTGATCAGCACACAACTTAATGGAGTGTTAAGCTATCTATCTTTTATATAGTGCATTTTGCCTGAGAGGCTTTTCAAATAAGATCCTGGTTGTTTGCTTCTAATAGCAATACTAGGCTGAAATGTACCCTTCTTAGGAAGAGAAAAGATGTCCCCTTTTTAGTGGTTTTAAAAACACCACAAGTCAGCCCACATATTACCTGATGAGAGCTTATATTCAATACTAGAAAGAATTGCACCAACAAAAAATATTGTGGGTTTTGATATAGTCAGAATGCGAAAACATGTTCCTTCAATTTGTCTGGCAAAATCAATTCCAGAATTTGGAATTATTTCCTAACTCAACTCAGAAGTTTCTATCCAGACTTAATTCTCAGAAAGTTCCAGGGAAAAAAAAAATGATTTTCAAGAGTAGATATTTACAGATCTCAGTTGGGAATATTTTATTATAATCACTATTAGAAAAAGATAAATATTCACTATAGAAATATCTATATTTAGAGACTGATGTCGAAGTAATTTTATTTTGTGATGGCCAGTGACCAATTCGATGTCCTACCCAGTTTCTGATTTAATCCCTCCTACATTTATGCGGTACTGTGCTAACACCGTTAGGTTCTGAAAGAGAAGGATAAACATGGACCTTATCACCAAATCTCTGATGACAGAGTGGGCTATGCCTAAAGAATAAACAATAATATAAGGCAAGGACAAGTTAGAGCTGAATAGAGGTGTGAGGAAGAGAAAAGAATAATGATTCTAACCTAGAGTTGGGGAAGACATCATTTGTGGAGAGAATAGCACAGGAGTGAGCCCGGAAGAAAGATGAGAATAATCATTTCCATTTGTCAAGTTGTTTCTATTTGAGGGGCTTCTAATAAATCCCAAAGCCTAGCATAGAATGGCTAATAATTTTAAAAGGCTTTGAATAAATAACATAAGCAATTCAAAAAAGTTTATTTAAAAAAAATTTTTAGCTTCATTGTTTAAACACCCACTACAAATAATGCAGAGCTATACTATTTTTGTCAGAGGTTTAGTTTCAATGACTTGTATCTTTTAATATATTTCCCATGGCCTGTATTTTCAGTTCTAATCCAAATACTGCTTGAGTCCTATCCCATTGTGATAAACCAAGCCAAAAAAAGTATATACTTAACGGTCATTTAGAAAGGTAATGCCTAGTTGGGAAGCACTTTTACTATAATAAAAATGTGACTTAATTCCCTTTGATTTTCAACAAACATAGCTAACATCTTTTGTAATTTTCCACATTTTTCCATTGACCTAGTTGCTATTTGATTGTATGAAAGTGGGAACTCATACATTTTTCTATGTCTGAGCTTTCATATTCACTTCCTTTTCTGCCAACCTCCTCAGCTGTTCCAATCTTCACCTTCTCCCTGTTCTCACAGTTGGGGACTGTACTTTTACTTTCAACACCTGACATATCTGGAACAATCTATCTCAAAGTCATTCATCTTTATATTTTTCTTTTAGGAACATTGGATTACTAGGGGTCTATTTTTAGTTTTATATTTTTGCATGTGTGATTTTAAATCTTTTCACAATGCAAGTACTTGGCTTCTGACATTGATATGACTTTGCATTATATGTTAGACATTTCTCTTTAAACAAGAATAGTCTCCATCCAATTTTAATACCATCCTTGATAGCATAGCACTTTTGTATGCATATAAGCCAATATGATATTATGTATATATCAGTTTATGCTTTTTTGGAGTAAATTTATACTGGATACTTCTTTACTACGGCAATGGATAAAATTAGAAAAATTAGCACTTAAGGAACTTTTAAAAAGTGGGCAGTATTTATTCTTCTCTGTAAAAAGTATAACAGAAATTTGTTTCCCTGTTAAAAAAAAGTCTTTATTAGAGGACATCTATATCAGTGTATAAATGCTGGAAATATAGTTTACAAACTCCCTTGAGTTAGACTAGATTAACAAATAGACCTTATCTTTGGGTTTCTGATAGCACCTTTCAGTTTGGAGTTTGGTGTACTTTCCAGCTTAGTCCTTTTCATAACAGGATGGATAGGTAATAGTATCACTATAAAACAAATGAGAACAAAATTGGACTAAAGAGGAGCAAAGCAATATAGTTAGGAGCAAGGATAGTCATTGTGAAGTGACTCCTCACATTTGACCTACAAACTAGAGACCACAGTGTATTTTGTAGGTATAGCACTGCCTGCTTGCTAACTCATACCTACCTCTAGTGTCCATGACCTAATTTATAGATTGATCCAAATAAATAGGACGCTGGACTTATAGCAAAAAAAAGCCGTGTGACTTTCACATAAAAAAAAAAAAAAAAACAACTTTCATCCCCTAGAACACTTCCTTCACTTGATATATGATAATGTTAATTATAATGATAATAATCAATTTAAAAGTAATAACAGCTAACATGCAACTTTTATCGTCTTCCAGGCACTATTTTAATCTCCTTACTTGTTTACATTTAATTCTGTGTAAATTCATTTAATCCCACAGACCTATAAGGTACTCCTATTATTAACCTCATTTTACTTAAAGAAGAACCTGCAACACAGTTCTTATCTTGCTCAGCAATTTCATATACTTATTATGTGGGGAGAATGGGATTTGAGCCCAAGCAGTCTGATTCCAGACCCCAGGCTCCTAAAGATGACTTTCAATTGACTCCACTCTGGCCTGGTCTATTTTAGGAAGCCTAAAAGAATTTCTTTATAAAGTTGTGCTTCGCATCTCCAGTTCTGGTCTCCCTTGGAATGGAGAATTTAGAGGTCACTATTACCCTTTTATGTCCTCCCAGCGAGAACACCTAAGGCTCTTCTCTCCTTGTCTACATGACAGTTTCGAGGAGAGGGAAACTGGGAACACTATAGATTGGTGAGGACAGGAATGCTGAGATGAATGTTTGCCTGAGCATGTGGACTTAGCAAATATCTGATACTGTCTTAGAAAAGGAGAAAAAAAACGACCCTCCAAAGCAGGTGTATTATTTATTTATTATTGTTTACACATCTATCCTTATAGTGATGCCCTGGTTGGAGGCACCTTAGGGCTTACTCATAAATTCTCTTTATTTCTATCTGAAGGTTATGCCTCCAAGTCACCCATCCAACATTTATAGATAAGGTTGCTGATAAGTAAACTTTGACATTCCCTCTATTTCACCATGACACCAGCTTGGCTTTTTTTTTTGGTCTTTAAATGTAATTCCTTTCCCAGATCTTGCCTCATCTTGGACCAATTTTTATAAAACAAGAATCCCTCTGATTTACCATCTGAAATCAGACCTTACTTTCTAGAAATTTGCGGTCTAGTCTAGATTTGTCATCTTATCAGCCCAATGACTGCTATTTCTTTATGCAATCTTGAGTTTTTTCTAACTTAGCACAAAGCTTTCATTTCACCTATAATTATGTACTTTGTCTTCTTAAACCTCAAACTCTCTAAATATACATATCCTCAAATTTTTCCTTATATTAGTTAAATATTTAGATGTTTGGTAAAAAGAACAGTCTCCATTATTATTATATCATTGCCACTACTAACTTATTTTATCATATTATGTGTAATTTTTGTTTTTCTGTTTAAAATACCACCTTCTATTTTTAAGAATCCCATCTCAAAGATCCTCTGAATAGAATGGCAAAATCTAAAAAATCCTGGCAGTATCAACTGCTGGGAGGATTTGGGACAACTGTATGGGAATAAAAAATGGCACAATTTCTTCAGATAACAGTTTAGCAGTTTTTTTATAAAATTAAGCATACACTTTTTATATGACTCAGCAATCCCACTTCTAAGTGTTTGCCCAAGAGCAATGAAACTTATGTTCACACAAAGACTGTACATGAATATTTATAGAAGTTGTCTTCACAATTGCTAACAATGAAAAATACTTCAAATGTCCTTTAATGGATGAGAGTACATAAGCAAAACTGTGGCACATCTTTGCAATGGTGCAGCAATAAAATGTAACAAACTACTGAAACATGCAACAACACAACTGAGTCTTAACTTCATTATGTTAAGCGAAAGAAGGCAGACACAAAAGGTAACATCTTATATGATTCCATTTATAGGACATCCTGGAAAAGGCACAATTATTGGGACAGAAAACTGATCAATGGTGTTCAGGAATAGGGTTTGAAGCAGAGTCTGACTACAAAGGGGCAGCATGAAAAAATTTCAGGAGGGTGACAGAAATGCTCTATGTTATAATAATGGTTGTGATTATATGACTGTGCAAATTTGTCAAAATCATAGAATAGCTCACCAAAAAGAATGATTTTTAAAGTAAGTAAATTTGAAAGTAATGAATAAAATATGAAACAAAATGATGCCCTGGCATTATTTATAAGTTGATTGTATGTTTTGATAAAGTCATGGATCCTGTTACCTGTCTTTACTTTGACCTTCTATTTTTTGAGTTGGGTAAAATTTTATGAATCCACCAGTTCCTGAATGTGTCACTCTTTGAATGTAGAGGACTTCAGCTTGCATAAATTCATTTAATCCTGCAGGGTCAGGCTCGTTTCACAAGTATTGGTGAAAGCGAACCATTTACTTTTATTCTTCTACTCATCTATCTGTTCTGCTCCCAAATCTTAACTCTTTTCTCCCCAGTAAATAATAGAGCATGAAGTTTATTTTGTGAATCCTCTAAAGATATCTACTTCCAGGGCAATCCCTCTCATTTCTTTCCTAGTATAGTTCTCAGAAATCCATAAAATTATATAATAAAATCATTTCTTTAAATAAGACAAACCTAGTCTATAGTCATTTTGACATCAACAATATTTTGAATACTTTCTTGTCACATTGGGATTCCTTTTTTTAGTACTTTCATTTATTGAGCACTTATCAAGCACCACTAAGTGCCCCATCCTGGGCCAGAACCTTATGAAGTAGAACTCAATTCTGATCTCTGAAGCCCAGAGTCAGGTGAAAGAAACAGACATGCAGTGGTTAAATGCATCAGCATAATTGCAGCAAGTTCATAGAACTATGAAGAGGCAGTGATTCACATTTTTTCCCAGGGGAGTTCAGGAATGAATTGAAAGAAAGGATGGTAGCTGCATTAAGTTTTGAAAGATGAGTACATTTTTTTCCAGGCAGAAAAAGGTGAGGGAAGGGCACTCCAGACAGAAAGAAGAGCAAGTAGAAAAGCAGTGATATGAATAAGCACAGTGTGTTCTGGGAATGTGAACAGTGCAGAAATGCTGGAAGAGGTTTGTGTCTGGAGATGATACTGAGGAGGTGAGGGCCAGATCTGCAAGGCCTTTTATATCATGCCAAGGAAGTCATACTTCTATCTTGGAAGTCTGTGATGAGTAACCTCAAGCTGCAGGTCCCATAGGACTCTACCTGAGCCCACAATCTAGTTTCAGATTGAAATACTAGAAAGCTACCCTCCTGTTGCTACTTTTCAAAAGGGTCTAGGTATTAAGTTTTATGTGTAAACTGCAGCTTCAATCTTTTCCAACGACATTCTTCTATTCAATAACCTAGGTAATCCATTTTTGGAATAATACACAGTGCATGCGTGGGATTCAGTAAAACTATTTTCGGTTTTAGTGGGAAAAATTCAGCCTGGAAATATTTTAATCTTATTCTGTGGTAGGTGGAAAGGATTCTTTTAAATGGTTTTAGATAAAGAAGAGAACACAGTGAGATTTGCATTTTAGAAAGATCACTCTAGAGGCAATGTGCAGAAGGAAGGTCTTTGGCAAGATATATTTTATTGCTCGAGAGGCTTAATTTAAGCAAATCCTTTTTAAGTATCTTATGGCCAGACAGGATGACAGAAGAAGAAAACATATTCTCACTGCATTCCATTTTATGCAAGTGGGAATGCTATCCTAATAAAATTGCGTGGTCTCTCTCTCTTTCCTGTCTGAGACAGAGAAATAAGGAAAAGAAAGACAAAGAAAACCACAAAGAATCTTTCCATATAATTGCATAAAAGCCTGATGTCATTCAAATTATTATATTATACATGATTCTCAACTGATTTATACCATTAACAGACCACAAAAGGAGCATTAGGAAATTCCAGAGTAAAGCTGAATTTTGCCTTCAGTATATTTAACTTAATGTACTCATTTTGCCTCGTAGAATACTTTACCATATTTTATTATAATTTTAAAGACTGCCATTGTCACATTTAAGAACAATAGATCACTGAGTCTGAAAAGTTTTTCATATTTTTTTTAATGAATTGCTTTGGGAAGGTGATGGAAAAATAGGATGTAGAAAATTGAGACAAATAAATGCTTTTGAAAATCAAGGTTTTGTGTTACAAGAATCTTTAATCAATGTTGTTGGGAAAGTCTAATTTCAGTATAACCAATGTAGAGTTCTCTATTGAGGTTAGTGTAATAATTTACCTAATGCTTTGCTTATGCAGTCTTCTTTCCTAGAGTGTCAGCTCTACAAAACTAGGAGTTTCTCTCTGTTTATAGCTGAATCTGCAGCATGTGGCATAGAGCAAGAACTCTAGCAGAAACTCAGTAAATGTCAATTGCATGAGTGAATGATGCCTGGATGGCTGCAGTATTTATCTAACCACTGAGTGATTCAAAACAATGATGAGATGAGCTAAAATCTGATGAGTGGTAAAATGGAGATTGGTCAAATCTGAGCTACAAGTAAAGTAGAGGCCATCTTAAAAATAAGTAAAAAAACAACTTATAAGCTACACAAGGGTCAATGCTTATAGGAAAAATTTACATTAAAGATAGAAAAATAAACAACTCTAGTTCTTTGTAGATGTTTAATCAAGATGGTTTTAAATGACTTTCACTACTCAGAAATCATTACTGTTACCATCTCATTATGTAACCTCTCATCTTCTTTACGACACATCAATATATTTGGTTTTGCATTTATTCTTATGAAAACACAGTGCTATTGTACCTTCAGTTCAGTAGCTTATTTTTTTCTACTAATTTATCACAAATATCTGCATTTTAACTCATATATAACTTGCGATGTGGTTCTGCTTCGGTGTCATCCTTCTTTAAGAGCCTATAAACTCCAGATGGGCAGGAAATGTGCCTTACTTGTCCTCAGCTCTATCCTGGGCTCTACATCAGTGTTGACAGATTGATGACTACTGTTTTGTTTGTACTAGTTGCATGGTTTCTTATCTTCTAAATATACCATTTCATTTGTTTAATCTTCTATTAGAATTTTAGACTTTTAATAAATGCTTTTCACAGGAGCATCTGTGAATGATTTCATTCATATCACTATTAGGAATTATGCATACTTTAAATTATTTTAGTAATTATTAATTATAGAATAATACATGAATATATTCACCATATGAAAAAGGGAACATTGCAAATAAGGCCCAACCACCTTCCCTTGCAAAGAGAATAATAGTTATCAGTTTGATTTGAATCTTTCTAGATTACTTTCTCAGCTTTTATGTAACATAGGTACACTCATAAAAGTATATCCTATTGTTTTATGTATATTTGTTTTATATAATTGATATCACATTCTTATTATTCTACAAATTAAGCCAACTCAATGATTATGTTGGATTTTAACTTATAGATATCCCATGGTGGACAATTCATTTTTCTTTCTTACTATTTTAAAAATTTCAGTGAACACCTAAATTCCCCCAGATGTAGATCTTGAAACAAGGATTGGAGTGTAGATAACTTACTTGGAGGCAATTGGTGATCTCAGGAAACAGCAGTAGGGGAGCCGGGAAATGAGACAAGAAAGAGAAGGAAGCCAGTGAGTGTTTCTTCCCTAAGCAGATCTTTGCTTGGGATGACTGAGTCTCAGTCCCACTGGAGCCTTCTGGAGGACTGTGTAGAACATGCCTCAGAGAAATTCCATTGGAGTGGTGAATAAATAGGTATGAATCTACCAACTCTAGCTAATCATTGGCTATGGGCTGCTCCCAGGAGTATTTGTTACTGTTGTGGGTGATTTGAACTTCAGTATTGCCCCAGTGGCATGGGGGTGGGAGTAGGGATAATTGTGCAGAAGTGTAATGAGCATTTTTCCTAGGTTCCTCTTAATTGACATAGCAAAGAATCACAAGTCAGTTAGATTTAGAAAAGATTTATTAAAAGTCTATTTTAGAAAGACAAAGCATGCTCCAAGGAGGAACATGGTTGTAACAAAGAGAGTTATAATGACCCAGAAGTGGCAATGTCTTCATTATATTTGGGCCGTGATGGGTGGTTCCAAAGGTATTCTTAAGTGATTGGCATGTGAGGTCATTTTGATTGACACTTGGGTGCTGTATATATGCACTTTGCCTAGTGCATATGTGCTTACCCAATTCAGTCTGTTTTAATTAGATTCATAAACTTCCAGACATAAACACTGTATTATAATGATGGTATAATGAGGGTAGGTTAGGTTAGTACCTTCTGTGCAGGCATTTGTGGCCGGTTTAAACCAGCTATAGATTATGGCACTCCTGTCCTTTGTTTCCGGGGATTCAGGAGGGATGCTCTAACTATCAATAGGATTTTTTGGGGGCGATCTCTAGGCTGAGTCTCTTTTCCTTTGTTCCCCTGTTGCTCATGTCTGACTAGCTACCTAACATATTGACTCCTCAGCAGTGCTGACCTGGCCTGTGAGTGGGCTGAGCATGCCCCTGCATTCATATCCTTGGAAAGTTCTCACTCGGGTGCTCAAAGTAGGAAGCTGTTGGTGTGCAGGAATGGTGACTGCTAAAAGGATGTGGGCAGGGCATCGAGAACTTCTGTTACAAAATCTTTGTAGATGCCTTCTTGTGTGTTTGTGTCCATATTTTAATAAGTATATTGAAAAAAAAGTCAACTAATTCTTTTAACACTTTTAAGCGGACCCTACATTGTGGCTTGTTGTGTTTTCCTGTGAAAAACACTCTATTGTAAGGCAATCTTACTCACCTTCTCAATTGTTCAGTTCCACGCAAAACTGTTTCTATTCCTTTTTATCTTCAACTCCTGCTGACTCAGCCATTCACTTTAATGGTCTGGAAACACTCTCTGGCTCTCCTGATAAACAATCTAACTCCTCTAACTCCGTAACTTTCTCCCAAGAGAGTTCACTGCTCCAATAGGTGGGTTTCAAGTGAACAGAGTCAAAAGACTCAGTCACGGCTTTAATTGAAGTTGAATGCAACCTGTGTGTCCAGGAAAATGTCTTTTTTTCTAGTACTGACTAAGCAGAAGGTAATTTTTGCTGGTGCCTCAATGGTGGTTTAATGATTTACCCATAGACACTAGAGCTTCATTTTGAAAAGGCTGTTATGGTTTCCTGTAGTCCAGGAGCTCACAGAGTGTGGTTGTCATACTAGCAGCACATCACTTTCACCTGGGAATTTGGCTAAGGTGCAAATTCTTGGTTCTCCCTACTCCATGCCTACAGAGTCAGAATCTCTGGGATGGGACTCAGCAATATGTTTTAACAAACCCTCCAAGTGATTTTGATGCTCACTAGTTTGAGAGTCACTGTTGTAGTCATTTACAATATACATTTGTCCCAGTGTTTATGACCAGTTGATTTTTATAAAATAAATATTTTTTGAGCAAAATAGCAAATTCCTTCCCATTTTAAGAACTTTTTTTTTTTTTTTAATAACATCACTTGTCAAGATTCTAGTGCCCTCAGCCTTTGCAATTTATAGGTTACACGACTGGGAAAAAACAAAACAAAACATTATTTAAAAAATTTTATCAAGGAAATGCCTCTGTTTCTTCCAACATATAAGGATTATTGCAACCATACGAATTAATTATATCATGATTATGTCTTTTAAAATATTTTCATAGAGTGACAAGATAATATTTGCAAGTATTATAACTAATAATTATAAAGGCCTCACTATAAAGAAATGTGTTATTCAAAACCAAAAATAACTTTTATTTCAGTAACTTTACTACTAGTCCTATGTGACTGTTCACTTTCCCAATGGTCTCTTTGTTGAGGTTCTTTTACAAAAAACATATCCTTCTTGCTCGTAAAATAATCTGGTTAAAAAATAATGAAACTAACTGATTTGGCTTACCAAAATTTAGTTTTCCCCCCCGCACTCTCCAAAAATTTATACATGAATTAAAGTGAGAAAACACATACATATGCCTTTGAGTTGTCTGGAAACATTCTTATTGAGAACACAAAGCTACTCATATAGAGTACATCATGCATCTTTACTCTATCCTTGTGAAAGATAAATTTTTTTTTCTCTACTGTTTTCCTGATAGGAGTAACTCAAATGAAAATGAACCTAGGTAGAAAAGGTCAGGAACCAAACACATTGTTTATTATATCATTTAGTTATTGAAAAACAGTTATTGAGTGTCTACCATGTTTGGCATCATGCTAAGTGCAGACCAATGTTCTTCCAACTTCTTACAAGAGTGGAAATCCTTGATTTAAAATGTATCTTATATAGGAGATATATAAATGTGTTGATATCCAGAAGATAAAATTGAAGATACTTTGGTGAAAGGGAGTATAAAGGACCCAAGAAGATATAATCTGTTGAACACATACCTTATGAAAATTAATTATATCATGATTATGTCTTTTAAACAGTACTTCATGAAAGTATGTTTTGAAAACTTTTGACCTTGACTGGAGGTTGAAAACATATCTTACAGAGATCTTTTGCTGGATATCACTAGTGTTTTCATCATATTAAAAACTTTTGAATTCTTTGCCAGTATTTTAGAAAGTTAGAAAAATCGAATTCTAGCTTATCTGGAAAAATTGGCAGATCTAGTCACAATGAACTTTCATCTTCCTATGATTGTCCAGAATTCGCCATAGACCTCACCACTCCCAATCTAATGAATGCCCTTATACTAATTTAAACCACCTACTTTGAGCCTGTAGAGCATTCTGTGTATAGCCTTAACTGCCTATCTGGCAACCTAAACAACATGTAATATTCACAGTTGTTTGAGATCATAATGTTCCTTTACATTTGTCTAGTGATTGTATTCCTGTAAGTTATGCATAAAAGACATTTTTTTCAATTTTGATTAATAGAAACATTGAATTTTACATATTTATATTTAAATGGAGCACTGGCGATAGTTGTGCCTAACCTGTAAATGTGGATATACTTATTTAATCCTCACAACACATCTCTTATAACTGTACTATTTTTCTCTTGTTTTACAGATGAGAAGTACAGAGGCCTATTATTCTGGTTAAAGTCCCCAAAACTTTAGGTGTATATTAATTTCCATTTTAATCAACATTTCTATTGTGCTATTCTGAGTTTATATATTAACAGAAGGAGAGTGTAGTGTTTTATGTAAAAAACTAGCAGATATTGTCTTTTGCCTCACCATTTGTTGTGTGACTCTAGTATTACTTGCTTAAAGGAAAAGGTGCTGATATTGGAAGGAGAGAAGGAACTGTTAAAATTGTCTTCTCAACAATTTCTCATTTCTGTTTATTTTAAATCCACCTAGTTCCCCTGAGCTTCTTTGAGTCCTTCTTTTGGGGGTTGGAGAAGGATTGTTTTTAAGAATTGGTTGAAAGATTAACTGGCTAAAAGGATTTCCTTCAAAAGTAAACAACAATCCAGATTGAATAAGCAATGTTGTTCATTTTCTAAAACATTACTCACAAATATTTATTTTTGGTGAAACATGTAAATACTATTTTCACATACGATTTTAAGAAAGAATATTAAAATATTAGCCAAGCCAAAACACATAGCATTTAGTCTATTTTAGGAACTAAACTCATTTCCCTTAATATATATCAGAATTTTTCAAAGTAGGTTGAATTTGTTTTTGCTTCTGAAGAAAAAACTGAATCTACAACATAAAAAATAAAAATGTGAGTTCATTATTCATAGAATTTTCCATGAGTTCTTTCTCTTAGTGAAGCTGGAGTTTTGCTTCCTCCCCACCCCCGCCCTTTGAATTCTAAAAGAGGCTGGGGCTGCTTGTGGGATTTAAACATTTTTTTTTTTTTTTTTTTGTCTCTTAGGTTTCTTTCTTCCTGGGTCATTTTATATAGACTCTTGCATGCTGCTTGTCAGAGTCAAAACCGCCTATGTTGTTACTGATGGAATTTATTTTGAAGTAAGCTATTTCTAAGAGTTACATTGGGGATTCTTCAAGGAAAACTCATTCCTGTTTTTTGTTTATTTGTTTGTTTTTACCTAGAAGCTCTTCCCCATCATCCCAGCTATCCTTTCTACTCAGACATAAAGGTGAGAAAACTCATATCTTTCAATTTTAGGGTTCTACTCTTTGAAGACCCACATTTGGAACCATTTGTGACAAACATGTCATGCCTTTGGATGGGAATCTTTTCTATCAGTTTGTTCACTTATTTACTCATTTATTCACTTACTCACTCTCCAAGGTTATTTTTTACCTTTAATTTTGGTTTTTCAAGTAATATCTTGCTCTCATTCCCTGCACTGTCAACTTAACAATGGTAAGGACTTTTGTCCAATTATCGCTCACAATTGAAACCCTAGTGTCTAGCAAAGTGCTCACTAGATATCTGCTGAGTGAATATGTAGATGAGCACATTCTGTGGTCCTCGATTTTGCTCAGAGTAAAATCTGAACTTTCTACAATGACCTGGGAGGCCCTGAATAACCAAGCCATTGGTCATCTCCCTGACCTTATCTACTCCTACTTTCTCCTTTTCACTCTTCTCTCCATCCTTGAGGAGTGAGCCTTTACTCTCATCAAGGAAAATTTATTGTTTCTCTTTGATATATTGATATTGATAGCTAGATAGGAGATAAAAAAGAGAGAGAGAGAAAGTGTGGCATTTAAGAAAAAACATGGAATTTTGGTATTAGATGAGTTCAAACTGTAGATCAGCCACTTACTAGGAATTAGACCTTGGGCAAGTTGTTAAAACTTTCTGGGTCTCATTTCTCAATCTCTAATGTGGGACTAATAATACTGTTGTTGTACAAGTGTCATGAGGATCAGACATAAAATGGCAAAATGACTGTCATATAGAAGTTATTTTAGGTAGTAAAAATTATCATCACATGCATCAAATTTGCTATTGGGTAACAAATATTCACATAATTTCAGGACATAAAATATTAGCATTTTTTTCTCAAGCATCTGTGGGTTGACTGGAGATATCTTACAACTGATCTTAGCTGGCTCATTTATGCAACAAGGAGTTAGCTGGTCTCGGCTGGGAAGTTTTGCTCTGAGATGTGGGACCAGCTAACTCAGATTGATTATATCTGTCATGGGCACTAGAGAGAGGAGTGATGACAGAGATGATTTGTATTTATTATTTATTATGCATTATTTATCATTCAGCTACTATATGATTCTTTGTCTTTTTCATATCTCTAATCATTCATTTTATTATTTTTCCAAGTTTTATTCCATTTTGAAAATGAAGTACCAGAAGTAACAAAGAGGAACATTCTTATGGTGAGAACACCTTGTATCCGAGAGATTTAATTCGTAAATGATCGTAGCTATAAATAATCTGAGGTATTGTTGTAGTAATATTATTATAAATTAATTACTAAAGTTTTGGGAATTAGCCCAGTAATATATTTTAATTAACTTGCCCCATTGGCAGCATATTTCCCTAATAGGTATATAGTTCCTCTTAGATTTTTTTTCATTTTTCTCTTATCTCCATTTTTTATGTAAGCCCTATTCCCGCTGAGGATACTCATTTTTGCAACCACAGTTTTTGCAACCACAGTTTGGCAAACAATTTTTATGTAAGTGGTTTTCAGGATCTGAAACTAATCTATATCTTTATTTAGTTTATGTACTACATGAAAAATTGAAATACAAGTCTAGATAATTTTTTATATTGTTGCCGATAACATAAGGTTATATTTAAGTGACACTGATTGCAAAGTATGAAATAATTCATACTCGAAAAAAAAGACATGGCTAAGCAGACTCTTACAACTTCCTTATTCCCAGAATTTACTTAATTTCAACTTTATTTAAAAACATTTTTACATCATTAAAACAACCTCCTATAACTGTTCCTGTTTGTAATAATATACTTTCAACTTTTTAAAGAATTAATTGGTCATAAATAAGCAATCTAGAAGCAAATTAACAAAGCTGTTCAAGTTGGGGTCTAATCGTCTTACTGTTAAGATCAATGTAAAGTATGTTGATTCTTTGATGATAATAAATATTGACTGAGTACTTGCTATGTTCAAGTATCATGATAAGTATGGTCCATGAATTATCTCATTTAATTCGGACAACACTCTATATGGTAGGTACAACAACTGAATTTATAAGTAAAACAAGATTCAAGGAGGTTAAGTAACTTAGCTGGTTGACAGCCAACAAGTAGCAGAGCTGAGAACTGAATGGAGGTATACTGATTCCAGAATCTGAGCTGTGCCATAGATCTGCTACTTTAGGTACCATGACTATAATAAGGTAAAATTTGATGATATGAATTTATCCTTGGTAAGTAATATCACATACAGAATATTGATTTTTAAAAGAAAAATATAATTAAGTGTGCACCACTTGCATCAGAAGTTGTTTGAAATATAAAAGTGCTGTACTTAAACATTAAATAAAAGGTTTGCCTCATTAGTCATTCTGACATGATATCTATGAAAAACTTTTAACATTCAAAGTGGTTGAGCTTTATCTCTTTAATAGTCTCCAACTTCATGAAGGTAAGCAAGCTATGGGTTTTACCCACATTAGCATAATAAAGTCCTTACACTTGGAACAGTTTTCCTATCCTTCAGACAACTCTAGCATGTGACATGGGGTACTATCACATCTTTTAGCATGGGAAGCTCCTGTGCAGATTCAAAATGACCCTGTTCAGATGGCTATATAAAACCACATACCTGAACTCAGGTATGAAACAATTCTGAAGCTATCTTCCATTTGAAATAAAATACACAGAAAATATGAAAAAAAAGGAATAAATTCAAGAAGGGACTCATCATAAAGGAATGACAAAGAAGCCAACCAAATTTTCATGGATAGCCATAAAGGAAAATTTTTTCTGTATGGGTAGCAGGTACTGTTAATGAGGATTGGAGGATCTCTGGAATGCACTAGAATTAATTAATTCTGTTCTTTCTGCAATGTAATTTCAATGGATTCCAACTACTCATGAAAGAAACGTCTCTGACAGCAGTAACTGAGTTGTTTCAGAAATTTGGTGATAAGCAACAGAAATTCATGTTATATTAACTAATGGGGGATGGGGATGTAGTAGAAAGATTTACATATATGGAACCAAGGAACAAAACAACATGGCTTCAAGAAGGTACCAGCTATTGGGTGAAAGCCCTACAAACTTCAGAAACCTGAGCTTCTGACTCTATTATTCTATTACAACAGAGAGGGACTCAATTACTGCAAAGACCTGTCAGGTTATGTGAATGAATGAGGTTGACCAGGCATTTATGAAGGATGATGCTTAGAACTGCAGTAGCTCTAAGACCAAGAGGCAGAGCCAAGGTAATTGCAGAGAAATCACCCCAGAGCCCAGATATTATGGAATCACTAAAATAAAAAACCCTTGAACCACCATCTTTCCTTTCTTCCTGCTTTATGAAATATAACTGCTTTTAGTTGAATACTCTGTTACTGCCAAGTAGAAGCATTCTGATAGTCTCTCTGAAAATCATTAACATTAAATAATGTAATAGTTACGATTATAAGAATATATTGGGCAAGACAGATCCATATAGAGTTCATGGACCTTGAAGATGGGTTTAAGGCAGAGCTGCTATGTACAGTTGGACAAATCTTTCACTGCACAGTTCTAGGGAACATCAATCACATACTTCACAGTGCATAATCCTATGCCTTAACCCAGGCTTAATTTCTCATTTCTCTTTCTAAGACCACTCATCTACTTTTTACAACACATAGGCTTTTTAAAGAAAATAAACTCCAACTTCATTCCTATAGTTCCTGTGGTGGGGCAAGTCAGGAGTATCTATTGAAGAACTTTTTCCCTTGCAAACAGCTCTTACTCAACCACTGGGCAGGCTGTATGTGTGACAGACAACATGATTTTAATGCCTCTCATTATATGAGGATTGTGGGCTGCGGATGAGGAATTATAGTAGTAATATATCAATCAAATGTGTGTTACTTTTAATCTCTAAGAGAAAAAGAATAATAGTCTGTTTGTTTTCCCACACTGAAGATGAATAGAAATGTGATTTGTGTTGGTGGGCACACATGGATTCTGCTTCTCAGTAAAGGAATCTGGACAGTTTCATATCTATTATAAGGCCTGGGGAAATGGTAACCCTGATTGTTTATTTGGAGCTCAAGGGAATATTTTGGGTCAGGGTTGGTAGTGGAGCACAAGCAAAGGGAGTATATAGATGTTACTTTCTAAAAGTAGAAAGTGGGAAGTTTGCCTTTGTTTTTCTCTTGGTGTTAGCCAAAAATAGATTCCCTCCTAGATAGAGAGGAGAAGAAGCAGAGAGAAGGCATTCTGTGTGTGTGTGTGTGTGTGTGTGTGTGTGTGTGTGTGTGTGTGTGTACGCGCGCACGCGTGTGTGTGTCATTGTTCAAATTTTTCCTTTTTACAAGGACATGGGTCGTATTGAATTAGGGCCCACCCTAATGACCTCATCTTAACCTAATTAATTACATCTGCAAAGACCCTACTTCCAAACAAAGTCACATTCTGAGGTACATGGGGTTAGGGCTGCAACACATAATGCTGGAGGGGAACATAATCCAACCCATAACATTGCATTTACTCCTATGCTTGGTAAGCATAATTTGATGCTATAGATCTTAGGTAGTTACACTGTCAAGTATCCAGTGAAGAACTAGTGGGTGATGATGGTCTTTAATGAGGTGGTAAATGCTGAGGAGCCGGTGTGGGAGGC
>NW_006440638.1:12230663-12270733 GCF_000325575.1 Pteropus alecto | reverse complement strand
TTTATTTGGAGTTCAAGGGAATATTTTGGGTCAGGGTTGGTAGTGGAGCACAAGCAAAGGGAGTATATAGATGTTACTTTCTAAAAGTAGAAAGTGGGAAGTTTGCCTTTGTTTTTCTCTTGGTGTTAGCCAAAAATAGATTCCCTCCTAGATAGAGAGGAGAAGAAGCAGAGAGAAGGCATTCTGTGTGTGTGTGTGTGTGTGTGTGTGTGTGTGTGTGTGTGTGTGTGTTTGTGTGTTTCCCCCTGAAATGACTTTCATCACTCCTAGTTTTAGGAGTGATATTTGTGTTCTAGATAGTTTGGTTATCTATTTTTCCTGCACGGTAGAGGAAAGAGAACAGGAATATCTAGATGCCCCCACAATTGGCTATTACTTGGGAATGATTTGGTTAAGAGTGTGGACTGTGGGGTTAGATAGCATGGTTCAAATCCTGACACCACCAATTACCAGCTGTGCGATTTGGGGCTAGTTCCATAACCTCTCTGGGACTGAATTTTCTGCCTATAGTAACAGCATATCTTGATTTAAATTCCCTGAAACAGATTCTGAGAGAAGAATTCAAATATAACAGATTCTGAGAGAAGAATTCAAATTCATTTGCCGGTAGTTTATCTGGCAAATGTTTCCAGGAATTATAGATTGGGAAATGGGGAAATGAGAGAGGGAAGGGAAAAAGCCAATAAAGGATGCTTTATCAAACCAGTTACCACTGCGGGAAACTGGGAACTTGGGGAGTGAGTACAGAAGAGACCTCAAATTTATCCCAGTCCAGCGTCTCTAAGCTTTTGAAGATTTCTTACGTGTCATTTATTCTCTGGTACTTCCCACTTGCCTATGCTTGGACCTCATGCTTCCAAGGCAAGGGAAGAAAAGTCCTCCATATGTAGATGGGAATAATGCAGGGATAAAAGCTGAACACTAACAGTGTCTTTGAGTTATTCAGAGAATTAAATGTTTTCCCACCTATGAATGCTTAGCAGGGTGCATGGCACATAGTAAGCTCTAGCTCTGTACTGGTGTCATTCCTTTTTTTGCTCATCAGAGCTGTGTGGATCAGAGCTTGGGTGTGGAATTGGGCTGGATTCAAGTTCTAGCTCTACCAGTTACTACTGAGGTCCCAGCTTCTCAGCCTCTAAAACGGGAGTCAGCATAGATAAACTTTTTGTGTAAAAGGCTAGATAGTAATTATTTTCATCTTTACAAACTCTAGTCTCTGTCTCTACTACTCAATTTGCTTTTCTTGAGTGAAAGCAGCCTTAGACAAAATGCAAATGAATGGGTGTGGCTATGTTCCAATAAAATGTTGCTTACTAAAACAGGTAAATGAGCTGGATTTGACCTATGGATCATTGGGCCATGAGCCAAAGTATCTTTTTTTTCCCACAGCTGTCTATTGTGAGATAAAAGTGTTTACTTCACAGAGATGTAGAGCACAGACTTTAAGAGAAAAGTCCCTGTCAGCCTGCCCGGTTTTAGATCTCAGCTGGTATGCTTTCTGCTTTGGTGATTTTTTGAAAAACATTTTCTTTCTCTAACCCTTAATTTTCTCACGTGTAACATGGGCACAATAAGAATACTTGCCTCATAGGGTTGTTGTGGAGATGAGATGAGTTAATGTATATATTAGGCTTAACATAGTGTTTGGCACATAATCAAAACTCAATAAATGTTTTCATTACATTCACTTTGATTTCTACTACTCCTCTGCTTTTTCATTAGAAGTTACTTGACTTCTGTTGGAGAAAAAAAAATAATAAGATAGCACTTGAGATTCTTACTAAGATTTGGAACAAGACAAATATTTCCTAGTTAAATTTGAACAACCTATTAGAATTGCATGGGCTTAGATCAACTAGGGGTGATATTGTACCCCAGGAGTCATTTGGCAATGTCTAGATGTTTTTTAGTTGTCCTAACTAGGGTAGAGGAGTCTACTGGCATCTCATAGGTAGAGGCAAAGATGTTGCTAAATACTCTACAAGATACAGGGTAGTTCTGTACAACAAAGACTTATTTGGCCCTAAATGTCGCTAGTGCTGAGACTGAGAAACCCTAGTTTAAATTGGATATCTCACTTTTGAACTTTTACTCTCTAACATTTGGCATCGTGTATGTCATAATGTCTCAAACGATTTTTTAAATTGTCATCATGATTTGTCTGATTCACAGGCTTTAAAAAGATTCATGGAATTACTTTGGCAAGATAGAGATTTAGGTGTGGTGTTATTTTTTTTTTTGAATAATGCTATTATATTTTAAAAACATACCAGGTGCTTAGTTTACAATACCACATATTTTATTTTCTTCTAAAATAATTTTAACTGTTGAAGAATCTTTTTAACAATACAAATGATGTTCTTTACATCCCATATCTTTCTATCAATCTATGACAGTTTGAGATGATAAAGGACAGTCTACCAAATCCTTCATCTTTGTTTTGAGTTAAGGAACACTTTTCTTCATAAATTACTGAGGTATCAGGCAATGAGAAGCATGCAAAGCTATTATTAATACCTGTTTAACTCAATATTATGACAGCATGTATTTTGAAATGGACTATTCCAATTCAAAATGCTTTCTGTTCTGAGTTTTACCACCCTGGAGTGATTATTAATAGCTCTTCACTGTCAAGAAATCACCATGACTTCTTCTTTCTCTTATTTTTCAGTGTTAAGATCTTCTCTGAACTTAACAGATGAATTTGCTAGATAATTTTTGTTAAAAATCTCTAAATAGGCCACCTCCATCAAAATATCCCTTCTCAATGACAGTCTCTTTTATTTTGGTCTCAACTTTCCCTTAAATCTCCCCAGATTTCTATGACTATTCTGGGTCTTCCAAAGTCCTCATGATGTTCTCATATCCTCCCCTAGTTTGTGTGGAACTTTTGGGGTAATTAAAGAAAGGTATTCTTTACTTTGAGAAAATATATCTTTGTAAACCAGGACACAGAGCCTTGATTGAGAGCTCTTGAACAGTGCACAACTTATATACTCTTACAGGACATTCCTGAAAGTTGTATTCTAGGTAGGCTTGCCCCCTGACATTCTATTCTGTTAGACCATCTTCATTTAATTAATTAAATAATTAGTTAATTAATTAATTAACTTGATTTTATCATTCAGGCAAATATATTTATTGAGTTTCTTCTATGTGCCTTGGACAACATTGAACAAGGCAATGTCCTCTTCTCAGTTCACATTTGAATCTTGTATCTGGTATTAAAGGATAAGTTTCAAAAAAGGTAAAATCATGATTCTCACATAAATACAAAATAAACACCTGTCAAAAATTTTATTTAACTCATTAATCAATGAGTAAACCGGTAATATTTTATAATGTATTTGAATGAGAATTGGATTTAGAAAGATTTATAATCTCTACTGGATAATATTCATTTGCATTGCTACAAGCAGGAATCATTTGCCTTGCTCTCTAAAGAGAACATTTATTTAACCAGCACTATCCACAACTTAACTTTTTCTCTTCAGAGTTGCAAAATAGATTGGCAAAAAGACAGCCAAAGGTGTATACCCCACACAATCAGATTATCCCTGGAGTACCCATCAGACATTGTCCAGAATTCTACAGTAGTCATTTATGGTTTATTTCAGAGTCTTCACAATTTCTCCAGTACTAGTATGGACAGTTTTCAAATAACCAAACATTTCAGGTAATTATGAGTATAGTCACAGAGATAAATCAGTGTACTAAGAAAAGGGAGGTTGAGCAGAGATGGAACCTTCTTGAGATGGGAGAGCCAAAGAGAATCCTACTGCGAAGTATTTAAAATAATACTCCCAGTAGATTGCCTGTTTAAATTTTTAACTTATGTGATAAAGATTTTATACTACAGGTGAAAAATATCAGCATTTAAGGCATAAGTGTAGGCTACTAGTAAAGTCTACTGGTAATTTTACCAGTAGGAATAAAAATAAAATCAGATTTAACAACTAGTTAGTTCCATCTCTTTGCATTTCTCTTTCCCAAACTTGGTGTACATATTTTAATGTATGTATTTATTTTATTTTTATGCAATGGAACCTGTCTATACTTTTTATTTTATAAAATTTTATTTTACAGTAATTTGTGTGGTATAGAATTACCAAAATAACAAATTAAGTTTTTAGCAAAGCAGAGACATCAAAAATGAGAAAATCAGTTTTTTAAAATTATATTTTATTTTATTTTTTTGAAGATTTCATTCTGTCACCACATATTTGACCCCTTTTACCCCATCTACCTCCTTCCTCCCCCTTCTCCCTTACCCTCTGGTAACCATGAGTCTATTATCACTGTCCATGATCTTTGTTTGTCCTGTTTGTTTGTTACTTTTAGGTTTATATCCCACAAATAAGTAATATCATGTGGTTTTCAACTTTTTCTGTCTGGCTTATTTCACTTAGCATGATTATCTAGAGGTTCATCCATGTTGTCGCAAATGATGATATTTCATCTCTTCTTATGGCTGAATAATATTCCACTGTATATATGTACTACAGCTTCTTTAGCCAATCATCCATCGTAGGACACTTTGGTTTCTTCCATGTCTTGGTCACTGTAAATAATACTTCTATGAACATTGGTGTGCAACTATCTTTTTGGATATGTGTTTTCAAGTCTTTGGGGTAAATACTCAGTAGAGGGATTGCCAGATCATATGGTAGATCCATTCTTAGTTTTTTGAGGAACCTCTATATTGTTTTCTATAGTGGCTATAACAATTTGCAGTCCCACCAGCAGTATATGAGGGTCTCTTTTTTCTCTGCATCCTCTCCAAAACTTGTTATTACTTGTCCTGTTGATAAAAGCTATTCTAACAGATGTTAGATGGTATCTCACTGTGGTTTTGATTTGCATTTCCCTAATATCTAGCGATGTTGAGCATCTTTTCATGTGTTTGTTGACTATGTCTTCTTGGGAGAAGTGTCCATTTAGGTCATCCTCTGCCCAATTTTAATTGGATCATTTATTTATTTATTTTTTTTGTCGTTATTGAGCTGTAGGAGTTCTTTAAATATTTTGGGTATTAGGCCCTTATTGGAGACATTGCTTGAAAATATATTTTCCCATTCAGATGGTTGTCTCTTTACCTTGTTGACTGTTATTTTGCTGAGCAGAAGTTTTTAGTTTAATGAAGTCCAATTCATTTATTTTTGCTTTTTCTTCCCTTGCCTTTGAGGTCAAATTCATAAAATCCTCTTTAGTCCAAGGTCCATGAATTTAGTTCCTATATTTTCTTCTATGCAATTTATTGTTTCAGGTCTTATATTCAGGTCCTTAATCCATTTTGATTTAATTTTGGTGTATGGTAATATACAACTGTCTAGTTTCATTCTTTTGCAGATGGCTTTCCAGTTTTCTCAGCAACATTTATTGAAGAGGCTTTCCTTTCTCCTCTATACATTTTTTTGTTGTTGTTGAAAATTATTTGCCCATATAAACAACAGTTTACTTCTGGACTTTTGATTTTGTTCCACTAATTGTGTGTCTATTTTTCTGCCAATATCATGCTATTCTAATTATTGTCACTTTGTAGTATAATTTAAAGTAGAGCAGAGTGATGCCTCCAGCCTTGTTCTTTTTTCTCAGGATGGCTTTGGCGATTCAGGGTCTTTTGTGCTTCCATACAAATCTGATGATTCTTTTGTTCTATTTCTTTAAAAAATGCCAATGGAACTTTGATGGAGATTGCATTAAATTTCTATAATGCTTTAGGTAATAAGGTCATTTTAACTATGTTCATTCTTCTGATCCAAGAACATGGAATATCTTTCCATTTCTTTGTATCTTTTCCAACTTCTTTTAATAGGGTCTTATAGTTTACATTATATGGGTCTTTCACATTTTTTAAATTTATTCCTAGGTATTTTATTCTTTTTGTTGCAATTGCAAAAGGAATTACTCTTTCTACTTCTTTTTCTGACAATTCATTATTAGAGTATAGAAATGCTGTAGATTTTTGAACATTAATTTTGTATCCAGAAATTTTATTGTATTTCCTTAATGTTTCTAGTAGTGTTCTTGTGGAGTCTTTAGGGTTTTCTATATAGAGAATCATGTCATCTGTAAATAGTGATAGTTTGACTTCTTCATTTCCTATTTGGATGCCTTTTATATCTATCTCTTGCCTGACTGCACTTGCTAGGACTTCCAATGTTATGTTGAATAACAGTGGTGATAGTGGACAGCCTTGCCTTGTTCCTGATCTTAGAGAAAAAGGTTTTAGTTTTTCACCATTAAGGTTAATGTTGGCTGAGGGTTTGTCATATATGGCCTTTGTTATGTTAAGGTACTTTCCTTCTATACCAGTTTTGTGTATTTTCTTTTTTTTTATCATAAATGGATGCTGTATCTTTTCAGAGACTTTTCTGCATCTATTGGTATGATCATATGATTCTTATTTTTTAATTTGTTTATGTGATGTATCACATTAATCAATTTGTGTATGTTAAACCATCCCTGTGCCCCTGAGATGAAGCCCAATTGATCATAGCATATGTTCTTTTAAGCTTTATTCAGTTTGCTAGTATCTTATTTAGGATTTTTGCATCTGTGTTCATGAGAGATATCGATCTGTAGTTTTCTTTTTTTTGTGTTATCTTTACAAGGTTTTGGTATCAAGATAATATTGGCTTCATAAAATGAGTTAGGAAGTATTGCCTCCTCTTAGATTTTTTGGAAGAGTTTGAGTAGAATAGATATTAAATCTTCTTTGAATGTTTGGTAGAATTCACTGGTGAAGCCATCTGGTCCCGGACATTTACTTTTTGGTAGATTTTCATTGATTGTTTCAATTCCCATACTGCTTATCAGTCTATTTATATTTTTCAGTTCTTTTTGATTTTGTCTAAGAAGGTTATATCTTTCCAAGTACTTGTCCATTTCTTCTAGGTTATTAATTTGGTGCTATATATTTTTTCATAGTATTCTTGTATGATCCTTTGTATTTCTGTGGTGTCCATCATAATTTCTCCTCTTTCTTCCTTGATTTTGTTTATTTGGGTTCTTTCTCTTTTTTCTTTAGTGAGTCTAGCCAGGAGTTTGTCAGTTTTATTAACCTTCTCAAAAAACAGCTCTTTGTTGCATTTATTTTTTCTATTGTTTTGTTTTCAATTTCGTTTAATTCTGCTCTAATTTGATTATTTCCTTCTTTCTGTTGATTTTAGGCTTCATTTGTTCTTCCTTTTCTAGTTTTTTAAGATGAAGCATTAGGGCTCATTCTCGTTTTTTGAGATAGGCCTGTAATGATATGAACTTTCCTCTTATGACTGCTTTTGCTGTGTCCCAAAAGTTTTGATATGTTATACTATCATTATCATTCATTTCTATGTATCTCTTAATCTATCTTTTTATTTATTCTCTGACCCAGTCATTCTTCAGTTTCATGTTGTTTCATCTTTAAAATTATATTTTAAAAAGTATCAATATAGTCATCAGAACTATTAATAGAGTTAATATTGATAATATAAACACTAACAATATACATAAATGATATAGATAATATTAATGTAGCCATCAGCACCTTAATATCAGTCAAACAGAACTTTTTCTGGACTTGTTTAAAGTTTTGGCATGGTTTTAATTTTGATTTGTGCCGGGGTTTGGCATACTATGACCCATGGGCTAGTCCGACTTTCTGCCTTTTTTGTAAATAAGGTTTTATTGGAACATATCTATATTCATTTATTTACATATTATCTATGAGTACTTCCACATTACAAGAGATAAACTGACTGATTGTGATAGATACTGTGTGACCTGCAGAGCTTAAAATATTAAAGTGCCATCTCATCCTTTACAAGCAGAGTTTTGCCAACTCCTTAGTTACATAATTGGTGGGAGTTATTCTTTTCATTTATTCATTTGTTTATTCATTTTTGAACAAATATTTAATAAGTAGCTACTATATGCCAGACGCTGTTCTAAGATCTGGGTTATAGCATATTGGGAGAGACAATTTTGTAATCCTTAAATTTCTAATCCGGTACTCAATATGTTTTTTTCTGTTGTTTCCTTTATTTTTTCAGATGATAGATTCTAAGAAGGTGTTCTAAAGTTTTGTAAGGACACACATATTTGCCTCCATGGTTTGGTTCAGGTTCTCTTGGAAGCAGATTCTCAGGCAAAATTTGGACACAAAATTTTATTTGGATTGTAAAGAAAACACCGTGAGGTGTGCGGAATTAAGAAGGAGAAGAGAAGGCATTTAATAGAAGATATATTACTAAGTGGGTAATAGTGGGTGACTGGAGCTATATCCTATGGGTAAATTCTGGGAAATGTGAAAAACACACCCCTCAGAAATAACCCACCTAAGGGGCAAGAGAGTAAGAATATTTATATACCAATTCCCAAGAGTCATTAATTGAGGTCTGCTTCTGTATTTGTGTGTGTGTAAGTGTATGCGCATGTGTATGTGTTAGGAGGGGAGAGTTTTAATTTCTTAGCATTTCTGACTTGCCTTATGTGGAACGTGCCTTGTTATCTAGAAACTCTCCCTCATCCAAGATTTTACTTTGCATTCCCTTCCTACCCTAAAGTGCAGTACCCTCAAGACCCACTATCAGGCATGTTTATTCAGTTTCTGTAGGTACCTATTAGCCAGGTCTTGAAGCTCTGTTTCTGAACAATTATTTTCTTCTCGAAGCAAAGTTAGTAATTCTCCAGTCACGACATACTGAAACTTGACCCTAGTTACTGACTGGTGCAGGAAGGTGGGAACAGATCTTGAGAAACAAAAGGATTATTTTGCAAGATCTCCTCTCTCAAGTGAAGCTTTGCTTGGTCTCCAGGCAAGAAGAGAATGTTATCTTCTAACAATGGATTTTATGTAACTTCTTCAGTCCCAAAAGATTCAGAGGAATCTGTGATTTCAAAGTCTAGAGCCCATTTACTCAGATGACTCTATCCTATATCTCAAGGTCCTCTGTTTTTGTGTTTTGTTTTTGTTTTTGTTTTGTCATTGCCCTGACTATAACATAGCAGGCTTGTTGGGCCTGTGACTTAAACATGCCCTACAATTCTTCTCTCACATTAGTTCCTGGCCTTGATTTTCAGCATGATCTTTCATCACCCTGCAGAAGATGAGAGTTTCCTTAAATGCTGTCAGAGAGGCATTCTGGTATTCCTACTATGCCTTGATTTGGTGTTTATCTCACTGGAGACTGCCATTTCTTTTTTTAGCTCATTGATGGTACTTGACACCACTAGCAAATTACATATTTTTTCCAATGATCATTGCCATTGTATCTCTCCAGTGCTAGAGAGATTGCATAAGCTGGAGAACCCTCTTCCAGTTGTGTCCTATCCAAATTCAATCTCAAGTGAGAGTTTTAGAAATTATTATATCATAGCACACTACTCCACTTGCTACCAGCAATGGTGACTGTGTTGTCATTTTGCCAGTTTCTAGCAGCAGAAACCAATTCCAAAGATTCGTTTCTTAGGACTACTTTGGATTCCAGCTAAGATGGCTGATTCATCTTGATTTTCTCAGCACTTTCTTAGATTGTTGCATTGAAAGTTCCATATCCCAAAAAAGCCCTCAGTTCCCAACAAATGTGAGATGATTTTCCCAGGACTGTCTTGGTTTTAAAATTGAAAGGCCCATGTTCTAGGAACACCCTTAATCCTCAGCAAACCAGAATAATTGATCACCCTGCTTCCACTGTCTCATTCTCTAAGAGGTAGATCCTGAGGTAGATCTAGATTTATTTGGGAGGTGCAGGAAATGTTTATATAATACACTAGTGGAAAGACAGCCAATCAGGACAACATTATTAAGCCAGATACCACACTGAGCAATCAGATCTCAATCTCATGGGAACCTGGGAAGTAGGTCAAAACACATGCACCACAAATTTCCCAGCAGTGAAGTAAGGACATTGGAAGGCTTATATTAACAATTCAATTCCAGAGAGTCCTTGGGAAGGGATATATCTGGAGGATGTTAAATTCCAGGCACTTTTAGCCTATTGCCCATGGTCAGGGCACTCTGACTGTAGTTCCAGAGAAAAAGCCTTTCAGGGTTAGGGATGACCACATAAATCATTTTACTAGCTTGTCAAGGCAACATACACTTTACCAACACCCTTAAACATGGATATTTGTCACAGAAGAGATGGTAAAATGGAAATAATTTACTTTCTTTCAATTTTTATGTATTGGCAATAATTCTTTAGTTGTAATTTTATAATTCAGCCATTGTAGGGTGTGATGGGAAAAATGATGGTTTCCCCACAAATGTTCACATCTAATCCCCAGAATCTATAAATATGTTACCTGACACAACAATGTGGACTTTACAGATATAAATAATTTAAGGATCTTGATGTGGAGAGATTATCCTAGATTATCTGATAAGGCCAAACATAATCACAAGTGTCCTTATAAGTGAAAGAGAGAGGCTCCAGACAAAGTTAGAGAAGGAGATATGATGATGAAAGCAGTGTTCAGTGTGACGTGATTGTTGACTTTGAAGATGAAGGAAGGATCCATGAGCCATGCAGTGGGGGCAACCTCCAGAAACTGGAGAAGGAATAGAATAAATTCTACCCTAGAACCTACAGAAGGAATGTAGCTTTGCTAATACCCTGATTTTAACCTCATAAAATCCACTTCAGACTTCTGACCTCCAGAACTATAAGATAATGCATTTATTTTGTTTTAAATCGCTTAAGTTTGTGGTAGTTTATTACAACAACAATAAGAAACGAATACACAGATTATAATAGATTATAATCATCTTTGGATCTAAAGTGGAAGCACTGATGTTTCTTTTTTCTGGTGGAAGTATATTATACATGCTAAAAATCTAGTGATCAAATTCAAGTTCCACAGCTCATCTATACAATGGGAATCATAATGATATGCATCTTATTTTGTTGTCATGAGCATTGAACAAGGTAATCTATATAAGTCATTTAAGAGTTCTTGGCATATAATAAGAGTTCAAAACCATCAACTATTATTGTTGTAGCGTAACAACAATAATCTTTATGCTTGTGATGATTGCAGTTTACTAAGTGTTCTCACATATATTAGTTTAAACTTAAGTCAATACTGTGAGATTGTTTCCCCATTTTCCAGATGAACACACAGAATCTTAGAGAGGATAATGGAAATTAAGGTCTCTGAGTCATTAATAGGCATAACTGAGATTGGCTTCTAATCCAGGGCTCTTTTTCACTCCTGAATTAATGTTGAAAATATAACTAAATTCCAGAGGTAAAGGAAAAACAAATGAGGAAAAAAATGTGCTTGAACAATGGCACATGCAAGCCTCCCATGTCTAGTAATGTCTCAGAATACAGTTGGCTTCTGTTTTTTGAACAGAGGTATGTATCGATGTCTAAGTTTTTGACTTTGGGGAACTTTATAGTTTGATTTTATGTGTGTGTGTGTACAAAATTCTCTATGACTGCTTTTTCAGTTCAATCACTGACTACCTAGAAATATGAACTCTAGTGGCAGAAAAATATCATAAATTGAGAAGTTTCAGTATTAGAAGCCACCTAGTGATTGTCAAAGATGAGACCAAACTGGAATTGTTTGCCATTATATATAAAATCTCCACATGCTAAGTGAGTAATAAGTAATTGTTCCTATCACTTTCAGAGTATAAGTGATATCCAGGTGCCTCCTTTTCTTACACACATATTTGTTTCTCACAACAACCCTGTAACATGGGGACTATTAATTTTCTGATTTTACAGATGAAGAAACTGAGGCAGACGGGTTAAATAACTTGCTCAAGATCACAGAGTTAGTAAGAGGCAGAAGTGGGATTTGAACTTAAGTGACCTGGCCCCAGAGCCTACATGCCTATCTACTAATAAGTTACCTGGGAAGATAGAAAACAAATCTCTAAGGGAGCAAAACACAAGATATGTGAGTTTTGAGAAGAAGAAGAGAGAATGCTGGGAAGAGTGTACAGACTCAGGTAAGATTCCATCACTAGGTCCTTGATCATTGCAGTCAGCAAGAGACACTCATTATATATTAGTGCAATGATAGAAGGGGCCTAGGATATAGGGAACCAAACTAAGAGAAGAGGCCCCATTGATAGTTTTTATCTACTCCACAATTTAGACAAGGACTAATAATAACTAAATTAATTAAAGACTCAGAGGAAATAAGGTCTTTGTAAAAATATGCTTGTTTGTTTTATTGACTCAGTTGGGAATTATTAATCCAAATGCCATGGTGGAGCTAGTATAATTGTTTTTATTTAGAAGAGCACCTGACCCTAAATTGCTGTGCATAGGTAAATCTGTTTTTGAGAGGGATCGGGGCCTCCACAGACTTGTTCCTGACTTCCTCATCAGGGGGCTAAATGAACTAGCTATTCACATCCCATTCAGGAGGCTAAAGTGAGAGTATTTGTTCTGACTGCTTAAGCAGGTGTGTTCTTTTGATAATTAGGGCTCGCTCAAGCAAAACTGGGAAGGCAGAGAAGTTTATCTTTGTTGTCTCTATATTATTTTTTAACATATAGGCTCCACTGCCTCAGAAGTTCACCACTGCAAATATACCTATGTGTGAATGTACATACATACAGCAGCCTGAATTACCTCCTCTTCCCTTCATCACGGCTCTTATACCAGCTGTTAGGAATGCATATGGGCAGATACTGGGTATACAAATGATGAAAGCACTTTCATGTCGTTACCCCCAGGAATGATACTTTTATTTTAAAAGGCACGTTTGAGGCCATGAAACCTTACCTTGAAGAACTGATGCTAGAATGGAGAAATTTCAGCCAGAGAAGCAGGCAGTGGAAGGAATATTCTGGACCAGAAAGTGAGATTGTGAGTCTGTCTGGGTAAATCTGTGCATTGCATTTTTATAGTAAATTGTAAATTTCCTTTTTTGTTTATGAATAACGTTACCCGGGCCCCTGTGAATGTGGTAACGCTGGCTTTGACTGTGACTTCTCCTGGGCCAGTTCTCTGTTGAGCCTCGAGCCTTTGTCACGGATGTCAGGTATATGTGCCTTAGAGGAAAGATTAAAGAGTTGGAAGGGCGGGCTTGAGAGAGACTATAATTTTATTGAGTAATATTTCTTCTTTAAATGGGCTCATGGATAATTCATTTAGCTGGCTTTTGATTGCTCTTTTTAGAGGATAGGTTCTATATAATAAAAGTGTGGATACTTCAAGTTCCACTGTCACTAACCATCTTGTCAGGAAGGATTCAACTTGATCCCATAATAAGGTTTGACAAAAATTCAAATTTGCACTGACTACATATTCCTCTTTGGCATCTGTGTATTCTCTTTCTTTCTCTCTCTGGATATTTTTTCAATTTTGTTTGGAGATGGAACTAACAGTTGTAGAAAGTAAATATCTGCTTAAACTGAGTGAACAGTAGTCAGTGAAGAGACTGTAAAACTCTTCCCAGCGGAAAACTCTGTGACATGGCATGTGTGAGTCTGTCGTGCTCATCGATGCTATGTACACATGGTATATATCCAGTAGCAGAATTTGAGAATATTTATTAAGTCTCGTGTTGAGTTAGATTTTGCATCTTGATTCTGAAAATGATATAAGTACATTTAAAAAAATATGGTGCTTGATATATTTATTTGTTCATATGCACTTTCCGTACTAACAATTTTACATTTAATTCATTTGTGTGTCTCAAGAATGGGAAAAATACAATAAATCCTGAGAAAGGAAACTTAATAACTTCAATGTGATGGGGTGATTTTTCTATGAGAACAGACTAAAAAGTCACAGTGGGCATCAGCATAGGGATACTAGGTTTGTGTAGGAGCGATATATATATATATATATATCTACAAAATTTGAAAGGGGCCAGGCACAATAAATGCATACATGTTTATCATATCCCTGAGAGTTTTTCTTGAAGCTTGAAAGTGATAATTTAAGACTAGAATAACAGATGCATTTTGCACAGGTTTAAGCACTATTGATCATATGCAGGAGCTTGAAAGAGAAGTAGGTTCCAAACAGAGGATAGATAAATGAGGAGTAAAACTGTAGTCAATGACTAAAGTTACATGAAGAATATTCAGGAAATATGTCTGTTTTTAAGGGTGAGGTCATCTTTCTCCATGAAATACCCTTCGAGGGAGGAGGGGGCTGTTCAACCACTGGTATAGCATAGTTTCTCTCTTTTTGTTTTCCCTGAATATATTAAATTTCTTTCTCATTAAAATGGGATTTTACTCTTTGTTGACAAATGTAGAAATGATACCTCAAACAATATAGTTTCTATTCTCAGACTCATGGTATCCAGCAAACATATACTTGGGATTAAAAAAGTAGTATTTTATTTCAGAAGCTGTCGATTTTTCTTTTACTACTACATTTCTAACAGTCAAAACCTCTTGGGTGACTATCACTGATTCTTTTCCTTTAATAATTTAATGTGGTCTCAAACCAACGTACTTCCAAGAAGGGTGAGCAGGCAAGTGATATGGACTGTTGGGGTGGATTGAGGGTAAATAAGAGGGAAGGTGAGGACTGTAGCAAACTGGGGGTCATATTCCTTTATTAAGGAAGGCTCCTGCTACCCAGTGTCAGTCAATAGTTGCCATGTGGAGCTACAGGCCCAATGTTGTGATTCCATACAATTATTTTTAAGAGATTCCAGAACTATGGTCAAAGAAGCAAAATTTCTGTCATTTAAAATAATGTAGAGGACCCAAAACACTACGCCATGACATCTGGAGGATAAACAGTTAAGAGGGAAATTAACACCAAATAAAAAATGAGCAACAACAAATCATTATTAAAAAAAAAAAAAAAGAAAGGTTTTGACCAAATCAATTCAAATAAAATCAACAAGTACTTAGTGTCTTTCTTTCTATATATGCATAGGACCATAGGGATCGTCCACTGGAAAATCTAAACCACAACTAAAATATGTACTCCCTTCCAGCTGCAGTTTGAGACCAGAGGCAAATATTTCAGTTTGGAGTAAGAGAGGAGAATTCACAGAGGAGGTAATATTGGAATACTGATTAGAAATACAAATAAGACCCAGTTAAGAGCAAAAAGATAATGAAGAAACAGTCCTAATGAGTTGAATGAAGGGAAGGAAAGCCCCATAGTATAAACAGTTTCCAATTTCTTTCCTAGAACAATGGCACTATCACTTTGATTTGAGTAAAAATCTCATGAAACAATTATTCTAAGGCTCTAGTTGTTGAGAATCTTAAGTAACAGGCTAAGGAGTATGAGCTTTATCATCTAGCAGGTGGTTGCCGACTCAAATGTCCACAGCAGCCAGGCAGATAACCTAAAAAGAAAACTTATTTTGGAGAGGGGGCCACTGTAGTAAGATTAAAAAAAAAAAAAAACCCAAAAAACAAAACAGGCTTAGTTCCAGTGGATTGTTGCCATGTAGAAATGCAGTGCATTCATTGCCCATGAGAAGTTTGAAGTCTGGGTTTTAAATGTTGGCAGAAAATTCACATTAAAAAAGAAAAATGTAAATCAAAGCTTATTTGGAAGCCCATATGTAAAATAAACTTAGAGCTGCTAGGGGCTGGGGGCGAAGGTTACCCATTCCCAGTCATAAGTTTACATTCTTCTCCTAGAGCCAATGGTGAGTCTCTCATCTTAGAAGATATTTTAAATATTACTGTGACTGATAATAGGAAACCACTGAAGATATAATAGATTTAGCATACACTATAATTATAAATATGTAAAAAAATGCATGCACATGGACAAGTATAAAATGAGAATACTTTTTGAAGATAAAAAGATCTTTTTAAATGTTACGTTTCATAACTATAGTGTAAAATTTTAAATTAAGAAAACATTAATTAAAAATCTTTTTAGAAGTTTAGAAAAAAATTCTCTGAGTTGGTAGTTTAATGCTGAGAGAATTCAGGGGATATGTGAATTTGACCAAAAGCATACTTATGTCTTTATTTTCATTATCCTCTAACAAAAGTGTAGCATTTCTTTCTATTATAAAATAGTTAACTCACAGAAGCATAAGCAATAGCTCTGTGACTTTTTCACCATTAGAAATCCTGGGTATTTTTGTGCTGTTGAAATGTTTGAAATAACAGTTAGGCTTGTTACTAAAGATACTTTAAAATCACAGTAGTTAGCAGATCCGCTTAAGTGCATTAATAAAGAAGCACATATAGTACTATGTTACATATTTCAAAAATAATTCTTACTGTCATTCACTAAATTTATAAATAAATTTCACTGATTTTCATTGTTTCATTTGCAATCCCATTTTATTTTAATGTCTAAAATCATTACTTTGAGCAGCATGCTGTCCATTGGCTTCACCAGAACTTTCAAGAGGTCTGTGGCATGAAAAAAGTTAAGAAGCCCTGCTCTGAACCAGTGTAGCAGTAGATAAAAAGTTTACACAGCCTGGAGATACTAGAACTGCTTACTCTCTGCAAGCTTTCCTACCTGAGATAAGGACACCCTTTCCAACCAAAGTTTCCTATTGCTTATAAGAATTCAGAAGTAGTTGAGATCATTCATCAGTCTGAAATAGAATAGATATAAAATAAAAAATGAAGATTTTTGAAAAAATTAAAATCAAGTATATAAAAACTGAATAAGGGAGAATTGACGGAATGTTGTTGTGTGGCTGTGCCTGTAGAGAATCGAAGTGGAGAAATTAAAAACATGACAAAGTTGAACATAATGATAGTCAAGCTGGATCATGTAAAAACCATCTAAGAGCATATTTTTTTTTTTCCAAAAAGGAAGTAGGGAATCAATATTCTGGATAGTTACTGGGGGGTGAGGTAGACTCTCTTAGCTCTTTTAGAAAAGTATCTTCTGAAGCATTTACTGTTACCTGAATGGTGATTAAAGGACAGAGTTTCCATCTCTGAGGAAAATGTACTGACTGTGACCAAATTAGCTCTGAGTTTGCTATTATTTAAATATAGTTTCTTGTATTTATTAAAATGAAGTGACTATCGTATTAAAATTGAAAACGAGCAGTTGCACATGCAAATTATTTCTAAAGTTCAACTGCTGCTAAATGAGACACAGTCTCCTAAACTTAGAAATGCTTAACATAAATTATGACCTAATTAACATTTGCATGGTAATCCGGACTTCCTACAGCTTATTCTGCTAATTAACACATGACAAATGAGCACACATTAATATTTTATTGTAACATAATTTGTCCAAGAAAGCTTCTTAACTCCTTGGAAACATTTTGTATTTTTTTTTTTCCATTTTCTGCCTGAGAAGCATTCTACTGTGGTTTATGCCATTATATAATTTAGAAGAAAAAGATTGTTTCACATTGTAAATTTAATAAGAGAGAGAAAGATACAGGCTTTGGTAGTGTCTTTTTCTTCATTTAAATTATTTTCTCCTTACTCTTTCTGGGAAATACCTGCATTTTTTTTTTAAAAAAGAAAAAAACAATAAACCATTTCCTTGATATATATGTATATCTTAGCTAATTATTACTTGCCATAGTAAATGTACATTGTACACCCACAATATTGTCTCCCAGACCTATGGGGTCATGAGTAAATCCAGGCCCATCAAGGAGAACAAAAACATATAATGCTATGGATTTTGTACTTTGCAAATGGTTTCCTATTGGTCATATATTCAGTTAGTTTGTGTTTTTTTACCCTCAGATTAGGGAGGCTAGCATGCTTCTATCTCTACAGGGGTAGAAAGTACCTATCAGTGTCCATTGTAACTTTGATTTGTTATTGGGTTGCAGTTTTTCAGTTTTGATTTGCTTTCGTGGCATATTGTAGAGTTTTTTGTTTTAATTCGTCTTATTTAAGACTTTTCAAGGATGATCGGAAAGTGGCTTCTTATCCGATCATATAAATCTGAACATGTGATCTTTGAGATCTGGGAGATTTTCTAAACTAGAATGAGAACAATTGGCTATGATTAGTAATGTATTGGGTGTTTTGGAAGCACATTGCAAGGGCATCTAATGAGCGATTGAGAGGATCCCCAGTGTCTTGCACTCCACGTTTAAAGATACCATTGAGGTAATTGAACAACCTTTCCTGCTTAATGCTTGAAACTTATTGTCTCCTAAACCTATTATTTTTGAAAGTGTGTTCACCAACACTTCTGACACCAATTATGTGGGACAATTTTCCTCGCACCAACCAATTATCAAAATTTCTGGGAACCAACTGGGTGTCCTACAATTCAATTCAATTCTGACACTAATTACTTGGAGTTAGCATAGACCCCACAAATTAAGGGCTCAGTCCCACAAGACTGTTCTCTAATTCACATGCCAGTCACAAGTCCCAGGCCACTTGTACTTCTGATTGACTGGCTATATAAATTATGGGTTCTCATAATCTCATCCTTGGGCTTCACGATTTGCTAGAATGTTTCACAGAACTCAGGGAAAACTTTATTTACTATTACCAGTTTATTATAAAGGATATTATAAAGGATACAAATAAATAGCCAGATGAAGAGGTATATAGGGGGAAGTCCAGAAGGGTCCCAAGCACAGGAGCTTATATCCCCATGGAATTGGAATACATCACTCTCTTGACACATGAGTGCATTCGACAGCTTGAAAACTTTTTGAACACCATTGTTTAGGGATTTTTATGGAGGTTTCATTATCTAAGCGTGATTTATTAAATCATTGGTTATTGGTGATCAAATTCAACCTCCAGCCCCTTTCTACTCCTTGGAATAGAGGTTTGGGGCTGTTCCACTAAGGGTTTTAGGAGGTCCTGTGCCAGGAACTAGGGATGGAGACCAAATATATATTTTATTATATCACGATATCACAACTGTAAACCCCCTCTACTAAGAACTCATAAAAGAGCCAGAAAGAGTGCTGGAGAGTGAAGTTGAGAGTGGAGGCATGTGCGTTCCACTTAACTTATTAATTATATATATATATGTGTATATAAATCATTTATATGCAGATGGATAGATATAGATATATAGATATAGGTAGATATAGACAGATATATACATACATACATATGCAAATATATAGATGTACATATAGGTATATGTATCTATCTATCATCTATTTATCTATCATCTATTTATCTATCTATCTATCTATCTATCTATCTATCTATCTATCTATCTATCTACCTATCTATCTGTCTGTCTATCATCTATCTGTCTAACCAGAAACTACTCAAATGTTCATCAGAAGGTAGATGAAGAAATAAACTGTTTAATATCCATAAAATAGGATGCTACTCAGCAATAAAAAGGGATGAACTATTGATATGTTCAGTGACATGAATGTATCTCAAAATAATTATGCCAGAAAAATACGAGTACATACTTTATGATTTTATTTATGGAAACTTCTAGAATATATAAACTAATGTAAAATAATAGGAAGCAAATCAATGATTAATTGGAAGGGAGTTGGAGGGAAGAATTTTAAAGGGGCAAGAGGAAACTATCTTGACTGTGGTAATGTTTTCACAGGTGTATACATATGTTAAAATTTATTGAATTATACACTGAAAATTCGCAATTTGTTATATGTCATAAAGTCATATATATCTGTGTGAATGTGCATGTGTATATGCATGTGTGTGTGTCCGCATCTCTCTTTCTTCCAACAAAGAATATTAGCTTCAAGAAAGTGAAATATTTTCTCTCTCACTCACTGTTATATTTCCAGCTCCTAGAATTGTACCATGCACATAGTAGGTGCTCAGCAAATATTTGTTTAAGGAATAAATAAATGCAAAGAATGGGTATATACTTCCATGAAAAACTGATTTTCAATTAAAAGTCAAATGTCTTTCCCCCTCCAAGACTGAAGCCTCTATAATGGTAAGGGATGTGGTTCTCCTGTTCATGTTTATTGTTGGCATTTAACAAAGGGATGTGGTTATACTGTTCTTGTTTATTGTTGGCATCTGCTAAATGCTCAAAAAATTTCAAGAAAATAATTAATTGACAACTTGTCATGATGTCTGAACGTAAAGTTGGACCTAGTTCTTTAGAAATGAACCGTCTTTTGCAAAACATTAAGATCTTTCATTTGGATTTTATATTTCCACCAATGAAGCCTAAGGTTTTGCCAGTGTTTACATCACATTTTTGAATTTATGACCAACTTACCAACTTATCGTTCACCATTTATTGCTAATTTACATCTTGAATTTGTGACCAACTTATGTTCTTAAATATCTTTACTATTGGCGGTTCTGAGCCATTTTCTTGTCTCATTCTTCTGCAGCTCAATTTGAATACTAAGATGTATGATTGATAGATATTAGAAGCATTTAAGTTTAGCACAATGCCCGGTACATGGTAAGCATTTCCATTATTTGTGGAAAGATAGGTTACAAAATTGTTTTTATTGTGTTATTACAATTTCGAATTGTGTATCAATATTAAGTGTAAGTTGCTAAGCATTATAACCATCTATTAATTAAATTTCCATCTTTTCTTCCTTCCTTCCTTCCTTCCTTCCTCCTTCCTTCCTTCCTTCCTTCCTTCTTTCCACACTGAGCAAATACTCTTGATTTAAAAATAGTTTCAAATCAATTATTAGGTAACAGATAAGGTAATAACTGGTTTTAATAAGTGATGCATATAAAGTAATGAATACAACATGGAGCAAGATTTTGAGGTTGTAAAATACTATGCTCAAGAATATCATTCTGTTCATCAAGGATTTTAAAGTACTCCTTGTGGGATTAACATTATTGTAGGTCTTCTAGAATCACACACCTATTTCTAGCTCAGACAGATTCATCTTGTTTGTATAAGCTGACTATTTCTGCTGTTTGAGGCTTGAGACATCATAGTATGACAAGGCTGATACTTCTAAGCTTTTAAATCTTTAATCACTCCAACTTCTGCATTTGGGGTCATGTTACTTAAGTAGGCACCACTATTCTCAGGAATAGAGCTGCTAAAATAAAAACATATCTATGTCTTCTCTTCCCTTGTGGTTTACCTTAAACAAACCCCAAAGAACAGGGAACTGGAAACCACGAACTTCTTATTTCCTCCAAAATTATTCTTTGTCTGTTCAAGAAAGATCCTTTATGTTATGGTTTTAGTAGCATGGCTTGCTGTCTGCCTTTTTCCACCTTATTTCTTAGTGCATAAAAAGTTGTTCTTGCTTATTCTTCTTCATCCAAACAGTAATAAAAAAAATCCTAATTATAATAGTAGCTAACATTTTGAACATTTACTATGTGAGAAGCCATGGGCTAATCACCTTACATGAATTCTCTGATTTAATCCTCTTTGTTATTGACCATAAGAATCTACTATATTGGTTGTTTGTAATGCAAATTCCAGACCCTGTCCTTGGAGATTTCAAATCAGTAGGTCTGGGGTGAGGTGCAAGACTACATTTTTGGATAGTTTTAAGGAATGGAGTACCTTGAACTCTGCAGTTTTTAACACACATGCTAGATCATTCTAATTGAAGTGTTGCTAGGACTGCACTTTGGGAGAAAAAATGGTGTATATGTACCATAATTGATAAACTGTTGGGATGAAAACAAGGGCTTGGGTCTTCTAGTAGCTATGTCTTACCGGTGAGATGGGTGGGGTGATATTGGTAAATCAGAGTATATGAGGTGCAGTGATTAAGAACAGAATATATCTCTGGAGCCAGACAGCCTGAGTTCCCATCCCAGCTCTGCCACTTGGTAGTTATGTGACCTTGAGTAAGTCACTTAGCCTTTCTGTGCCTCAGTTTTCCGACATGTAAAATGGGGATGAAAATAGCACTCAACTTATATGGTCATTGAAAGAACTGAATATGTTAGTACCTGTAATTTGCTTTCCTAATAAAGGAATTAGGAAATACTTAAATAAAAGTGTAAAGATAGGCATGGTTACAATGCCTGGCACATTGTAAGTACTATTTAATTATTTTTTCTTAATATTTTTTGTTATTCAGGTCTAATCCTTGAGGCTTAAAGAATGAAATGAAGAGGAGTCTACCAGGTGAATTGCCAGATGTGGTAATAGCAGGTGGCATTCCTTGCAGAGCAAACATCATGTGCAAAAGCACAGAGATGAGAAATAGCCTTATGTTGCTAGAGCAGGAAGTCTGGGATGTGAGGCTAGAGTTGTAGTCAAGGATCAGGTCCTGAAGGTCCTGGGTTTATATTGCAGATTTTAAAGTGATAGAGAATCTTCACAGGACTATCAGGGGGCGTTATTTTCAATGTCACTCTGGTAAATCTGTGGAACTCGAGTTTGAGGAAAATAAGTTAACAAGCAGGTTGACTAGTCAGGAAGACTGCAGGGATCCAGGTGACAGGTGGTGAAGAGACAGAATACAAACACTAGTGAAAGATTGTTGAGAGAATATTTAAGAAATATTTGGGAGATAAAAGAGACAGGTCTTGATTTTATGGGTATGGGTTAAGAATAAGTGAGGGACAAGTCAAGTTTCTGTTTTGGGAATTGAGTGAACAGCAATGCCACTAACATAAAATATAAGAAAGTGTTTACATATCCAGCGAGTTCAGTTTTGGATTGTGGAGTTTTTCATACCCATGGAGTGTACACATAGAGATGTTTACAGGTGGTTGGACATTAAGGGCCTCAAATCTGAGTCACTGGTTTGATTTGAAGTTTGGAACACATGGTCTAACATATAAGAGAGCTCTGGTAAACTGAAAAGAACAGTATAAATATGACATTCATAGCAGCATTATCCTATTGCAGTTTTCAGCAATAATTAGTTCACATTAAAATACAAAACTCCAATGAAATTTTTCTAAAAAGGAGCAGTATATTCTTCCTCTAGCTCATTAGAAGGATTTCAGAAGAGAAAACACTGTGTGCAGTGACATGCACTTAAATTATAGACTTACAAAGGATATTGTTAGACAGGCCATCTTCATTTTTAGTTAGTTAGAAAATAAGCAGATAAGCCAGTAGAAGAGATCTCCTTTGGGTAGAATTTTCCATTTGTCATGGGCCTCTGGGAAGATTGCTTATATCTATGGCTTTATAGGTATAGGTAATATACCTAGAGAAGGTATTTTTATGGATTTGCAGAATATTAGCAAAGAAAATTAGGCTGATGTTATATATATATGAAAAAGAGCCTCCTGAGACTGAGTGATTTACTCCAGATTCTACAGCAAATACATGACAGGACCAGGCTCTTGGAGTAAAGTTAATTGAATTGCAGCTTCTCCAGTGTTCCATGCAGACTCTAATTTTTCAAAATTGAAAAATATATATTTGTATCTCTTAATTATTTTCTTCTCTTTTTTCTGCTCACCTTACAGCTTAGGAAGAAATGAAAATATAAATAAATATAGCGCTACTAGGATGGATATGTTGGCTTGGAAAGTCTCCTCCGTGAAACATAGCAACTGTCTAATAAAGTTTGGTTAGAAAATTCTATTGGATTAAATTTTTTTCATATTTAAGAGACAAACATTACATCCTCCTGTGCAGCCATTCTTTTCCCAAATATGTATTAGTTATAGTAGAGTTAGCAGGAAAAGCAGGACTGGTAGTAGTAACTATAGTAGGGTATAGTAGTGGAAGTAATAAGTATGATGGTAGTGATGGTGAGGATGATGGCATGTGTTTAGTAAGTGCATTCTATAAGCCAGACACTGTATACGTTAGAGGCTGTGCAAAAGCATAATTGAAAACTTTAACGCTCCAGTTCAAATTCCTGGGAATGTACCTCAGTGTAAGCTTTTCCTAGCTATATGACTTTGAGCAAATACTTACATTCTTGAAGTCTCAATTTCCACATCATTAAAAATAAGAAAAATGATATTGCCTACATAAAATGCATACTTTTAGACTGAAATGAAAAAACAAAGTATCTAAATCATCTGTCAAAATTTATAATTGTAACTTTGGGAGGAAAGTTTTATTATTAACCCCATTTTATATATTAGTAAACTTAGACTCAGGGAGTTGAAATAATACACAAGTCTGATTTGTGGTAAAGCTAGAATTTAAATCCAGGTCTGACTCCTGAACTTGTCTCCTAACCACCATATACACTTTATTTGAATAAATTGCTTTTATCTTGGATCTTCAAAATTACTTCTTAAATCTTGAACATCTTGAACAAATTTAAATCCAGGTCTGACTCCTGAACTTGTTTCCTAACCACCATATACACTTTATTTGAATAAATTGCTTTTATCTTGGATCTTCAAAATTACTTCTTAAATCTTGAACATCTTGAACAAATACAACTTATTTGCATTTGTTATCACAGACAGTTTTCATCATATAGAATGTTTAATTTCTGACTCTTCTCCAGAATTGTTGCAGTGAGATGCCTCTGTTATAAACATCAGTGCTTAGGGATCATGGGTAATTGGCCTTTCCCAGGAAAATGATAGTTGACAAAAAGTGGACTTCTAGCATGCAAGACTGATGGCTAAATAAAGTAGAATCACGGAATGTAGATCCAGGGTCAAAAATACCATTATTGGAACAGTATTTAAAATTGTAAACCTGACTGCTTTTTTTGTGTATACTACTGCACTGAGACTGGCCACAGTTGTAACCTACTTTATATGAGTTGAGTAGTTAACTGCCATGCCTACTGATTGGCGACAAGGTTAAAAGTAGCTGCTTTTTGGATTTTCAATGAAGTCCAGGACCCCTGTGACTCTGACTCTTACTTCTAGGCTAATAGAATATTAGTCACCTTCAATGAGTTTTTTTCCTCTCTGTTCTTTTTCCATAAACTGATTCTTAAACCAACTTGTAGTTTGTGATAAGAATATTGAAAACCTAACTAGGAAGTTGCATTCAACTCCACAGAGATGCTTCAGTAGAATTGTTATGAATTGCTTTCTTTCACACTATTTTAAATCCCAATGACTTTAACAAGTGGGTGTTAAAAGTAAATGTTGTTTTATTACATGTCGTGAAGAAGCAACAATTAAGATGTTGTCTTTGCAAGTTAACCTTCTAACTCTTAGACATCTTGCAAGTGTCTGAAATGGATAGAAAAGTTAAGTCAATGTCAACATTACTGCTGATAGACCAAGAAACTTTATCTTTCATTAAAAAAAAGTCCCTTCACGTTATCTAAGAAAAATTTCTATCAATAGAATTAAATGAGAATTATAGAAATGTTGTGAGTTTTTTGGTTGTTGTTGGTCTACTGCCATTTAGAAAGATGAATGGAAAAACTAGGACCCAAGCCCAAGTATTTGACTCTTGGTCTAGTCTTCAGGGATCAGAGTTTGATAAAAAGATCAATATTCTAAAGTAGCCTCTACCAAAACCTGTAAGCTATAAATCATCTTTGCATTATTCCTAGCTCCTAAATAATTTATTCTTCATTTTTATTTTTGGAGCAATTTATATAAACCTTAAATATAGGAGGCACACCTATACAGTTGTTATAGATATACTTTGCTATCTGATAGATCTGTTCTATTTCTAAAGCATGACATTGTCTAGCTTTGTGACATCAGATATGTTAATAATCTCTTGAAGTCTTGTTTCTACATCTGTAAACTGGGGCCATTGATAGCAGCTAAATTATTTTGGTTGTTTGAGGACTGAAAAATAGAATTAAGATGAAAACGACAGTACTAAAGTATACTCTATGTTGATGATGATGACGATGATAATGATGATGACTTTCTCTGTATAGTGTATTTAATTTATTTAATTTATTAATTTATTAATATAATTTATTTATGTTTGTCTGTCCCAATAAACAGGGAACACCTTGAAGGTAGGTGTGAATTGTATTCGTGTTGTTTCCTCAGAGACTGATGTAGACTTGGCTATCTTGGAGGCATCTAATAAATGTAGGATTAAATTGAATGAAACGGAGCTTAACAGCAATCAAAACCTATCTTGTAATTGCTTATAATTGCTGATTATGCTACTGTTTGACATTGAAGAAGTCACTGCCCCTCTTGGTTTGTCCATTTTACCATGTATAAGGAGGAGGTATTCTACCAGCTCTTCAGAGAAGCTATAAGAATGCATTTAACATTTAATGGCAAATTGTACCTTAATTGGTGAGGGATTAATATTTAAAATTAATGAAATTCATAGCCTTCTATTCCACTCTTTTTTTTTCATAGTTACAAAGCGTTTGCTAGCATAAAGGAACCCAGATGAAAGAGAGTGAAGGCCATACCTATGTCATGCACATACCAAATGAGAGAGTACCTCTCAAATCAGAGGAGGGCTCTAATTAGGAAGAAAAGCACTGTGAACAGTAACAGAATTGATTGAGCCACTTAACTGCGCCAAGCCCCCAACCCTCACCTATTAATTTCTAAGCAGTTAAATATTTAGGTGATAATTTTTGTCTTCGCTTGAATTATCTGGATGTTAATTGCTTGTTTTCTATAGATTTTATGCAAAAATAATTTAAAATAAAAATCGTATGTCAAAAAGTCTAGTGATGAATACAACAAAATAATCATTATGTGTGAGTAGTGAGATTATAAACAATTTTTTTTGTCCTTTCTTATTCTAAACGTTCTTAAATTTAGACTCCTTTAGTGGCCTGGAACTGATTTATACAGACTGGCCCAAGTGCATTGGCACTTATGGCAAATAGGCCAACAGGGATCTCTTGAGAATCTGTCAACAAGCGTCTTTGTACTATTGAGGCTCATGGGAAATGGAGATGAATGGAAAGGATCACTGCAAAACTCAATAGTAGTTCTTGCTGTACTATGACAATTACAGGCTTTCAGCAACTTTGTTGATCTTGACTTCTTTTTCTGTGTTTTTTGCTTCTGGTTCATTATTAACTAACTTTCATTCAATCTTTGTTCGAAGCTTCTGCTTCTTCATGGTCTCTATTATTTTTCATAAATTCAGTTCACTCACCAAAAAAGAGTTCCTTAGTAGGTTCTCAGATATGGCTAATGAAGGTCATTATCTCTCCTGATGCTCCTAAAAGTTCAAGATACTGCTTTCTGTAGGCTTAGAAGTAAATTTTATTTGTTTTTAGCTTTTATCTATTCTAAAATGTGTATCTACCTATTCCAATAATGCAAATTTTTGTCATATATTTAGAAATCGCTGGAACTACCTAGTCACTCAGAGACCAGGAAAAAGGTTTATTACAATTTTAGATACTCTGCAATTTGAGTAGGTTTTCAATAAACTCCCCCAATGTGAGGGCTTTGATATTCTTTTGAAATATTCTTATAAAGGCTGTGCTTTCCCCCAAATTTCTTTCTGCACTTGATGTAGTGAAATGGCAGCAAAACATGTTTCCCTGTCTGAACAGATGTGCCCAACATGGAAAGCTCAAGCCACAGGTCTCGATCTTTATAGCAGAAGATGAGCTATAATTCTGGTATCTGAGAAAACTAGTACCCAGTACTTCATGAAATTCACTACTCTCCCTACTCCATGAAGGGATTTTCTCTGTTCATAAGAGGCACAATCCATTTATAAATACTAAAATAGCCAGTCATTAACTAAGACATCTGAAAGTGTAGGATTACCTGCTGTTCTGATTTGAATTGTTGTCCAGAATGAAAACCTCCGATGGTCACTTTCTGTCTTTTCTCAAGTGTTCTATGGTCAAAAACCCTTCCAGAACATGGTCCAGGTTAAAGGCACTGTTTATTGACATTTTCTAGGAGAGGGCCTGACCGGGATCAGGTATCAATAACTGTGTAGAGGCCAGGTATGTTTGGAGCTTCTTTGAGATTTAAGTTATTTTCTGGGTTATCTATTACAACTTGCAGAGTTTCTGATGTTTCTCTTTGCCTTTTTGTTTCAACAGCAATAAACTCTATATTTTATAGGTCTCCTTTGCCTGATCTTGTAGGTATCTCTGATTCTTGTGTGTTAAAACAGCATCCTTCTCATTTTCACTTATTCTTAGTCTTAAGATTAGCCAACTACATAAAAAAGCATTCTGACTATAATTCCCCCTTCTGATTTTTGAAATTCGTAATTGAATTATTGGTTTATTATTTTTAAAATTCTTGAAACTATAAATGTGATAGTAGTCAGATCACTTGCTTCTATAATGAGAATGCAGAGAAGGTAAGATATACCATTATTTACCTTTAATTTAGCTAAAAAGTGATAGCAGCTTGTTGCCAATAATAATAATTTTGAAGTTTGTTAGGCTTGTGACCAGATAGCCTATTGTGGTATAAACCCATTTTCCCAGACAGTGGCCTGGTAAAGAAGAATTATTTGATATTGTCAGACAAAAAAAAGGCCTTTGGTAGTGTTCTCTTAAATGATTTATAAAAAGAATCTTTCGCCTTGATCAGAACCATTGAGATTAACATGAGATGTTAGAACATTCTTCTTGCAAGATCATTGTTAAATCAAAATCAAAAGGGTCTTCAGCAAGACACCCCATAAATCCCAAGATAATAATTACATTCTTAGAACTAGAAATCTTACAAGTTTGCAGATATTTTAGAGTTTGGCATTTGTAGCTTTTCTCATATTATGAAATATTTATGCATTGTTCAGATAAGCCTGCTTTGTTACCATTGGATACCTACTGTTGTACAGGAATTGCATTTAGAAAGGAATTGAATCTGATTTGCAAAGTCCATAAAGCTCTCATTGCCAGAGATTTCAGTAGAAATCCTTTTGAGACAATAGTTGAAAATACTGGGAAATAGATGTTCATTTTGTTTGGAGAGTTTTTGTTATTTGTGGTAATGAAAGAAAAAGAATTACTATCATTTTGCATTTCATTTAGAGGACATGAGATTGCTGATAAAATTTGACTATCTGTACAGATATTTTTAAAACAATAATTATCTTAAAATTTATGTTTCAATTATAGTTGACACAATTATAGTAGTTTCAGGTGTATGACAGAGTGATTACACAGTTGTATCCCGTACATGGTATTCACCTTAATAAGTCTAGTATCCATCAAACACATAGTTATTATAATATTATTGACTATATTTCCTATGCTGTGCTTTATATCCATGTGACTATTTTTGTAACTGATATCTTTTACTCTCCTTCTTCTTTCTCTCCAATCCCCCAAATCCCCCTCCCATCTGGCAACTATCAATTTGTTCTCATTATCCATGAGTTTGTTTCAGTTTCATTTGTTTGTTTATTTTATTTTTTAGAATCCAAATATAAGTGAAATTATTTGGTATTTGTCATTCTCTGTCTGATTTATTTCACTTAGCATAATAGCCTCTAGCTCCATCTCTGTTGTAGCAAATGTTAAGATCTCATTCTTTTTTATGGTTGAGTAATATTCCATTGCATATTTGTACCACATCTTCTTTATCCATTTGTCTATCAGTGCATATTTAGACTACTTTCATATCTTGGCTATTATAAACAATGACGCAATGAACATGGGGGTGCATATATCTTTATAAATTAGTGTTTTGGATTTCTTCAGATAAATACCCAGAAGTAGAAGCTGCTGGGTCATATGGTGATTCTATTTTTAATATTTTGAGGAAACTCATACTGTTTTTCATAGTGGCTACACCAGTTTACAATTCCACTAACAGGGCCCGAGATTCTCTTTTCTCCACATCCTCACCAACAGTTGTTTTTTGTTTTTTGTTTTTTGTTTTTTTTAAATTTATTGATAATGGCCATTGTGATAGGTGTGAGGTGATTACTCATTGTGGTTTTAATTTGTATTTCTCTGATGATTAGTGATCTTGAGCATCTTTTCATATGTCTATTGGCCATCTGTATTTTCTCTTTGGAGAAATATCTATTCGGGTCTTCAACCCATTTTTTAATTGGATTGTTTTTGTTGTTGTTGTTGTTGCTGAATTGGATAAGTTCTATATATTTGGGTATTAATCCCTAATCAGATGTATCATAAGAGAATATCTTCTCCCATTCAGTAGGTTGTCTTTCCATTTTGTTGATGATTTCCTTTGCTGTGCAAAAAGTTTTTACTTTAATATAGTCCCATTTGTTTATTTTTCCTTTTGTTTCCCTTGCCTGAGGAGATATATTCAAAAAGAAATTACTAGTAGCAATATCAGAGAGTTTATTGCCTATGTTTTATTCTAGAAGTTTTATGGTTTCAGGTCTTACATTTAAGTCTTTAATTCATTTTGAGTCTATTCTTTTATATGGTGTAAGAAGGTGGTCCAGTTTCACTTTTTTGCATGTATCTGTCTAGTTTTCCCAACACTATTTATTGAACAGACTGTCTTTATCTCATTGTATATTCTTGCCTCCTTTCCCAAATATTAAAGGAGTGTATAGATGTGAATTTATTTCTAGGCTCTCTATTCTGTTCTCTTGATCAATGTATCTATTTTTGTGCCAGTTCCATGTTGTTTTGATTACCGTAGACTTGTGGTATAGTTTGATACTAGGTAGGGTGATACCTCCAACTTTGTTCTTCTTTCTCAAGATTGCCATGGCTATTTGGGATCTTTTAAGGTTCCATATAAATTTTTGGATTATTTGTTCTAGTTCTCTAAAAAATGCTATTAGTATTTTGATAGAAATTGCATTAAATCTGTAGATTGCTTTTAGTAGAATGGCCATTTTAATAATGTTGATTCTTTCTACCCATAAATATGGTTTATGCTTCTATTTATTTGTATCTGTTTCATTTTTTTCTCAATGACATAATTTTCTGAGAACAGATCTTTTACCTCCTTGGTTAATTTGATTCCTAGGTATTTTATTGTTTTCGATGCTATTGTAAATGGGATTGTTTTCTTAATTTCTCTTTCTGAAAGTTCATCATTGGTGTATAAAAATGCAACCAAATTCTGAATATTATTTTTGTATCCTGCTACTTTACTGAATTCATTAACCAGTTCTAACAGTTTTTGGGTGCAATCTTTAGGGTTCTATATGTATAGTATCATGTCATGTGCAAATAATGACAGTTTTACTTTTTCCTTTCCAATTTGGATACCGTTTATTTCTCTTTCTTGTCTGAAGACTGTAGTTAGGACTTCCAGTACAATGTTGAAGAGATGTGGTGAAAATAAGCACCCTTATCTAGTTCTTGATCTTAAGGAAAATGCTTTTAGCCTTTCCCCATTGAGTATGATGTTAGCTGTGGGTTTGCCATATATAGCCTTTATCGTGTTGAGGTATATTCCCTCTATTCCCACTTTGCTGAGAGTTTTTATCATAAATGGATGCTAGATTTTGTCAAACACTTTTTCTGCATGTATTGATATGATCATGTGATTTTTATCTTTCAATTTGTTAATGTGATGTATCACATTAATTGACTTGCAGATATTGTACCAACTTTGCATCCCAGGAATAAATCCAACTTGAATAAATCCAACTTGATCACGATATTAATGTATCGCTAAATTTGATTTGCTAAGATTTTGTTGAGGATTTCTGCATCTATGTTCATAAGGAATATTGGCCTATAGTTTTCTTTTTTTGTAATATCTTTGTCTGGTTTTGGAATTAGGTTAATGGTGGCCTCATAAAAAGAACTACAGAGAATTCTCTCTTCTTGAAGTTTTTGGAATAGTTTGAGAAGAATAGGTGTTCATTCTTCAGATGTTTGGTAAAATTTACCCGTGAAGCCATCCAGTTCGAGAATTTTGTTTCAGGTAGTTTTTTGTTTACCGATTCAATTTAGTTAGTAGTATTTGGTCTGTTCAAGCTTTGTTCATTTTTGGTTCAATCTTGAAAGATTATATGTTTCTAGGAATGTATCCATTTCTTCCAGATTGTCTAATTTGTCGACACATGATTGTTTGTAGTATTTTCTTACAATTCTTTGTATTTCTGCAGTGTCAGTTGTCACTTCTCTTTTATTTTTGATTTTGTTTATTTGGGTCCTCTCTCTTTTTTTCTCGATAAATCTGATTAAAGATTTATCATTTTTTTTCTCTTTTCAAAGAACCAGTCCTTTGTTCCATTGATCTTTTGTATTGTTTTTTTAGACTCTATTTCATTTATTTCCACTCTGATCTTTATTATTTCCTTCTTCCTATCCACTTTTGGCTTTGTTGTTGTTGTTGTTGTTGTTCCCTGTGGTGTAAGGATAGACTGTTTATTAAATATATTTTTTTATTTCTTGAGGTAGGGCAGTATTACTATGAATTTCCCTCTTAGGGCTGCTTTTACTATATCTCATAGATTTTGGGTCACTGTGTTTTCAAATTTATTTATTTCAAGTTATCTTTTAATTTCTTCCTTGATCTCATTGTCAACCTATTCATTGTTTAGTAGCATATTATTTAGCCTCCATATGTGTGTGTGTGTTTCAGTTTTTTTCTTGTAATAGATTTCTAGTTTCATAATACGATGATCAGAGAAGACGCTTGATATGATTTCAATCTTCTTAAATTATTGGGACTTATTTTGTTTCCTAACATGTGATCTATCTTTGAAAAATGTTCCATGTATACTTAGAAAGAATATATATTCTGCTGCATGTGTACTTAAAAAGAATGCATATTCTGCTTCTTTGGTCTCAAATGCTCTAAAAATTAATTAAATCAATCCAGTCTAATGTGTCGCTTAAGGCTGCTATTTCCTTGTTGATTTTCTGCGCTGAAGATCTGTCTCTTGGTGTCAAGGGAAGTTAAAATCTCCTACTATGACTGTATTACTGTTGGTCTCTCCCTTTATGTATGTTAATATTTCCTTTATACATTTAGGTGCTCCTATATTGGGTGTGTAGATGTTCACAAGAGTTATATCCCCATGTTGGCTTGATCGCTTTATTATAAAATGACCTTTTTTGTCTTTTGTTACAGCCTTTTAAAAAGACGATTGTGTCTAATATAAGTATTGTTACTCCAGCTTTTAAAAATATTGTTTTTATCTCTTTAATTTTTTTCCGTGTCTTCTTTTCTTAAATTTATTTATTTTAATTAGTTTCAAGTATACAGTACATTGGTTAGACATCTATAGTTCATAAAACGACCTGCCTAGTTGCTACCTCTCTTCCTTGACCCTTTACCTAGCCAATGTATTAATGCTAACTGCATTCCCTAGGCTGTGCTCCTCATCCCCATGACCATTCATTAGCTACTAATTTGTACTTTTTAGTCCTTCACCTTATTCTCCCAGCCCTCCAAACACCCCTGCCCTCTGTCTGTCATCAAATTGTCCACTATATTGATGAGTCTGTTTTTGCTTGGTTTGTTCTTTTTATTCCTTAGATTCCGCATATAAGTGAAATCATATAGTGTTTATCTTTCTCTGTCTGACTTAAATACCTTCTAGGTCCATCCAAGCAATATCTTGTTCCATCCCCCTTCCTTTTCATATGTAGGGGTCTTGTTTTCTTATCCGTTCAGCCACTCTATCTTTTGGTTGGAGCACTTAATTCTTTTCCATTTGAATTGTACTTATTGATAGGAATGTAGTTATTACCATTCTTTATTCCTGTTTTTGATACATATTTTTCTTCTTAAAGAAGTCCCTTCAACATTTCCTGTAATACTGTCTTGGTGGTGATAAATTCCTTTAGCTTATTTTTTGTCTGGGAAGCTCTTTATCTGTCCTTTACTCTAAATGATAGCTTTGCTGGATAAATTATTCTTGGTTCTATATCCTGGGTCTTCATCCTGTCAAATATCTTTTGCCAAGCCCTTCTGTTCTGCATAGTTTCTTTTGAGAAATCAGCTGCCAGTCTTATGGGTGTTCCCTTATAAGTAACAATCTGTTTTTTCTTGCTGCTTTTAATATTCTTTCTTTGTTTTTAACCTTTGACATTTTAATTATGATGTGTTTTGGTGTGGGCCTCTTTGGATTCCTGGTTTTGGGAATCTTCTGAGCTTCCTGGGGTTTTATGTCCATTTCTTTCACCAGGTTAGGGAAGTTTTTCATCATTATTTCTTCAAACAGCTGTTCAACATCTTGATTTTCTTCAGTTACACCAATCAAATGGATATTTGGACCCTTAATAGTATCCCATATCCTCCTTAAATTATTTTTATAGTCTTGACATCTTTTTTTTCTTTCCATTCTGATTGAGTAGCTTTGGCTTTCCCATCGTCTAGATAGGGCATTTGATCCTTTTCTTTATTCACTTTGTTTATTCCATTTAATATACCTCTCGTCTCAGTTAATGTGTTTTTCATTTCTGACTGGTTCCCTTTTGTAATTTTCATCTCCATTTTTGTTTTTTTTTTATCTCTTTGTTGAAGTTCTCTACCTTTCCCAAAAGTTCAATGAGCATCTTTATAACCAGTGTTTTGAACTCAGCATCTGTTGACTCCATTATTTCTAGATCTCTGTTCTGTTCTCTCATATCGTTTCTGCTTCTTTGTCTTCCCATTTTGGCTGCCTTTCCAGTCTGTTTCTATGTACTAAGCAAAACTCCTAAGTCTCTTGGTCTTATTAGTGGATTTGTGAAGTACGTGTCCAGTGGCAGAGTCCTGAGAGAGATTTTGCTGCAGGCCAAATTTATCCCCGGCCTGTGCCTCTCTGGGGCCACCTGTTAAGATTCAGCAAGCAATCCGCAGAAACCGAGGCCAGCTGCCTCCAGTATGAGTCTAGGCACTGCTCAGCAAGTAGCACCTGACTTGCTGAGGATATAACTGGATTTGGCTTGGGTGGATTTGCTATTTGGGGTAGGCGGGGTTTCAGGAAATCCTCTGGGCAGAGTGACCTGTGTTATCTAGTTTGATGACGTCACGGCTATGGCCGGGCTGTGTCCACGCTCTGGGAGTATGGAGGGCTCAACAAGGAACAATGGATACTGCAGGCACTTCTGTACAGAGCAAGTCTCGCATTGGCCCTCATTCCAACGTCTCCCTGTAAGTCCTTGGTGCCCGCTGCACACAGCCGAATTAGCACTGGTGCTCAGTGTGAACAGGTCTGTCACCGCGAATATCCACTCACAAACATGGCCCCTTTAAGAAGCTTCTGCTGCTGCCGCTGCTGCAGCCTCGATCTCACTCAGCCACTCGGGACCGGGCAGCCCCATGTCCTCACCCCATCCTACCTTCTGCCATTGCAGAGTATTTCTTGGATTTCTCTGTAGTTGTATGTCTTGTTCATCTAGATCCCAGGCAATTTTTCCTTGCTGCTGCTCCTTATTACTGTCACAACTTTGATTTGGTTGCCAGAGGGATGAACAGAGCCTCTATCATCTACACCATTTTTTTCTCCTCTCTGTGTGTCTTTTGATTTCAAGTGGCTCTTTTGTAGGAAAGATATATATATATTTTTTAATTCATTCAACTGCCCTATGGCTTTTCATTTGAGCTTTTAGTCTATTTACATTTAAAGAAATTATTGATAGGTATGTAGTTATTGCCATTTTATTAATTGTTTTCTGGGTTACTTTTGTAGTTCTCTGTTCCTTTCTTATTCCCTTGTTCTCTTGTACACTAACAACTTTCTATAGTGTTATATTTTGAATCATTTCTCTTTATTTCTTGTATGTTTCTTAGAGATTTATGTTTGTGGTTACCATGTGCTTTATATATTCTGTTATGTTTATAGCAGTTTATTTTAAACTGATGGTCAATTCAGTTGAAAGCATTCTAAAATTATTACAATTTTTACTCTCCCCCTACATATTTATGTTTTTGTCTTTACTTTTTCTTTATTTGGGTGTGTATCCATTAATTTATTGTTGTAATTACACATGATCTTCCTACTTTCGTCATTTAATCTTTGAACTGGCTTTTTAATTGGTCGATCAAACGCTTTCACTAAGTGCTTGCCCTTATCAATAAGGATTTTTTCTTCCTTATGTTTTTTATTTATATTTTTGATATTTTCTTTTCTACTTAAAGAAGTCCTTTTAACATTTTTTGTAATACTGGTTTAGTGGTGTAGAACTCCTTTTGCTTATTATATTATATTATATTGTATTATATTATATTATATTATATTATATTATATTATTATATTATTTTATTTTATTTTATTTTATTATTTATTTTATTTTATTTTGTCTGGGAAATGTTTTATCTCTTCTTCCATTCTAAATAATAGACTTGCTGGCTAGAGTGATCTTGGTTTTAGGTTTTACCTTCCATCACTTTGAATATTTTGTGCCATTCCCTTCTGATCTGCAAAGTTTCTGTTGAAAAATCAGCTCGTAGTTTAATGGGAACTCACATGTTGGTAACTAACTTTTTCCCCTGCTACTTTCAAGTGGGCCTCTTTGGGTTCTTTTTTGGGGACTTTCTGCACTTCTTGGACTTGTGTATCTATTTCTTTTACCAGATTAGTGAGTTTTTCCATCATTATTTCTTCAAATAGTTTCTCAATCCCTTGCTCTCTTTCTCCTGGTATCCCTATGATACAAATGTTGACATTGTCCCAGAGATTGATTACACTATCCTCATTTAATTTTTTTTATTTTCTCTTCGAATTTGTGTTCTGCTACTTTGTCTTAAAGATCATTAATTCAGTCTTCTGCTTCATCTAATCTGTTGTTTATTCCCTATAGTATATTCTTCATTTCAGTTATGGTATTCTTCTTTTCTGATTTTTTTTTTATGTTCTGTCTCCTTTTTTATGTTATCTTTGTTTTTGTTCAAGCTCTCACTGAGTTAATCTATTCTTTTTTGTTTATGTTTATGATATAATTTTGAATGGGAGGGCAATAACTAATATAAATCAAAACTATATTCATGACTTATTATTACATTTTACCTGTTTTTATGATTTTATTCCTCTTCATTTTCACTTCTGCCTTCGAATTTTTCTGTTTATTTCTCTATTAGAAGAGTAAAGTGTGATATTCTCCTTAACACATAAACTCTTTCATTCTGTCTCTCTAGAGAATATTTTAACTGTTTTCATTATCCATCTGCCTAAATATAAAACATCAGATTTCTCCAGTATTCTGAAAATAATTTATACTTTGCTTAGATAGGAATATTCTTTTTCTAAATTTTTCTCATTATAATCATGTAGGCTTTTGTGGTCATGACACATTGATCACATAGATATCATTATAAATTAATCTGGCTGATGTTTGGATTGATATGTGTAGGTTTCATCTATTCTTTACTTTAGTTCATTAAGCATCCTTATAACCAGTGTTTTGAACTTTGTATCTGGTAGATTGCTTGTCTCCAATTCATTTTTTTTTCTGGAGTTTTGTTTTATTCTTTAATTTGGGCCATGTTTTTTTATCTTCTCATTTTGGCTTCTTCCCTGTGTTTGTTGCTATGTATTAGATAGATCTTCTATGTTTCTGGATCTTGACAATGTGGCCTTATGTGCAAGATGTCCTTTAGGCCTACAGGTGCAGTTTCTCTTGTCACCTGAGCCAGGTGCTTCAGGGATGTCCCCTGTGTGTATTGAGTATGGCTTTCTGTTATAGTTGGGCCATGATTGCTGTTGGCATGTCAGTGGGAGGGACTGACCCTCAGGCTGATTGGTCATGATCACAGTGGAGGAGCGTTGTGCTGGGGCTGACCCCACAGAGCAGCAGTCACTTTAGTGGGACTCTGGTGCCAGCTGGGTCTGTTCCTCAGGTTTGTCATTTGTGGAGCTTGTTAGTGATGTTCTGATGTTGTCTGAAGCCACTGGATGTATTAGGTCTGGAGCCTCTTGGGAGGGGCTCCTGTGCAGACCAAGGTGAGTTGCTAATTGTGCCAGCCTTGGAACCATTGGTAGGAGCTATAAAGTAATCTACAATTGGTTACTGTTTGTGCTGCATTGGAGGTCCTTGGGAGAGGCTACATTGTTAACTGTGGCTGACTGCCACTTGTGCTTGGCTTGGACCCTTTGGTGGGCACCATGATGAGAACTGAGGCCAGTCACTGTTTGTGCTGGGCTTGTGGTAGGTTAGTTTAAGCTATATTCCTGGCCAAGACAGCTTGTCTCTTATGCCAGGCCTGGGTTCACTGAATAGGAGTTATAATGCAAGTTGAGACTGGTTGCCCCTTGTGCTGGGCTTGGGGCTGCTTAGAGAGAGCTATAAGGCACCCCAAATCTGGATGCTGCTTGTTGGGGTTTGTGGGCTTTTGATAGATGTTGGGAAAGTATACAGCATGATCTGAAGCAGGCTGCTTCTGTGGAGGATCTACTAGAAAAGGCTTGGTGTAGCAGATGAATTGGGTGGGGTAAGGTCTCAGGGAATCCCCAGGCTTGGGTGAATGGTGTTAGACTGGTTAATGGAGATTTGGTGCCTGTCTGTGCCAGGCTGTCTGGGTTGGAGGAGAGTTTAACAAAGGTACAATGACATTTGCTAGTACTTCTGTTCCTGGAGAGTTCTTCCAACCAATGCTCTTCCAGACATCACCCTGAAGTTACTTAATTTACTTCTTCCCATATGTCTCTGGTGCTGATCAAGCCCCTGCACCTGTGCTAGAGTTTAGAATGAGTCATTTTTTGACTGGGTGAGTCTGTGGTTGGACTATTTAAGAGCAGCACCTCGCACTTTAGCAGCCCTTCATCTTTCTTGGAAGTATTCCCCACTGGTTTTCAGAGCTAGATATTATAGGGACTCCTCTTCCTGACATTGCTGCCCCATGTCGGAGAGCCCTTTTTGAGGCTGGGACTTCTCAGTCCTCAGAGGACCCTCTGAAGCTAAAATATTCTTTCTTTTTTTAATCACCACACCATTGGTATGGGACCTATGCATCCTACGTTTCTGCCCCTTCTATCAGTCTTGATGTGGCTTCTTCTTTGTATCTTTAGCCATAGAAATTATGTTCAGCTAGTCTTCAGGTCATTCTCAATGATGGTTGCTGTACAATTTAGTTGTAACTTTGATATTGACAAAGGAGGGGATGAGCATATTCTGCCGTCTTGACCGAAAGTCCTTAAAACAGTAATTAATGTTTGTACAAAATTCATTTTAACACAAACACATGAGAAATAAACAATAGGTTATTTATAACTACCATCTAAAATATTTTAGAATATATTCTTCGAGATTTTTTTGCTTGTTTTTTTTCCTTTACTTATCTCTTTTTCTTCTCCCTCTCTTTTGTCCATCTGTCCATCCATCCATCCATCCATCCATCCACCCATCCATTCATCCATCCATCTTGCATTTAAAACATAGTGTTATATTAAACAAAACTTCTTATAACTTGCTTTTGTAATGAGACAATATACTTTGAATTTCTTCCATGCAAGTAAATGTACTACTTTATGGAAGTTTCATTTCATTGCATAAGTTTTTCATAAATTATATATTTAAACTCTTACTATTAGGCATTTATGTTGTTTCTAATTTTGATCTATTACAATCATTTCTGTGATAAAAAGCATTCGTTGACTCTATAAGTATTTATTGAGCTCATACTATGTGCCAGCTCATAAGTATTGCGGCTACAACAATGTTAGACATAGCTCATATTTGTTTTCCTATGCTTCTATGTTAAATAAGTAAAACAAGATCACTTAAATTTACTTAGAGTAACAACATTCGTTTTTGTTAATAGTATTTATCATCATTAGGATATTAATACTTGTGGTTATTATTTCCCCAGGTCATTAAAAGATTTTATATAAATAACACTCTATTAAAGACTTGGAAATAATGATATATACTCACAGAGCATCCACAGCCTATATTAATTTGACTGAAAAATTATATAGCAGTTATATTATCTGACTCTCTCCACAGCCGGAATGAATTGGTAATATTGGCAAATAGACAGAATTTATCTTTCCATTGATTTTAATCTATTATTCATTTGTGGTTTTGACAGAGAAGTTTCCTCTCATAGTCATCAGGTAAGTAAAGATATTGTGACCTCTTGTATGAAGCACTGGCCAGGAGCTGAGGATCCTCATTATGAAATTGAATTCAATTACCTATTAGCTACTTGAACTATGGAAGTCATCAGATATTCCTGAGCTTCAGTTTTCTGATCTAAAATAAGCATATATTACTCAATAATTTTTCAGTTTCTATCATTCTAGAAATTCTGAAAAATGCAATTTTTCATTGTTTTTACTGGAAGTTAGCATTGAAATTGTCTGGGACTCTTTTTAGAATATTGATTCAGTGTATCAGAGCTAAGCTAAGAGATATGAATAACAATAAATATAATGAAAACTCTGAGACAAGGAATGATTTGATATATAAAATTTTGAAAGATTAACATCAATATGTGTATTTGAATAGAATATAGACAGTCAAATATGGAAGTGGAAAGGCCAGTGGGAAAACAATTACATTTGACAAGGTGAGAGATTATGGCGATACCACTGAAAATGGTGTGAAACAGTCACATTCTGGCTATATTTTGAAAGTAG
>NW_006440638.1:12216235-12230606 GCF_000325575.1 Pteropus alecto | reverse complement strand
CATTTAAGGTGACTCTATAGCCAAAGCCTAAATAACTGGATTGTTGCTGGTTGTCTGTCACAAAGTTAGAGGACACCGAAGGAGCAAAGATATTCATAGAGGTGGAGCATGGTCAAACTTTTGGTTTCGTATATGCTATGTTTGAAGTGCCTATTGGGCATGCAGCTGGAGATGTTCAACTGTAGAATAGGATATATCAGTCTAAAACTCAAGAGAGGGCAGAACTGGCAATATAAATTTAGGAATTATCAACACTGGCTAAGGACCGTAAGGTAATTAATTTTCTATACCTCAATTTAATCATTTATAAGATGGATACAATGTTTTTTGTAAAGATTAAATGAGATAAAATGAATTTTATAAAATTTTCAGCATGTCACCTGATATATAGTAAGAAGATAATAAATATTATCTCATTATGATGATGAATGGGTGGCTTGGCCTATCTTGGAGAAGATGGAAAAAAACGCATTCATTTGGCTTCAATATAGAGTATGGAGGGCATAGGAGGAAAGGCAGATTTTAACATTTATTTAGATTATATGTTGAACAAATTTGGATTATAAATTATGCTTTCAAGGGAAACTAAGCTATATGTCCAGGGTCTACATTATGATGGTTAACTGTGCCTACTATAATCTTTATAATCGAAGTGCAGTGCTAACCCTCATGTGTTTAAATGGAAATGTTAACTAGAAGAGCCTGGTGTAGTCTTTGAGTGCTCAGAGAAAATTATTTTAATAATTCAGCAAACTGTATTTACATTGTACTTCGGTGTCTGGGCTAGGCCTTATTGGATAAAGGGCAAAATAGAATAGAGAGAAATCTAAACAATCCTGGCTTGATTTACAATTTCTAGTTTAAAAAGGTATGTTTGTGACTCACAGAAGCTATTATATGTATGATCTCTGAAAATGAAATTGGCTGGCTGGCCTCATAAGAGACCCTCTTAAACACTAAGTAAATAACTCACTATAATGATGAAGACTTTGCAGTTGACGTTAGCAGTTTCAGACCATCCATTCACTAAAAATTCCCTCATTCATTTAATCACCAAGCTGTGAAGAGCAATTAATATGAACCAGACATTCCACTAACTGAGAATGTCAGTATTTTAGAGTTGTGGTGGCTAAGTTATTTTTGGTTGATAACTCAAGTCTTCTCTCCAATACATTAAACAAACAAATCTCTGCAAGGCATCTGTTTCATTTTGTAAAAAATTATTTTAAGATACCTGTAGATTCACATTCAAAGAGATCCTGTGTACCCTTTACCCAGGATATTGACAATTTATTTTTTACCTTAAAATTTAGAATCTTAAGATTGCACTAAGATTTGAGTCATTTAAATTATAAGTATAAGATCTGAAACTATAACTTTAAAGATATGCAAAGACATCTTAGCTAATTCTATTTTCCCTGTTTTGTACCCTATGCTGTTCCCTTCCTCTGTGACCCTCTGGGTCTGGATAGGTCTTCTGTAAGCACTCTGGTAGTCCTCTGTACCTCTACTTAGTAATGCTCAGCTCACTTTTAATTCCTTGTTCAGTGTCAGCGTTCCTTTGTGACTATAACCTCAGAGGGCAAAAATTGCATCTGCTATTCATTACTGTTTCTATGGCATCTGGCAAAGTATCTGGCACTGAGAGGCTGGATGAATTTTATTTGGATAAGAGAATCAATTAATCTACCTAAGACAAGTCATAGAAACCCACCACATTAATGGTGATGCTACTGAAAATCAATGTCAGTAAGATCTGTGTTTCTCCAAGTCCAAATCTGTCCTCATTAGAAAGATTTCTATCCATGAAACAATCAGAATGTATATGTGTTCTAACACATGAAGGGGAAAATTACTGTTCTTCAAAACAATCTAATCAAGTTAACTATCAATTAGCCAACTACTGAAATGTTTTGGAATGAAGTCTGAAAAAAAAAAATCTATTTCAGAATAGCCGTCTTGATGAAGAATACTTCTTTGGTTCTCTAATGTTATTTTAATCAGCTGGATGATCCTAGCTAAATAATTTGCCCTCTTAAATGACAATATAAGTTAATGTTTCCTGATACCTTCCTTGTGATTACGCAGGACGCTCTCTAGGGATAATGGAACATTGATAATTGGATATTTTAAAAAGCTTGGCAGGTTGTCTGAAACAAATAGTCTAATAAAGAAATATGGTCTAATGGCTAGCTCTGAGAACATTTCATTGAAAAGTGTTGCTTTTTTGGAATCTGGAAAAGCTGCTGACTTCCTATCAATTCTTAATATTTCAATGTTCTGACTATAAGATTTAATGTAATTATCAGCATCTAATTTGAAACCTTCCAATATTTGTCAATCTGTTGGGGGCTTTATTACTTGGCACTGAGCTGTTTCTTTGGATAAAATAATGAGCCAAATAGTCATGGTATTTGACTATATAGAGATTACTTTTTAATATAAGGAATAGATAAGATATCAAGTAAGCAAAACAATGAATTAAATAATTATTAATTTTGATAAACCACTAGAAATGAGTGGATGGATGAACAAACAGAAAGAGAAAAGCAGCCCTGAGAGGCCAGAGCTTACCTCATTGACACAGTTGGGCCTTCACTTTCTCATGTTGAATATAAAGAATTTCACAGAACATCAACATCAGGCAAGGCCTTTTTGTGACTGTAATTGATCAAGACAATGATTAGTCATTTTTTGAACACAAACATAAACATGAACATTGTCTAAACCACAAAAATAACCAAATATTTCTTTATAATAGTTAATATGAGTGACTGCTGCTTTTTTCTAATCAGTTTTAGCCTTGCACCATGTTCTCACCTTCAAGGTAAGAATTATTAAGACACCTAATCATAGAATTATCCCAGCTTTCTGACAATGTCCAATGCAGAACAAAGTCCCATTTCCTTGAACTATCTTCCACACACACACTTATCCATGGTGTTCCCCATGGTAAAGCTCTCCTTGCTTGCAATAAGTCAATAAATCCAACATTGTTCAACTAAAAATGTGTTACTTCTGCACTTTGGCTTGAAGGCATTGGCAAATGAATGAAAGACAGAACTTCTTTTATTCATGCCTAAAAATTTTATCACTGAATTACTGAGTCAAGATTTGGAATAAAATCTACTAAAATGTAAATATATGTGAAGAAGAAAATAGCTTAGTCAATAGTATTTACAGAGAAAAGTCAGAAAGGTCTAGAGGCCCAAGTTACTCAGAGAAGAAGAGTCTGAGCTGATGAAGATCAGCATATGACTTGGGAAGAGGTCTGCATGTGTCTAGGTATATTCTGTGAATATTAGAGACCAATATGAAGAAAAATTTCAACCCAATCAAAGAAGAGTTTTAGACTGATGAGAAATCTCTTGTGACAAATGGGCAAAAGAAGAAGGAAACAGTCATGTTCTGCTGGTAAATTCTTCCTTCTACCTCAGGTAAATCTTTCGTGGGGTTTATTAAGCAACTTTCCTCAGATTGTTTATAGGTACATCAACAGGCAAAAGAATACTTCTTTCTTCCAACAAGAAGCTCTCAGAAGTCATAAACATAAACTTTTAATATCTGGACACCTACCAGAATAACAGTTGTACTCTCCAGCTGGCTCCACGTTCGTACAGAATAAGATTGGATAAACCTTCATAGCTGAGTCAGTACCTCTTTTATACAAGGATCAAGATTTATGCACTACAGTTCAGCTTTATTGTCTCTAGTGGAACAAGATTGGCTAGGAATGGCTTAATTTTAGGTTTTTCATTCACTGCTGGTTTTAAACAGTCATTTTCAAATTTGCTTACTCACTTTTGGATAAATATTCACGAATTGATGGTTGACATTCACTTTCATGCATGTTTACTTCCTCTCAAAAGTCCCCCTGTCCTCCCTTAAAATCTAAGATGGAATTAGGTGTAGTAAAAATGTTTTTGTATACAGATGGTGATGAAGAAAGAAAAGTTGGAGTAAAGATAGGTAGCTGGATTGTCAGTTGGATTCTTATTAGGCTCCACAGAGATTATATTCATCTACTCTGGTGACTGACCATCTTTCTTTATACGTCTTTCAAGTTCATAGCTGGTGAGACTGTTTTTTTCATGCCATGGGCCCTAGTGGCTCTCATTTCCATTTCCCCTTTCTCATCTTATAACTTGGTCTCATTTGGCTCCTGCTGACTTAGGAGATCCTTTCGGATCTCAGCTGTGATAATATTAAACTCATGTCTATCCTGCTTGTTTCAACTATGAAAGAGACCTTAAAAATTAATCTAGCAGATCCAAGGTGCTTCTTGGATCATAAATGTCAGCTACCATTTCTTGTGCCAAAGAAATATTTGCAAATCTTTTCCATGTCATGAGGAATCCATGAAGCACTATGGTAGGATCTGGGAAGATGGGCCAGTCTGATGGAGTCACTTTCTGACTGACTGTGCCATGTGACCATTTATATTCTGTGCAGCTGCTGCATATCAAAAGAGTACACACTAATGGTAGTATTCTCCCAAGTGACAGATGAAAGCTTCATATGACATCTCACATCAACATATATATTTATATATATTTTGTTTTTAGTACTCCCCTTGAGGATTGGTCCTCAAAGGTGGATAAGGATTGATGAGAAATAAAAACCCTAGTTCTGACCTCTCTGGAAGCATTCTCTGTTCCCTCCTTAAATGAGAACTTACATTATATTCTATTTTGAGTTTTCTCTACCCATAGCATATAGAAAAACCTAATGGATACAGACTCTAGACTTGTCTCTTGATATAAAAAGGGAGCATTGAGAATTTTTTCTTTTTTGACAAGGCCCGACTGTCAGAAATATTACCTCGTTATGGACTGAAAATAAGTCTAATTTGACAGTTAACATGAAGAATAGTTTTTGTTATCTTAGATGATGCCTGCCCTTTCACTGAGGCACTGAAACTCATTAGAGGAATTCCAGGATATTGTGATGTAAGATGAATGAAAAGTGCATCAGTTTAATATTTTAAAAAATATTATATCAATCAAAACTCTAATTACATCCAGTCATGATTTCCAACTTTGATGGGTTTGTGGATGTTTAATTCATTCATCTCCTCTGAGTCATCTCCTCTGAGTCAATAAATCTTTCTCTGACATCCTAAATAATTTATTTGTTTATTGATATTATTACTTATTTTCTCACTTCTTTCTTTAGACTATAAAATCTATAAGAACAAGGATCTTTGTTTTATTCATTGATATATCTCCAGGGCCTGAAATATAGTAAGGTTTTATAGCAATTTGTTGAAAGAGTGAATAATGAATGAATAAAGAAAATAGACTCCACTTTGCTCATTTCACAAAAATATTTAAAAAGTCAGGTCTTGTTATAGGTGAGAAAATAAATTGTCTTAATAATATTCATTGAAGAATCCTTAGAAAGTGTCAAGTATTGAGGTTACAATAAGGAACAAACAAAAATGTGCCACTTCTAATGGAAGGAGAAAAGGAGAGAGATTGATTCTAATTCTGGATCTGCCAGTTACTTGCTATGTGATACTGGGCAAATTATTTAACACTCTTAGCCTCAATATTCTCATCTACAGAGTGAAGATAAGATTACTGATCCTACTGTGGTATGCTTGGCACATCACAGTTACTCAGTGAATATTATTTTATTTCTGTTTCACTTCCCCAGGTATAAACCTGTAGGGTGATGTGAAATAGCAGAGAAATGAAGGGAGATAAAAGATCGAACATAGGCTCTGGTCATCAATTATAATTGGAAATTGCTTTAGCTCTCACAGGCCAATTTTTCTCTGATTAATGAGGAATCATCTTGTGAAATAACTGCTGGTGGTTCCAAAGAATTACTCCAATAACAGAGCGTACAAGGCCACCCATCACAGAAAATGGGCTGTGACCCTCTTCGAGGCCCTTCGGTGTCTTGGCCTCAGACAAGAGGCATTTTGGTTTCTCATCTCCAAGCCAGAGAGATCTGACTGGCTGCTTTCCAAAGTGAGTTTATAGCTCTCTGGGCACTCCTATTCTGCCCACATTTGATGTAGCTCTTAGATTCAAAATCCTGCTGCTTATAGATTCTCTATTTCTGATTTTCTGAGATCGAATTCCTGGATCTTGGTGTTAGTTTAAATGGAAACATGTCCAAATTTATTTTAAATGGTATTGCCATTACAAATGTTAGAGATAAAGAGAGAAACTTAAAAAACAGCAAGAGAAATGCAGTTAATTACCTACGAGGGAGCTCCCATAAGACTTTCAGCTGATTTCTTAACAGAAACTTTGCAGACCAAAATGGATTGGCACAAAATAGTCAAAGTGATAGAAAGCAAGGAACTGCAACCAACACAACTCTACCCAGGAAGGCTATGATTTAAAATAGAAGGAGAGATAAAGAGCTTCCCAGACAAGGAAAAGCTAAAGGAGTTCATCAACACAAAACAAATATTAAAAGAACTGTTAAAGGGACTTTATTAAGAAGAAGTGAAAAAAACATAAATAAGAAAATGGCAATAACTACGTACCTATCAACAATTGCTTTAAATGTATATGGACTAGACGTTCCAATCAAAAGACATAGGGTAGCCAAATGGATAAGAAAATACGATCCATACATATGCAGTCTACAAGAGACCCAGTTCAGATTGAAAGACACTTACAGACTGAAAAGAAAGGAATGGAAAAAGATATTTCATGCAAATGGAAATAAAATCAAAGCTGAGGTAGCAATACTTATATTAGACAAGACAGACTTTAAAATCTGTAATAAGAGATAAAGAAAGACATTACCTAATGATAAAGAGATCAATTCAACAAGAGGATATAACCTTTGTAAATATTCATGAACCCCACATAGGAGCACCTAAATATATAAAGAATATATTAACCTACCTAAAGAGAGAGAATGACAGTAATGCAGTCAGAGTAGGGGACTTTAACACCCCATTGACACCAATAGATCTTCCAGACAGGAAATAAACAAAGAAATAGAAGCCTTAAATGACACATTAAAATTAATTTAATTAATGTTTAAAGCATTTTATTCCAAAGCAACAGAATATACATTCTTTTCAAGTACATATGGAATATTTTCTAAGATAGACCACATGTTAGAACACAAAACAAGTCTCAATTAATTTAAATAGATTGAAATCATATCAAGCGTCTTTCAACCACAGTAGTATGAAACTAGGAATCTATTACAAGGAAAAAAAAACTGGAAAACACAAACATATGGAGGTTAAATAATATGCTACTAAACAATGAATGGGTTAACAATGAGATCGAGGAATAAATTAAAAGATACCTTGAGACAAATAAAAATGAAAACACAATGACCCAAAATCTATGAGACATAGCAAAAACAGTTCTAAGGGGCAAATTCAGAGCAATATAGGCCTACATCAAGAAATAAGAATAATCCTTAATAAACAATCTATCCTTACACCAAAAAGAACAGCAAACAAAACCCAAAGTGAGTAGAAGGAAGAAAATAATAAAGATCAAAGTGGAAATAAATGAAACAGAGTCTAAAAAACAATGCAAAAGATCAATAGAACCAAGGACTGGTTCTTTAAAAAGAGAAAAAAATCGATAAATCTTTAACCAGACTTATCAAGAGGACCCAAATAAATAAAATTAGAAATAAAAGAGAACTGACACTGAAAAAATACAAAGAATTATAAAAAAAACTTATGTGCCAACAAATTGGACAATCTGGAAGAAATAAATACATTCCTAGAAATATGCAGTCTTTCAAGACTGAATCAAAAAGAAACAGAAAACTTGAACAGACCAATTACTACTAACTAAATTGAATCAATCATCAAAAAAAGAAAGAAAAAAAATACAAAATTCCCAGATTGGATGGCTTCACAGGTAAATTTTACCAAACATTCAAAGAAGAAGTAACACTTATTCTTCTCAAACTATTCCAAAATATTCAAGAGGAGTAAGGATTTCCAAGCTCATTTTATGAGGCCAGCATTACTCTGATTCCAAAACCAAAGACATTAGCAAAAAAAAAAAAAATTATAGGCTAATATCTTTGATGAACACAGATGCAAAAATACTCAACAAAATGTTAGCAAACAGAATTCAGTAATACATTAAAACAATCATATACCATGATCAAGTGGAATTTATTCCTGGAATTCAGGGTTGGTTCAATATTCACAAATGAATTAACAAATTGAAGGATAAATATCATATGATCATATCAAGATGTAGGAAAAGAGTTTGACAAAATTTAGCTTCCATTTATGGTAAAAACTCTCACTAAAGTGAAAATAGAAGAAACATACTCAGCATAATAAAGTCCATATATTACAAACCCATAGCTAACATCATACTCAACTGGGGAAAGCTAAAAGCATTTTCCTTAAGATTAAGAACAAGATGCATTAACTTCCTCATGCAGTCTGAGAAGGAGTGGGGCAAAGAGAGGTGGGGCAGGGCCAAGTTAGCAGGAAGGCCCTACTAAGTGTTGGGGTGGGTGCAGGGAGTCCTGCGGAGGGTAGGAAGAGGGTGGGCTTAAAGACAGAAAAAGAAAAAAAAAGCTTAGGAACAAGAAAAGGATGTTTTCTTTCACCACTTTTATTCAACATAGTATTGAAAATCCTAGCCACAGCAGTCAGACAATAAAAAGAGAATTAAAAGACATTTAAATTGGAAAAAAAGTTAAATTCTCCTTATTTGTAGATGACATGTTGCTATATAGAGAGAACCCTAAAGATTCCACGAAAAAAAACTGAGAACTGATAAATGAATTCAGTAAAGTAGCAAGATGCGAAATTAACATTCAAAAAAGTTGCATTTTTATACTGCAATAATGAACTATCAGAAAGAGAAATTTAGAAAACAACTCTATTTAAAATTGAATCAAAAGATTAAGCAAGCTAGGAATAAATTTACCCAAGGAGATAATAGACCTATATTCAGAGAGCCATAAGACATTGAGGAAATAAATCGAAGAAGATACAAATAAATCGAAAGTTATACATTGCTCATGGATAGGAAGAATTAATATCCTTAAAATGTCCATACTACCAAAGCAATGTGCAGATTCAATGCAATCCCCATCGAAATACATGTGGCATTTTTTTCAAAGAACTAGAACAAATAATCCTAATATTTATATGGAACCACAAACGACCTCAAAGAGCAACAGCAATCTTGAGAAAAAAGAACGAAGTTGGAGGTATCACACTACTTGATATCAAACTATGCTATAAGGCCATAGTAATCAAAACAGCATGGTAACAGCATAAAAATAGACATACAGATTAATGGAACAGATTAGAGAGCCCAGAAATAATTCTACACCTATATGGTCATTTAATCTATGACAGACAAGGCAAGAATATACAGTAGGGTGAAGACAGTCTATTCAATAAATGGTGTTGGGAAAACTAGACAGATACATGCAAAAAATACGAAACTGGACCATCTTCTTATACCATATACAAGAATAAACTCAAAATGGATTGAAAGCTTAAATGTAAGACCCAAGAAGATAAAACTCTGGAGGAAAACAGAGGCACTTAACTCTCTGACACCGATCTTAGTAATATTTTTTTCTGATACATTTCCTTGGGCAAGGGAAACAAAAGAAAATAAAAAATGGGACAACAGCAAACTAAAAACAATTTTGCACAGCAAAGGAAACCATCAACAAAACTAAGAGACCATACTAACCATACTAAATGAGAGAAGGTATTTACCAATGATATATTCGATAAGGAATTAATACCCAAAATTTATAAAGAGCTCATACAACTCAACACCTAAAGATACCAAACATTTATTTAAAAAATGGCCAGTGGACTTGAATAGACATTTCTCCAGAGGACATTCAGGTGGCCAATAGACAGATACTAAAGATCATTAATTATCAGAGAAATGCAAGTTAAGAACACATGAAATATTATCTCATACCTGTCAGAATGGTTATCATCAAACAAATCAACAAATAACAAGTCTGGTGAGGATGTGGAGGAAAGGGAACCATTGTGTACTGTTAATGGAATTGCAAATTGGTGAAGCCACTATGGAGAACAGTATGGAGTTTCCTCAAAAAATTAAAACTAAAACTATCTTAAGACCTAGGTATTCCACTTCTGGATATTTTTTCAAAGATAAAACACTAATTTGAAAAGATATACGCACCCCTATGTTCATTGTAGCACTATTTACAATAGCCAAGATATGGAAGCAGCCTAAGTGCCTATCAGTAGATTATTGGATAAAGAAGAGGCAGTACATATATAAATTGAATATTTCTCAGCCATAAAAAGGAATGAAATCTTACCATTTGTGACAACTTAGATGGACCTATTATGCTAAGTGAAATAAGTCAGGCAGAGAAAGACAAATACCTCACTTATATGTGGAAGCTATAAAGTACCAAATAATGAACTATAAAACAGAAACACATTCATAGATACAGAGAACACACTGACGGTTGTTAGATGGAAGGGGTGTTAGGGGCCTGAGTAAAAAAGATGAAGGGATTAAAAAGTACAAATTGATAGTAACAAAACAGTCACATGGATGTAAAGTACAGCATAGAGAATATAGTCAATAATATTGTAATAACCATATATGGTGTCAGGCGGGTACTACTTATAGGAGGATCACTTTGTAAATTATATAAAGTTCTAACCAATATGCTGTATACCTGAAACTAATATAAAATAATATTGAGTACCAATTATCATTGAAAAACAAAAAAAATAAAGAAATAGTATTCCCATTAAAAAGTTTTTATTAATTTAAAGAGACCTATTCCGAGTTATTTTTGCAATGAAATACCTTTGCCTGGGGCTATTCAAGCCTGAGTACACCCAGACTTGAAAACTTTTTATATTATCCCTAGAACACAGTAGCTTTTCATGTTTTGGGCTTAATGAATGATTATTTAATTTTAGGGCCTTTCTTCCTTGGTGGCATGTCTTTAATCCGTAGAGATTTTATGACAACATTCCTATGAAAGCCATCAACAAATGCTAAGGTATATTTAGCTCCTCAAGATCTGGACTGAGGAAACATCTGTAAGCCATGGGCCCTGCTCTTCAGCAGATTATCAGATGATGGTGATGATGATGATGATAGTAGTAACAACAACAGTACTAAAAGGTAACATTTATTGACCATTACTATACCTCACACACTATATTAAATACTTTCCATGCATTAATTAATTTAATCCTGACAAATAGCCTATGAATTAGTTGCTCTTAATGTCCCTATTTTACAAATGAGGAAATTAGACTCAAAGAGGCTAAATGACTTGCCAAAATAGTAGAACACACTTTAGAGAATTTCCTGCCTCTCACTATACTAAAGATGTTTTGGAAATATCTTATTTTGTTCTTCTAGCAACTCTGTGAAGTAGGAGCATATTTATTGGCATATTTTCCATGGGTGGAGACTAAGGCTTAGAGAGGTTAGGTTAATTTTCCAAAGTCTTACAGCTTACAAACGGCAGCGCTCAGGTTTGGAACAATGGAGACTGTATTCTTAAATTCTAGATTAAACTATTATAGGAGCATTAATGGCTAACAAAAAAGAAATCATCATTAACATGGAACATGTCTAAATAATGGACAAACACATACACACTCTATGCCTTCAGTGAGTTGCAATCACAAAGCACTTTTATATGGCTTAGAAATAAGAGTTTGGAAAAGTTATTTTCCGAGATAATGGTGGAGATCAATTAGATGAATTAGAAGTTTTGAAAATACCTAATTACCATTGAGCAGGTGTCTACCCCCCAGGCATGTTCAACTGGTAAAACGATGTCTAGGGACCTGAGTGAATACTTCTTTCACTAAATGTGCCTTTCTATCTACAATATGCTTCTATGGGCTGAGGGATTTAATGACAGATGCTCTAGGGATTATCTTTTTTTTGTGAGGGGTCCCTAATATTTAATGGGTGAGGGAATGAATAAATCTTAAAACTAAAAAGATGATTGTTTCAGTTTGCTTTAATAAAAGCACAAGCTCCAGGCTTCTCCATGGTGTCACTCAAGGAGTTTGCTTAAGGCCACCACCCAGCAGATGTGCCTGAGTGTCAGGGACTATGGTAACTGTCATTCCTCCCTTGGGCACTCAGGGGCTTCCCCAGAGAGTGGTTAATTTCAAGGAAAATACTCTCTCCCATGTGCTAATTGGGAACACAGATTTCCTTTAAAGGCAGACTTTACAAATAAGAATAACCTTGAAAAAGACCCTTTAGATGTGTTGCCAACTACTTATAATTCTCCTTTGACATTTCACAGATGTGTTTTTTAATATGGAAGGAGAGATCTCTTTTCTGTAAACCCAAATCACTGCTTCGCGCCCAGGGTGCAGTGGGGGCTTGTTGAATGAGCCTCTGGGGAAATAGGCTCCTCCTTGTCTCTCCCTGATCAACCTTGGTCACCTTGGCAGAGGGTTCCCCTGCCTCTCTGGGGTTACTTTTGTGGTGCTGTGACATAAGCCTCTCTGGGGAATTCTCTTATCAGTTCAGGAGTTCTCCAGAGAGTGCCAGCTTCCCAGGCCCATGCATCTGCTTGAAAACAGAACCATCTGGAGGTCCCCACACCCAAGCTCTGAGACAGCTGCAGGGTTGTGCTAGCCATTAATGGCTATTATCCATTTTTAATCAGAAAGATCACAAGAAGGATGATCTGGGATCATTCTTATTAAAGTAAAAGGATTGTCTTTTGTTGCCATATATGCATTCCCTGTCCTGGTGTTCATCATGAGCACATCCTAAGAGAAATGATCATCTGACACACAAGCACAGGAGAGATCACAATGGGAGGCATAACCCAGGTTTGAGTTTCTCATGATGATAATTACAGAATCTCAGCTTCATTAAAGCAGTCTTACAAATGATGCTTCTTCCCCATTATAACTTTTATTTGAAATAAACACCTTTCATCCTCAAGACCAAAACAATTATGTTCAGGTTGAAGAGCAATTAGTATCTACTTATGTTTGAGTAAACAAAATATATTTTTGTCTCTATTTGTTTTCCTTCTCAGTCTATGTTTGATCCTGTGTTCACTGCATGGCACACCAATACATATTTCTCATTTGTCCTAAAATGAGCATCAGATGAAATGTCTCTTTATGTAGAGTTTGAGCTTATATTCTGTTGTCTCGGAACAGTTACTCAGTGCTTTGAACCCATGTCGATTTAATTTATTCATTCTTTCAATACTGATAGGTGAGGGAGAAAGGCAAATATGTTCCTTGCCTTTATGTAGCTTACAGTCCACCAGCAGGACAGACTAGGATATTTTTAGCCTTCTTGTTACTGCTGTACCCAATGCCTGGCACTTAGTAAGTGCTCAATAAATACTTGTTGTGTAAGTATATTCACAATAAAATTTTATAAGGGCAATGACAGAGAGATTATCAGAGAGCCAGGAAATATATAGTACTGGACTGGTTTCTCTGGGGGAGAGAATAAAGAGCCGAGACAGAAGGTCTCTCTGCCATTCTTGGCAACCTCACTGAAAGAGAACCCCACAGAATGGTGGGCCAGAACACACCTCCACTTTCAGATAAATATAGGTCCAGATCCCACTGCCCCAATTACTAGGCATAAAAGCACCAACAGATTATCCTCCTAAGGCTCAGTTTTCTCATATGTAAAATGGTAAACGGTTTGTGGGATGCTATTAGTGACCAGCACAAAGTAATCAGTCAATACCTGTAATTGCCATTGACTACGAAGGACTGGTTGGATTCTCACTGCACAGAATTGTGTTATTGCTTTCAAATGAAACTTTGCAGTGGATTCAATGTCTTAACAGAAGCATGAAGAAGTCAATAATTGAGTGTATAAAATAGGAGAAACCCGCAATTGCCCAATTCAAACATTTTAAATTGTGGACTATTTCTTAAACATGCATCTATTCTATTATATTAAGATGATAATCTAATCTACTACATGAATTCAAATGACTAATGATTTCAAAAGAGCAGAATTTTTTATTATGCTACGCTTCTTCCTTTTGACTTGAGGGTGGCTGTTAAAATGCCCGGAGCTTTAGTTTCCAAAGCTATAAAATGCAAACAATAAAAATAAATTTATAAAGGCATTTACTTCTCTATCTCAGAGAGTTTTCAGAAGACCTATATATGCCTAAGTTCTCCTTCATTGGTTCATCAATTCACTAAATAATTATTGTCCATTAGTTATATGCAATATATCATGCCAGTCATATGATGAGATATCTGCCCTGCAGGATCACATGGTAGGGAGGTTGAGGAGACAGACATGTGTACAATTATTATAAGGAATGGTAATAAATGCTATGGTAGAGGGAGTTGCTAAGAGTGTTGGGGATGGGGAAAGAGGGTCATGACTTAGCATGGGAGTCAGGAGTA
>NW_006440638.1:12172653-12216217 GCF_000325575.1 Pteropus alecto | reverse complement strand
GTCATGACTTAGCATGGGACTGTCAGGAGTACCAAATGGATCCTTTATTTTCCTAATTTCAGTCCCAAATTTAGTGTATGACACTGCTTTTCAATAGATCTACTGTGCATGTTTAAACTACATTTAGTTCAATTCAATTCTAAGCATTCTTTCATTGGTCAGTTTTCATTATTCCAACTATCTATTTATCTAACATCAAATTCTAAATAAAGAGGTATTCCCTGATATCTCTTTCGATTAATCAATAAAGGGATATCTCTTTCAATGAGTCAATAAAGGAATATTTCCTTAGCTTGTTTTCTGTTTTAACTATTCTGCTCTAAAATCAGGCATGAGTGAAATCCATCCCTCACTTTAAGAAGCTCTCAGTTTAAGAACTGATGTAGGAAAAATGCAGATTACTCTAGTCCAAGTCAGAATATGGTAAAATCATAAGCATGAAATGAAGACTGGGAAACAATGTATGTATGTGTTTTCACACCTCTCCAACACCATGTGGTTAGTTACCTGCCCAGTCACTCCAGGTACTATAGGTATAGACACTGTTTTGGCTATGAGAGAGAAAACAGGTGAAGCCCTAAAGGTTGGTGAGATCTCTCAGGTCTTGGTTATTCAGCAAGAAGAGCTTCCTACATTTGTGAAGCAGAGGGAGAAGGGGAGCAGAAGCAGAACTAGAAAGCAGCACTACCTAGGTCTTGTGAGAAGCTGGAGACTGAGAAACATGACTGAGCAGTGGCATCACTGCTGAGTTCTGTTGGGGGTGGTTTCCTTTAGAGGAATTCAGGAATATCAGGGTGCAACCATTTCAGACTCTGGCAACATCCCCTACATCTAAGTGAAGTTTCCTTAGTTTCCCTAGCTTTGGACAACTTCTGATGCATATGATACCTGTTACCTTTCTGGGGACCCAAGTTAACACGGATCTCAAAGAGGATAACTCTGAGGTGGGGAAACTTGCATGAGGAGTGCTAGGTGGGCCTAGATTTTTATTTCAGTGTGGGGATAGGATCAAGGAATTTTAAAATCAAGTGCCTTGTCAAAGACAAAAATACATCACAGACTTTGTTTTACTATTTACAAAAATAAAGATAAAGGTGTTATAGTAACTAGTAACTTTGATATTTCAACTCCAAAAGTTATAGCTTTGGATTCAGTGGAAATGATTCCTTTATTCTCTTTGTGCTAATTTATTTTTGGTAGGAACATCAATTTCGGCTTGAGCTGAGAGGCTGATGAGATGTCTTAGTTTACTTAGAAGGCTGTAAACTCTTCCATGATGAAACTTCTAAAATCATTTCCCAATTCTTTAAATATCATGTGCTTAAGATTTAAAAGGCTGCCATTTTACTACCATTTAATTATCTACCTCTCAGGCAACTGTGATATTACAATTTTGCAACATCCTGTAGTTCTGTCCAACCATTCAATTATGTGTATAGCAGGATTTTTATACTACTCTAATTAATAGGAAAACTAGATAGAGGAATTAATGTCAATTAACAAATAATATGGATAGAAACCTGATTCTCATCATTTTTTTCCCATACTGAATTGCTATATATGCAGTATAAAACTTTAGTTAGGGTTGAGTTTCAGACCCATACTTATATAAAAAAAAATCACTCAGCTTGCTGTTATGCATTATGATTATCAGAAGTTTACTGATAAATATCTGAGAAGAAAAGAAAAAGATGCCTGGATTTGCAGGCAAGTTCAGTAATCTACTTTAGCCACTTGCTAGGAAGAAAGTCACATAACCTCCCTGGTTCTTAAATTTTTCATCAGTCATTTTTAGTCAATAGCACCTTCAGCTAGTCCCACTTGCACTAGGCTTTGAGCTTTAGGGTCTGGCTCTGGCCCTTTTCATGTTGTGCCCCATCCCATTGGAATCTTTGGGCCAAGGACCATTTCCATCCAGAACCCATGCCTTCGCACTCACATCATGCTCTTCATGCTCTGGGTATTTGAGACCCTAGGGTTCTCAGCACAAGTGGCCCTGAACATGTTCTCAGGTTCTCTCTTCCCTGAGTTCATTCCTTTAAGATTAGGAAAAGATGCTGGGAGTATTAGTACATGGAGGGCCCAAAGGTGGATATTTATGACATGGAGATGAAGGGCTTCATTATCTAAAATCACATGCTCAGATCTGCCCAATGAAGCCTGGAATCAGGGGTAAGAAATGGCAAATTGGCTGGGGAGTAGGTATCTGCTGGTACACTTGCTTCAGGTCTTAAGAGTGTTGGCACAGGCTTGGATAGACCTTGCTAATGACCACTCTTTTAGAAATGGTGCAAGGGATTTAGCTGCAGAAAGGGCGGCCTAAGGTTGTGGTGTGTGTTTAAGCATTTCCTTGTTCTCAATTATGCTTATTAACTTAATGCCACCGTGATTCAAGCCTTAGCAATTCATTCCTGAGTTTAGACATTACTTATTGAAATGTAAATAATTCTTGGGAGGTGCTAATACATCTATATTTTTCACCAGCAGCAATTAAGATCTTTGTATGCATTTATCCCTAGCAAGTTTCAGAAGAAAAGGACATAGGACTACTAAGTTTCATTGGTAATGAATTAATGTCTGGAAGAGTGTCAAAATTTCCTGAATTTCTAAGCTACCAGATTCAGCACCGTAACAACGACAACAACAACAACAACAACAATAATAATAACAACAACAACAACATTGGCTATTATTCATCGAAGATTTACTATGTATTTGACTCTGTTCTAAGCATTTTACATGGATCATATTATTCAATCCTCAGAACTTACGAAGTAGGTCCTTTTGTTACCCCTATTGTAAAGATAAGAAAAACTGAGACACAGCGTATAGTGATTTTCCCAAATTCCAGACTTAATAAGTAGCAGGATTAGAATTTGAACCCAGGTCTCTGATTATTCCTTCCCATTGGTTTAGGGTTCTACTTTATTTATATGTCTCTTTTGTCAACCTAACACTGATTTACCATTCATGCATCTCCAGTGTACTATAGGAATTTGAAGTCTAATGTTAGACCATCTTATGTGTAATAATTAATCTTTATTGCTCTTATTATTATAATTGTCACATTCAGAACTCAGTAGCTACTATTATACTAGTCTACTATCCTGGTTACTAAAAAGCTTGGGAGATTGCCAACATGCTGTGTTATTTTTTTTAGCCAATTACTGAAGTGATAAATTTGCATCAAGGACCATTTCCTAAGGATTATTACAACTTTCAATTAAGTCTTTAGTGTTTTTTTTAAACATATGGTAACATATAGAATTTTTAAATGAGAAAAATATGTAAAAATTGAAAAATATATTAACAGGAAAAATTTATTACTTTTATATTATGGTTAAAAATATCACATTTCTAGAATATATAATGTTGCCTTTAAAGGAAATGAATTACCTTTACATTTCATTTATTTTTCTGTAAATTGTATTGAAATGAATTTTCTCTTTTTTGAAGGAATGAGAGTGAAGAACTATAACTCTAAATTTGGCCTATAGGCAAACTATAGCCTATAGGCCAAATCTGGCCCACAGACTGTTTTTGTAATAAAGTATTATTGAAAGACAATGAAACTCATTTGCTTACATACTGTCTATGGCTGCTTTTGTGCTATGACAGCACAGTTAATTATTTATGATAGAAATTGGATGGCATTCAGAGATGAAAATATTTACTATATGGTCCTTTATAGAAGAATTTGATTCCTGCTCTCAACAATTTGTCAAAATTGAAATGTTGGTTGATATACATTACAATAATAATTTAAAGTCCCCTTATATTGAAGGCTTTCCAAAAAACCAAAATCACAGTTGTATCAGAACAAGTTTTGGACTCTAAAATGTTCAGCCAGTGAAATAAACATGTTTTACTTTATTATCACCTGGATTGATTTGAAAGAACTCACAAAACAAGGTGAGGTTACCTCAATATTACGGTTGCTCTTTAAGCAAAAATATGTTTTTTACATACTTACTAAAAGGAAATAGAAGGCTACATAATCATGGGAGTTTTATAATAAAACCCAGAATTGATTATTTACTTTTTTTCACTAAAGCAGAATTAAAATGGGAAAAAATAAATAAATGGGGGAAAAAGCAGAATTAAAATGGGAAAAAAATAAATAAAATGGGAAAAAAATAAATACCAAATCTACTAAGTAAATTTATTTAAAATTAAAAAAAGAAAGCCACTCACACCAGTTCCCCACTAACCAAAAGTCCATTTACAGAAACTGTGTCTGAACAGTAAGGGGGCGAAGTGATGTTTTCCTACCTTGATTAGATCGTTCAATAGTTTCTTTGTAAGAGATAGAATTTCCATTGTATTTGATCTCCCTCTCCACATAAACCAGACCTAAGCTACATAGTATTCACTGATTAATCCCCTAAAGCCTAGTAGACAGGATGTCAGAAACATACGTTGGTTCAGGAGACAAAGAACAGTAGGGAATGCAGTTGTCACTTGGTAAATTTGGTGGGGCTAACTCAACCATAGTTTTTGGTATGCAATATTGTGTCCCTAGATACGCCTTTTTTTAAAAATAACAGCTTTATTGAGATATAATCCACAGATCATAAATTGACCGTTTTAATGTGTATCATTCAGTGGTTTTTAGTATATTGATAGTTGTGCAACCATTACCACTATCTAATTTTAGAATGCTTTTATTACCCCAAAAGAAGGAAGGAATAAAAAAATGCCAAGGGGAAGGCTTCGTGTCTAACTTTCATGAACAAAAATTATATGGTAATAAAAATGAAAGTAGATTTCATAAACATTGCTGGAACAACTCGAAATTCATGTGGATAAACACAAGCTCATCTCATACCTTACACTATATACAAAAATTGACTTGAAATATATGAGACTATATGTCAAATCTACAATTATAAAACTTCTAGGAAAGTGTTGTCCAAAAAGAATACTGAGCAATGATGGAAGTGCTGAATAGCTATTCTTCTGATATGATAGCCACTAGCCAGTGAGATTATCAAGCGCTTGAAATGTGGTGAATGAGCATGAGGAACTGAACCTTTAACTTGATTTAATTTTAATTATTTAGAGCTTAAATTTAAATAGCCACATGACTGGTGGCTATTACATTGGATATCCGAGACTTACAGAAATTATAAGAACAAATATTTGTAACTAGAGTTAGGCAAAGATTTCTAGGGATAAAAAAGCATTTGCAAGGAAAGAAAAAATGATAAATTAGACTTCATTAAAAATAAAAACATTCTTTTTAAAAGACACTGATCAGAAAAGAAAATTCACTGACTGAGAGAAAATATTTATATCTAAATCCTTAATAAAGAAATTGTATCTAGAAAACATAAAAAAAATTCTCATACATTAATAAGAAAACAAATGGGGCAAATGATTTGAACAGACATCTCAACAAAAGAGATACAAAAGGCAAATGAGCACAAAAAATGGTGTTCAACATTATTAGTCTTTAGGGGAACTCAAAACCACAATAATATAATACTATATACCTAATAGAATGACTATAATAAATTTTTAAAAAACCTGAACAATACCAAATCTGGCTGAAATGTGGAGCAACTGGAACTCTCCTATATATTGGTGGCAATACAACATGTCAAAGCCCCTTTAGAAAATAGTTTAGCAGTTTCCGATAAAATAAAATTATATGACCAGTGTTTTATTAGAGTCAGCCTTTACCAGCTCACGAAAACAACTTTTGCACATCTATTTCCAGCTTCATATTTAGTGATGCCATGTCAAATATGTTAAATAAGCTAGGTTGGGAGTATTTATGTTACAAGAATTGGCAAATACCACAAACAAACATTGGAGGGCAATTATTAAATATTTATTATTATGACACTGCCAATGGCCTAGCAATTGTAGTCCTAAAGAAATGAAGACATATGTCCATCCAAATATCTATACATTAATGTTTATAGTAGCATTATTCATATTTGCCCCAAAGTGGAAACAAACAAAATGTCTATGAATTGGCGAGTTGATAAACAAATTGTGATACGTCTATAAATGGAATACTACTCAGTGACAAAAAGGAATGAACTACTAATAAATGCAATAACATGGATGAATCTCAAAAGCACTGGGCTAAGTAAGGGAAGATAGGCACAAAAGATGACAATCTATATGGTTCCACTTATGTAACATTCTGGAACAGGCAAATTTATAAGGACACATATCAAATTAGGAGTGAGAGAAGAGGATTAATTATGGAGGAAAACAAGGAAATTTGGGGAGTGATGAAAATATACCATATATACCTCTAGCAAAATTTATAGAACTATACACTTAGATGAATTTTATTTTATCTAAATTACACCTCACTAAGCCTCACTTTGGAAAAAAAAAAGAATAGATTTCTTATAGGAAAATATCATTTGATCTCTTGCAGAGAAACTGTTCTGAAAATTTATGAGAGCAACTATAACATATAAGAGAAGTTGAGAGTTTGATGAGAGGATTTCTCTGTCTCTTTTTCTTCTGTCTCTCTCTCTTAAAAATAAAACTACAAACATGAATTAAGCTAAATACTTTTTTTGGGACCTGAGTCTACAATATTTTCTTCTAATAGGTTCTACATTGCCTCGATTCTTTGAGTATGAAAGGTACTCCTGAATTACCACACAAATTATAGTTGCTATTAGTCCACCAAATGGGTTTTCAAAGACATGTCAGATCATACATTAGACTAAAGAGCTCAGAATTTTTTCTCTTGGTCAAGTTCCCAGGAGTGGCTTGATTTCACATGATTTCTGATACTTGGACAACAGCATCAAACAACAAAGTCTAGTTTTAAATCTATATTTAAAGGGCTAAAGCCTTTTGGCACATAACTTAATGTCTATTCTAATTTACTATTTGTGTGTTTATCAATTTTAGAGGGACCCTTGGATGGTTCTGCACTGGTGATTAGGGTATTAATTCTGTTAAACAGTTATTAAGAACCAAATTACCTATTCATGCCTATCCCTGGTGATTCACTGCTAAAATGTCTAATTGAGGAAATACAGAAATTAGCAGGCTGGTTGGATATTTTCTTTCTAATAATAATCTGCTAAAATATTTCTCATTAAGTTTTTCAAGGATTTTACATTAGTAAAAGTAAAATCACCTTTAGTACATTAATTATTGTATAACTCTATGGGATGGATGCATCAAATAAGGTATAACTTATTATTTCTGCCCTCTACCCTCTAAAATGTTTACTTCATGTCATAAAATGTAGAAACTTTCTCAAACAAGGGCTGTGGTGGCTGTTTTTGAATGCAGTATACCTGTTGAACTGACTTGAAATAAGTTTTTCTAACATATCAATAGGTTCCAATAACAAAAACAAAAAACAAAAAACACCAAAATATGTTCCAACTGGATAATTTTCCTCTCTGAAATTTCTAGTGTAATAAAGCCAAGATAAGATAATGGAAAAGATATCCTATGTGTAGGGTTTTTTTAACAGATTAGAGTTAACCATTATGATATGCTCTATCTGCTGGCTGCCATGTCTACCTATTGGGCTTGTATTATCACAGCATTAGTTGTTGAGTGGTGAGTTTTGTGGAAGAGCTTGCCAGACTAGACATGAAGTGAGAACAAATTAATCTAGACAGCATAAAGTTTTACAAGTACATTAGTAATTTTTGACACCTTCATAATAGGGTCATTGCTGATTAGATCAAGATGTAAAAATACATCTAAATAAAAGAATCAAATTAAACAGAGTACATTGTTTAAAATTTCTAAGTAGCTATATTGGTCTTTCATTATTATAAAAAGCATAATATGTAAAATAAAATATTAAAATCAAGCAGAGCTGTAGAAATAAAAAATAATAGTCTTTGCCCAGTGCCAATTATGTCGGCATAACTTATGTATATATACAGAGATATATTTTAAAAAGAAAATCATCATATTATACATCTACTTGTACATTTTTTTCAATGGACAATTTATCATTAACTTTCTCTATGAAAATGCCTACAGGTCTTCCTCAAGGCAGCATATAATTAGGCTCTAAGATACATTATAATGTACTTAACTGAACCTCTCTTAAAAAGTATTTAGATTTTCCATTTTTTCCCTATTATAGTTTACATTTTTGTACCCAATTATTTGCTTACTTATATGACTATTTCTTTAGATATATTACTAGAAGCAGATATTTTAGGTAGAAAAAAATGCTGTTTTCTTGGGAAGGCTGTGGGATTTGTCAAATGAAAGATTTGGAATGAAAAATAAAAGGGAAGGAAATCATGTTGCTGTATGAAGGATGATTTCATAAGACCATGACTGTATTAATGATTTATGTGTGAAATCTAGAGTTTTGTGTTCTCAGTTTCAGAAAATATATTGTATTTAAAATGTCTTCTATGTGCCAGCATTGTGCCATTTGCTTTTATGTGTTATTTCTTTCTTTATGTTGACTTAGTTTTTTAATCGATTATGACATTTTCAAGCAATCTCCTCTATATGAAAAAGAGGTTTTTTCACATTATCTTTGACTGAGGTTTTTTGCCCAAAATACAATAATTTCAGAGAGTGATAAATGCTATGAACAAAATTAAATAGATTCCTGCCCAAGAGAGTTGCTAAACAGGGAGGACTTTAACTGATGGGGGTGAGTGAGGGCCTGTTGAAGGAGGTAGCAGTCAAAGAGAAAATGAATGAGCAAGAAGAGTAAGTCATAAAATATATAAAGGAAATTGTTTTTTTTTTTTTTTCAGGTAAAGGAGACTATAAATACAAAGAAATGAAAGCAGGAACTAATTTGGATTATTTATAGAATGAAAATTATTCTAGTATGTCTAGAATAAAAGGCAGGGGCCAGACCAAGGGGGGCTTTGAAAGCCAGGGTAAGAAGTTTGGAAGTTAGAAAAACAATGCACTCCAAGTTCAATGGGAAGCTATTGGATATTTATAAACTGGGAGCATCATAATCTGATTCATGTGCTTGTGTGGCTGATTTTAAATGTTTGGTGAATGGACTAAGGAAGGCAAGGGTGGAAACAAGGAGACAAGGTAGGATGATATTGAAGTCATGCAAGTGAGCGATGATGGTGACATTGCCAATTCAGAGCAATCGTGGATTAAGGATATATTTTGGAAGTAGAACACAGGACTTGCTGATGAACTAAATGTGGAGTGCAACAGAAAGAGATAAATTATGGCCATCTTCCAATATGAAAAAGGAGGCCCTCAGACAGGGAAGTACTTCTAACAGCTCATAGTGCTAGGGATATGGAAAAAAGTGGAGTTCAGAGCCTACTAGAAATGGAGTCCTTTACAAACCCTTTCTGCTCTGGCCTAGAATCCTGAACGGTGGTATCCAGAGGATAAAGATGAACCAAAAGTAAACGAGACATCACATGGACTGTATCACATTATGAGTTGTTTGAGTCATTCCAAAATTGTATTCTTTAACACTAGAAATAATGTGATCCTGAATTGCTAGTGCCTAGATGCTAGGCTAAAACAAAATTATTATCTTTCCTAGAGAAATATAGAATATTTCTAGGGCTCAAATTATTTCCACAAAGAACATTTTAAATAAAATCCCAGAACACAATGCAAGATAACCAGGCACTTAAGAAGACAATATGCTGCTTTTTTCCTGGGTCATGTTTTGGGTAGGAAAGATCTACAAGTATACTTCTTAACAGAAATAATGGAAGCCAGAAAAACAATAAATTAACAATAAAATACTATTTCCAATGTACCAAACATACAAACAAACAAAAAGACCCCAAATTATGACTTCTATTTCCAATAAAAATAGGTTTCAAAAAGGAAGGCAAAATAAAGAGATTAATAAACAGAGAATGAGTAATATTGTCACCTAAACTAAAACCTAAAGGAAATTCTACAGATAGAAGAAAAATGTTCACAGAAAGAAAGTTGAAGAATTAAAAAGGAATAAAGAGTGAATAAAATGATAGATAGATTATGAATATAAACTGTATGTATAGAAGTAAAGAACATAATAATTATAGCATATAGGTCAGATGGGAGTCAATTGGGGTAAAATGTTCTAAGATTCTTGAATTCCTTGGTAAGAGGGTAAAAATGAAAATACCAATTAATATTAGATTAAAATAGGTTAAAAATACATGCTTTAACCTCTAGGATAACCACTAAAAGATTTGCAAAAAATATATTATAAGTTATAAAAAGAATAATAATATATATTGAGAGAGAGAGAGAGAGAGAATATAAAATATAAAATAGGACAAATTTAAAGCACATAACAAGTTAGGAGATTATTTAAGTACAAATATATCAAGAATTGCTATAAGTTCCACAATTAAAAGCCAATTATTTTTCAGATGGTTATTTTGCTAACACAATAGAAAAGGTACCCCATAAAACATTAACCAAATAAAGCTGGTGTATCTATATTAATATCATATTAATATAAAACCAACTATAAGGGAACATTACCAGAGACAAAAGGATGAATTCATCAAGAAGATATAACAATTTTAAATTTGTGTGTACTTAAAAACATGGCTCAAAATAAAATAAACAGTTACAATTATGAGCAGAAATAATCACACTCACAATTATAGTGAGTGATTAAAAACTTGGCTCTAGTATATTTTATTCTATAACAATCCTTGTACTTTTCATTTGTTTTTCATGCCATTTTTCTAATGGATAAATGGCATCATTTATCTTGTGCGATGACTGTATTCTGTATTTGACTATTTGCTTCTTCATAATATTATTTACTTTGTTTTTCTATCCTTCTCTCAGTAAGTAGGTAGGTAGTTCTGGAGTTATTTGCCCCAGGTTCAATTTATTTTAGATTAGATTTCTTCATGGATGGTGCTATCTCCTTTTTATTGCAACTCTTCATGAGATATATGACTGATCAGTGAGTTCTGGTGAACAGTGGAAAATTTTAACACCTCTTGCTTAGTAACTAATATAACAAACAGATTAAAAATCAGTAAGGGTATAGAAGATTTGAAAAACTCAGTGGATATATTTAACACTATATCCAATAACTGTAGGAAGCACATTTTTGTCAAGCACATATAGTACAGTTATAAAATTTTACATTATCTTACAATAAGTAAGTCTCAACAAATTTCAAAAAAATTAAACTTACAGAGCATATGTCTTCCAACCAGAGTTTAATAACCCAGAAATGGAGAACAAAAAGATAACTAAAAAAATCCCAAATGTTAAAAATTAAGCAATGCACTTCTAAATAGTTCACTGGTCAAAGAAAGAAATCAAAATGGAAATTAAAAAATACTTTCACTTAAATGATAACGGAACTAGCATCAGAAGTTGCAGGGTGTAGCTACAACCATGATTAGAGGAAAACAGTAGCCTCGAATGTATATATTGAAAAGGAAGACAGTTGAGAGTCTTTTTCAAAAGTTAACAATAAATAACAGAATAAATTCAAAGAAAATAGAAGAAATAATGAGGGTAAGAAAAATTTAATAAAATAGAAAAACAATAATAATGAATGTTAGTATAATCAAAAGTGAGTTCTTTGAAAATATTAATAAACATCACATGAGGTTAATTTTAAAAAGGGAGAAATAATTAGTATCAGAAAGAAAAGAGAGACCATGTTATATATAGATCTTACAGATACAGAAAAATTTAAGGGTCATATTATGAGCTTTATGAAATACAATTCCTTAAAACTGATACAATACTAAGTACACAATTCATACTAAGTATGAATAGCTCTACAGCAATTAAAGAAATTCAATCTGTAATAAACATAAGTCTTCTTAAAGGAAACGATGCCTGGATTATTCTGTCAAATCATTCAACCAAACATTTAGGAAAGAGGTAACAATAATTTTAAACTGATTATTCTACAAAATATAAAAGGTTGCAAAAATCCCCAGCTCATTTTAGGAGGCCTGTGTAATCCACGAAAACCCAAAAAGGGAAACTGAAAAAAAAAAAGGAAAATTATAGGGAAGTATCATTCATAAGTATAGAAAATCCTAAGTAAATGTTAGTAAACTGATCCTATCCATATATCATTCCATTTAGGGTTTATTCGGAAATTCAGAGTTACTAAAGATTAATTGATTTTTAAGTGTAATATACTACATTAACAAAATAAAATAGGAAAGTGATTTTAATTAAGCAGAAAAATGACAAAAATTAAATGGAATTTCATAGTTTAAAATTTTTAAAGGAAATTCTAAGAGAATTTCTTTAACATATTATATTGACTAAAAACACAAGTAGATATCTTACTTAATAATTAATGCTGAAAGCTTTCCCTTTGAGTTTGTCTTAAGTTACTAAATTGTGAAATAGTTTATCACAGCAACAGTTAACTGATTCAAACAGGTAATACACTTAAACAGGTATTGCACAAAAGAGTATATGTGAATGACCAATAAGCATATGAGAAGATGCTCAGTCTCATTAATCATTAGGGAAATAGAAAGCTATAATAAGACTCCAACCAGATTGGCTAAATTAAAAACTAACAATGGCAAGTGGTGATAAGGACATAGAGATGATAACTGATAAGAAACTTAGATTTTCATACGGTACTGATAGGAATGTAAATTGACACAAAACACTTTAAAAAACAGATTAGCATCAGCTAACACAACTGAAAATACGAGTACATTATGGATCAACAATTTAATTTTTAGATATATATTTAAAAGAATCACATGTATTTGATTGCTAAGAGACATATATAGTAATGTTCATATCAGCATTATTTATAATAGTCTTAAACTGAAAACGCAAATATCTGTCAATTTAAACAATGAATAAATAGTGATATAATCACACAATAAAATACAATCATGAAAAAGAAAAGTTAAAAGTAGCAATATAATGAATCACACATTTTGAATAGTGGGGAAAGAAGTCAGAAATATATAATATATGCGTTTATTATATTATTCCAATTATATGAAGCTCAAAAACAAGCAAAACTAAACTATAGTATAATGTATTGTTCATAAGAGATAAAAGTATTAAGAAAATAAGGAGGCAAAAACTATAAAAAGTCAGAATAGTCGTTATAGTTATCAAGGAGGGAGGAGGTTATACTTGAGAAGAGGCAGCCAGGAGCTTTCTGGAACGGGGACAGTTTGATTTCTTGACCTGAGTGAAGGTTATGTGAAGGTTTGTTAGATGGTAATTTATTAACTAGTTCAGTTATGTTTATGCACTTGCTATGAGAATGTTATATTTCACAATGAAAATGTTAAAGAGACAGAAAGACATCATGAACAGTCAATGAACAGTCAATAATCTGTGTCAATCTGTTCCTGAAACACCAACCAGCATGTTACTGCTCCCCCTGATGTTACCTCTACTATCTCCTCTATAAAGCAAAAAATTGGTTAACCAAATGGCTTTAAGTCTTCCTTTAGTATTCCACAACATTAAATGTTAAACTATAATGGTAGTACAGCAGTGTTGACACATAGTTCAAATAATAAGACCCAGAATTAATGAGAAATGACATCTGATGGACCAGTTAAAGTTTTGGTGTGATTTGAGTAGCAACCCATATTAGCTAAGGTGCTCCTTTGGGTGCTTTATTCCTTGTTCCCTGGCCTGCTTCAGTCACTCTGAAAGTGTGTACCTGTCTCTCAGCTGTACAGACTTATCAGAAGCAAATATAGCAGATGCAAATCAGCATATGCCTATAACTTGTCAGTTTATTCCCACGTGCTACTCTTCATATCTCATTTTTTTTGTGTGTGACAAAAAGATTTGTTTATCTAATTCAAAGCCTGCTCATTGTATCTAGAAATGATTTAGAATTGCTTGTGTAACACATGGCCTATTGTCATCATAAAACATTCCTGGTTAAAACAAAATTTGAAGATGAACTACTCTATGGTATTGATAATATAAAAGTAACCTCTAATAAAATATTTCAGTCTGAGAAATTATTAAAGAGCAACATGGAATTTATTTATATCATACATATAATGCAAATGTATTTAGCTTCTTATATAAGTGTAAGTATCCCAATCAACCATGCTACTTTTAATGTATATGTGCTGGCCTTTTTGTGTTGAGGAACTAATTCGTTAGTAGATCATTTATTCAACTTGGCTATTTTTCTGTTTCTCTGTCAATAAAATTAATATTAATAATCTTATTCTCAAACATACTTATAGAAACAGAAGTTGTTTGACCAAAGATATCACTTAAAGAATTTTTTTTAAATAAAGCTCTCCAACCTCTATGCTAGACCCACTTAATCAAAAAATGTCTCCAATGAAACAACCCTGTAATCTAATATTTTACAAATCCTCCTGAAAATCTATTGAATTACCAGATCTGAAAACCATTAGTTTGAAAGATGTTGAAACAACCTATTTGTAAAAGGACATAACTCCATGTTATTTAATAAAATATTTAATTAATTAATTAACTAATTAATTAATTTCTGGTTTCCCTCTTGCTTCTCTTCTGGAATATAAGCTTCATATAAACAAGTTCTCTGGGCCTAGTTCACCACTGTCTTTAAATATATAGAACAGAAGTTTTCAACTATGGGTCAAATTCAGCCCATCTGACTATTTTTATAAAATTGTACTGGAAACACAGCACTTCCCATGGATTTACATATTATCTATAACTGCTTTCATGCTACAGTGGCAGAATTGAGTAGTTGAAAACAGAGACCATCTGGCCTGCAGAACTCAAAGTATTTACTGTCTGTTCCTTTACAGAAGTGGTGTGCTGATCCCTGATCTAGATTGGCTACAGTATAGTGGATTCTTCATAGTTGTTGAATATTGAATGGATGAAATAATCAGTATATTAGTGTCTCTAAGCAACTCTCTTTTGCCCAAATTAAGTTTCTTTTTGCATATTACTCTTAGTTAACTGTTCTATTGTATTGTGGATATTCTTTGTAAGCTTACTCCCCTCACTGCATTATTAAGTGCTCTTCATTTTCCCTTGGAGCTAACCTGGGGTTTTGGTTATGCTAAAGTACAATGAGATATGGGAATATGTGAATCAATTTAAGCACAATTTCTTAGTAGCACATTAATTACAGGCTATAAGATTTGTTCCAGCTCTCCATTCTCAGAAGAGTGGCGATAATGTATCAGATTACGAGTTAAATGGAAAGCCAAGTTAACAAGGATAAAATGTGTTATATAGAGTGATGAGTATGATTTGTTATAATCCCAGTTGGATTTAATGATAGGTTATCAGTATCCAGGGATGGAGTACACTATTTTTTAATAGTTAACAAAAAGTACAGTGGACTGCTTTCTAGGTTTATAATCCCATTAGCTATCTGTAAACTTGGGCAGTAGGTGACTTCTCCAAGTGAGTGTTCCTCTGTTTTTTCTTCAGTAACTTAAAAAATCTAGGTTAGTTGATGTTTATAGTTCCTTCTAATTCCATTGCTTTATAAATAGGAAACTTGTTAACAAATAGCAAGAACATACAGTAGTATCGCAGCTTAATGTAAGGGTTAGGTTTAAAAGTTTTCACTATTTCATAATGAAAATTTTCATATAGTCAAAACTACGTTTGATTTTTTTTGTAAGTGACCCATACACTTTTGTAATGGTAGTAAAAATGCACATCATGTAAAATTTACCATCTTAACCATTTTTAAATGTGTAATTCACATTTTTAAATGTGTAATTCACCGTTAAGTATTTTCATATTGCTGTGCAATCTCCAGAACATTTTTTATCTTTCAAAATTGGAACTCCATACCATCAATAACAATTCTCCTCACCCTCCCTCAGCCTTTTGCAACCACCATTCTACTTTCTGCTTTTATGAATTTGACTATTCTAGATACTTCATATCAGTGAAATCATAGAGCGTTTGTCTTTTTTGTGAATGGCTTATTTTACTTAGCATAATATCCTCAAGTTTCTTCCATGTTGCAGCATGTGTCAGAAATTCCTTCCTTTTTAAGCTAAATAATATTCTACAGTGTGTATATATCACCCTTTGCTTATCCATTCATTCATCAAGGGATATTGGGTTGCTTCCACCTTTTGACTATTGTGAATAATGCTGCTATGAACATGTGTGTACAAATATCTCTTTGAGACCTTGCTTTCAATTCTTTTGTGTGTATACTCAGAAGTGCAATTAATGGATCGTATAGTTTTCTATTTTTAATTTTTCAAAGACCTGCCATACCATTTTCCATAATAGCTACACCATTTTGCTTTTCCATCAACAGTGTAGAAAGAGTCCAATTTCTCTCATCAATACTTGTTATTTTTTGTCTTTTTAAAAAATATCAGCCATCCTAATGAATGGGAGGCAATATCTCATTGTGGTTTTGATTTGCATTTTCCTAATTATTAGTAATGTTGAGCATCTTTTCATGTGCTCATTAGCCATTGGTACACCTTCTTTGGAGACTATCTATTCAAATCCTTTGCTCGTTTTTTAATTGAGTTTGTTGTTGTTGACGAGTCAAGGAGTTCTTTATATATTCTGAATATTAGCCCATTATCAAATATATAATTTGTAAATATTTTCTCCATTCCATTAGTTGCCTTTTCACTCTGTCAATTGTGTTCTTTGATGAGCAACTTATTACTTTTTATGCAGTTGAATTTATCTATTTTTACTTTTTTTTTGTGCTTTTGATGTCATATCTTAGAAATCATTGTCAAATCCAATGTCAAGAAGCTTTCTTTTATGTTTTCTTCTACATTTTATATTTTTAGTTCATATGTTTAGCTTTGGTCCATTTCGAGTTAATTTTTATGTATGGTACAATGTTAGGATGAAACTTAATTCTTTCGTGTGTGGATATCCAGTTTTTTCAACACTATTTGTTAAAAAGACTGTCCTTTTTGTATTGAATAATATTGACTCCCTTGTCAAAAGTCATTTGACTATACATGCAAGAGCTTGTTTCTGGGCTCTTGATTCTATTCTGTTGATCTATATATCTGTCCTCATGCCAGTAACACATCAATTATTGTAGCTTTGTAATAATTTTTGAAATCAGTAAGTGTAAGACATCCAACTTTGTTCTTTTTAAATATTGTTTTGGCTATTTGTAGTCACCCAGACAGTTTAATATACATAGTTTCTTGGAACCCTATAAAATAAATTCATGTATCCAATTAGAAGATTAGAAATTCATGTATCCAAGGTTAAAAGAAGAAAAATAAGGAGATCCATATACAAAAGTCCAGTAGGAGATTTCAATTCATTTTTCCTTTAAGAAAACTAGGAAATCCTTAACACTGGTGGGTGTGGGCAATGGGGAGGAGAACACTCAAGTGGCCCTTTTTGCCTGCAAGATTTTTCCAGTCAGTTTTCATAGTAAATTGGCATAGCCTTAACATTTGTTTCTAGGTCTGTTTCCCCTAATGAAGATTAGACAAATAATACGGCTTTCTCTTACTTGAGATGAGTTTCATAATCTTGAGATAAAAGACCATTTGAAGATACCACTGTCCATCTTCATGTTTTTATGCAACAGACATTTATTATGATCCTCTTTTATGAGAATTCATGGAGGAAGCTTGTTTTTCATGAGTCTTTGGGGATCATTATTCTAGAACTTGTGGTGAGATATTCTCAGGAGACTGAATTATCCTTAGAAAATAAAAAGGAATGTATGAATTACTAAAAGGCTACACTTTTCCCAAGTAGCTCTCACCTTTAGGAATGTGAGGGTCTGGCTCCATTTTTTCTTTTTAATGAACAAATGCCTAAAAATGTAATTAAAAACTATTTAAGAACTTTATCTGTAGCTGGGATTGAGAGCTAAATTGCAAATTCAAATTCTGCATGGAGTCAAAAATCTCTTCTTGCTTCCAGTAGCTTTTTGTTTTGTCTCCGCTTATCTCTGTGACTGAGTCAGCAGTATTTGAAATGACAAGCCAAGGTATAAATTTCTTTGAGTATTAATAAAAAGAAATATATTTTAGTTTACTTCCTAATAATGTTTCAGTGCAGGCTGAAAAATGTTTTTCATAATATATTCCATCCTAATTGTTCATAAGACATAATTTGATTTAGAATTTTCAAATGATGTAGATGAATGAATATTTGTATGTATATATACATATGTGTGTGTGTGTGTGTGTGTGTGTGTGTGCGCGCGCGTGTATATTCCTCATGACCGCACTAGAATTAGGGTCTCATCTGAGTGGACTCAGGACATTCTGACTCAATCATTATCAAATGATAGAGAGGAAATAAGAATACTTCCCTCTGTTTTTAAAAAGCCTAGCAGAACTCATTCTGTGTCAGTGTACCTTTCACATATGCAAGCTTATTTTTGATGTTCCAAGAAATCTGAAGTTCACTAACAAGGGTTTTGAAGAACAGTCTTGAACTGAATGTACGGGATGTAATTGAATAAGAACAGTATGTATTTAGAGTGAAAACGACCCAGCTGGAATACTAAGTTCTCCTGGTGTCTCTAATTCAATAATCACATGTTTTCCACTTCTCCAAAATTAGGCAGTGTGCATGGTTGAATATAAAAACACTAACATAAATGGACATAATGTAATATTTTGTTTAATATCTTACCTTTGTTATCTAGATCAGTTAAAATACAGCATACACTATGATTTCTAACAGATAACAATGAATTCAAAAGGGAGTATACGTCCCTTCAGAAGTTTAAATATGATTATTGATATGATCCTGAGTTTTGCAGGAGTCATCATTTGGAAGCACAGAGGAAAGATTAATTGCAGAATGTTTATAGCTATACTGAGCCCATTGTATTTATTAATAATACCAACTTAATAATGTTTATAGAGTACTCAATATGTGCCGAGCACTCTACTGAGCCCTTAAGTATATTGTACCTTTATGCTCACATCTATCTCATGAGTTAGATATTATTTTTATCTTCATTTTACAAAGAAGAAAGCTGAGGTCTGCTAATAAGTCATGGATCTGGGATTCAAACTTCATTTTATCTAACTCCAGAGTCAAATTTTTATGATGTTCCTGTTCTGTCTGGGCCTCTGATGTAACTCTTCTCTATGTTATTTAGTTCTGAGGTTTTCTATATAATTTAACTTTACTAATGATTTCGAGATTTCCCATTCAAGATTACAGCCAGTCTTCCATTTCTTCCATGGCAATGACACCTATACCGTGAGTAGTCATCCTTGTAATGTACAGACTTCATAATATTTATAAACACACTGACCCAGAGGGGGTTCTGTCTTCTCTGTAAACTCACATAAAAGAATAAATAATCACATATGTCCCAGGAGAAGTGCAGATTGGAAAAGAATCATAAATGAAATGAAGATAATAGAATGACAAGGTTATATGGAGCTAAACATAATGTGCAGCTTAAGCAGTCCACATGACAGGAAAACTTATTCCTGTATGAGGAAAGAACATGAGTTAAATGTGAATTTAATATCATGTTCTAATGAAAATCAATGTCAAAATAAACCTAGTAGCGTGCCATTGGAATAGTTTATGTGTTTATTGTAAAATGCATAGCCTGGGAAAAAAAAACAAGTTGCTTAAAATTCTGTAAGCAGAACTTGAAATAAATGAGAAATTTATTTATTTTCATATTAAGACTTTAGTTGCATTTATTGACTATAACTTAACTTCATAATTTGCCTGTGTGTGTGCACGCATGCGTGTATTTTTGTGACTCACTGAAATTTCTTTCGGTAGTGGGAATTACCCCAGTAGAAATAGCAGTAAAAGAAATAAGGTTTAAAAACTCTCTTTCAAAAATATCTTTGTAGATTCCTTCCTTCTTCCCATTCTTTCTTTCCTTCCCTCCCCAGTCCACACAGCTCTCTCACAAGAGATTACCGTTGCCATAAGAGAATGTGTTATTTCTCTCCCTTGACCATCCTCCATCAAGTTCAATCTCAGGTTCACCCTCTTAAATGCTAAAATGGGTTTTGAGTGCAGGAAAGTTAAGAAGGTCAGAGGTACTCACCAAGGAAGCAGGATTAACAGCAAGCATAGACAGCGTGGGCTGCTGCCTTTAGGATATTTTTAGAAGATTGCGAAAGGTGGCACCTAGTTTAAATATTTTCCAGAGTGCCCAAGGGAGATGTAGTCTAATAGGAATAAAAGGATGAGAGACCTAAAGAGGAAAATGAAGAGAGTGGAAAACAGTCATTTCCTCTCATACAACATGCTTAGGCCTAGAGGAGTCCCTCCTGAGATAATACAGACCATTTTCCACTGTATGCCTGAGATAATATGATAGATAGTCATGTTTGCAGTGACCTCCAGGTCTGGGAAGACTTCTTCACTTGTCTGAAATGGCATATGATCTGTTTGTGATGATAGTTTTAATTAAATGGTTGAATCTATTTCGTTCAGCATGAGATCATCTCTTCCCAGTTAACACAGTAGCTTAGTCTGGAGTTGATTTAATAACCAACTGGTTAATGGTGTATCCACTAGAAGTATTTCTAAATCCATATAGTTGTTCACCTGAAATTTGGTTGTAGATTTTATAATAAAGTGATTATTTGTATAGATGCCATGGGCATCCTTTGCTTTCTGAACCATCTGTGCTCTGAGAATGTTTACAACTGCTTTTAAAGTCTGATAAAGAATACTTTAAAAGATATATATGTTTGATTCTTTAAATACTTTGGGATATTTGATTCTTTAAATACTTTGGGATATTTAAATACTTTAAATATCTTTGAGCTCCCTTGGGTTTTGTTGCCATTTCCTTAAGTAAGATCATTGAAGAAGTCAAGTAAAGTGTGAGGGTCTGGAATTTTTTTAATGTTGAAATCCTTACAATATTTGCTAATTTTCTGACCTATGTCAGTCACTATGTATAGAGGGTATTTTTTTTTTTTGAAGTAAGTTAATGTTGGCTTTAGCTTAATTAACTAAAATTTGAATTGCGTTAGTTTTAAGCTTTCTCATTCAATGTTAATAGGGGTTTTATAATTAGTAGAGGCTAAAAAACGAGAGAAGTTTCTCTTTTTTCTTTATTTCTTTCTGTTTTCATTGCTCTTAGCCATTGATACAGACTTTGATCATGCTATACTTTCTGAAATGCTTCTTTGGGTAACATTTCTGGTGGACTGGTTAACATGGGAGATGTTTCCACAGGGTCTGCCTAGAGATATCTCTGTGTAGCTCATAGGGATGCTTTGTGGGTTGTGATGTCTCTGAGACTGTATATAAAATATGTGCATATATGCACTTGTGAGGTAAGTCTGTTTGTAGCATTGTGAATTCTTAAATGGAATCAAGACCCTCTAAATTAAAATCTTGGGCTCCTTCTATAAAGGGTATGTGGCAGTGGAGAAAATAATGATAATAGCCAATGCTTTCCATGTTTAAGACACTGTGCTATAGAGTTTACAAATCTAATACATTAGACACTGTTATAATGCCTATATTGCAGATAAGGAAACCAATGCTTTGGAGAACTTATGTGAGTTGGTATATAATCCCAGAAGGTCTTAGTCCAGAGCCTGTGTTCCTAGTCCCTTTACTAAACAAGAGTTCTAGAACCTGTTCTGTCACTACCCAGCAATGACATGTCATTATCCAAAAGAACAGAACTATTGCTATCTCAGAGCATCTGTAAATAGGAGTAAAGGGGTAAGGATAAGGGGTGGAGATTGGGGTTAGGATCTCAATAGATGAGCTCTGTGTTTCCTTTCAGTTCTGGAGTAGTACAATCAAGTAGGTTCAGATACCACGAGACCCTCAGTCAAAGCCTAGTGGAAGCTTTGATTGAGACTCTTGTGGTATCTGAACTTACTTGATTGTATATTAGAAATAGATATGAAAAGGATGCAGTTGATTGGAATGAAGGAGAAACGCCTGCGTTTTCCATTAAACTTAGAGAGATAGAATGATGTAATGAGTACAGAATATGGAATCTGACTGAATGTGTTTGAATCTTTGCTCTGCATCTCACTAGCTGTTTTGCCTTGGGCAAATCTTGTAACCTCTCAGTGCCTTAGTTGCTTCATTTGTAAAATGATAATGTTATTGAGTTATTGTGAGGATTAAGAGCCTGGCACATAGAGAAAGTGACTTGTGCTGCTATTGTTCTTTTTGTTATTATTATTACCATTTGTTGTTATTGTTTTGAAAATTAGTATTTAATGTGTTTTAAAAAATTAAAGTAAATCTCATCTCCAAACTTGTTTATTTGTTGTGGCTTACAAGATGAAAGAAGTTCTATATGTGCTTGAGAGACATGGTCCCAGCCAGAAGACATGTAAAATCTGAGATATGGAATGCTTTGTCTATTGAAGCTCACTTAAAGAATCCCAGCACAGGAGAGGAGAAAAATATGGCATAGATGATGGAGGTTCTGTTCATCACCCTGCCAACCAAATCAAAGTTGTGATGGAAACAAGGAGCAGCAGCAAGGAAAAATCACCAAGGATCTAGATAAACAAGCCATACAACTATGGAGAAATCCAAGCAAGTACTCTGCAACGATAGAAGGTAGGACAGGGTGAGGATGTGGGGCTGCCTGATCCTGAGCAGCTGAATGAGACAGAGGCTGTGGCAGGGGCAGCGGCAGATGCTTCTTAAAGGGGCCACGTCCATGAGCGGATTTTCGCGGTGATGGACTTGCTCATTCTGAGCACCAGTACCTATTCGGCTGCATGCAGGGGGCACCAGGGACTTACAGGAAAACATTGTCAGAGTGAGGGAGAGGTGAGATTTTCTCAGTACAGAAGTGCCAACAGTATCCATTGTTGCCTGTTGAGCCCTCCGCCCTACAAATGCACAGGACACAGTGCTGCCATAGCTGTGAAGTCATCAAACTGGATAACAGAGGTTGCTCCACCCAGAGGATTCCCTAAAACCCTGCCTACCCCAACTAGGGCCCCACCCAAGCCACATCCAGGTGTATCCTCAGTGAGTCAGGTGCTTCTTGCTGAGACTCACACTGGCCTTGGTTTCTGGTGTGGCCTTTTGAGGCAACTATTAGTACAACATCTGTGCATTTCTTGCTGAATATTAACAGATGGCCCCAGAGGGGTAAATCCTTGGGCTAAATTTGTCCTGCAGCTGAACCCCTCTCAGGACTGTGCCACTGGACACCTACTTCACAAATCCACACTAATAAGATTGGGAGACTTAGGAGCTTTGCTTAGTACATAGAAACAGACACGGAAAGGCAGCCAAAATGGGAAGACAAAGAAGCAGAATCCATATGACAGAAGAGAACAGAGATCCATACGACGGAATAGAACAGAGATCCAGATATAATGGAGTCAAGTAATCTAACAGATGCAGAGTTCAAAACACTGGTTATAAAGATGCTCAATGATCTTTTGGGAAGTGTAAAGAACTCCAACAAAGAGACACAAAATGGAAATGGAAATTATAAAAGGAAACCAGTCTCGAGTGGAGAACACATTATCTGAGATTAGAAGTATATTAAATGGAATAAACAAGGGAATAAACAAAGTGAATAAAGAAGAGGATCAAATGCCCTATCATAGGACAAGAAAATCAATCAGGACACTCAATCAGAATGGCAAGAAAAAAGATACCAAGACTATAAAAATAATTTAAGAAGGATATGAGACACTAGTAAGGCTCAAAATATTTGTCTGATTGGCATAACAAAAGAAAATCGAGATGTTGAACAGTTATTTGAAGAAATAATGATGGAAAACTTCCCTAATCTGGTGAAGGAAATGGACATAAAACTCCAGGAAGCTCAGAGAATTCCAAAAATCAGGGATCCAAAGAGGCCCACATCAAGACACATCATAATTAAAATGCCAAAGGTTAAATACAAAGAAATTATATTAAAAGCAGCAAGAGAAAATCAAATAATTACTTAAAAGGGAACACACATAAGACTGGAAGCTGATTTCTCAAAAGAAACTATGCAGAACAGAAGGGCTTGGCAAAAAATATTCAACAGGATGAAGACCCAGGATCTACAACCAAGAATAATTTATCCAACAAAGCTATCATTTAGAGTGAAGGACAGATAAAGAGCTTCCCAGACAAAAATAAGCTAAAAGAATTCATCACCACTAAGCCAGTATTACAGGAAATGTTGGAGGAATGTCTTTAAGAAGAAAAAACGTATCGAAAACAGGAATAAAGAATGGTAACAACTACATTCCTATCAATAAGTACCTTAGATGGAAAAGAATTAAATGCTCCAACCAAAAGATAGAGTGGCTGAAAGGATAAGAAAACAAGACCCCTATATATGAAAAGGAAGGGGATGGAAAAAGATATTGCTTTGATGGACTTAGAAGGTATTTAAGTCAGACAAAGAAAGATAAACACTATATGATTTCACTTAAATGAGGAATTTAAAGAATAAAACGAACAAACTAATCAAAAAGAGACTCACAAGTATAGAGGAAAAGTTGGTGATGGACAGAAGGGAGGGGGATTTGGGTGGCTGGGAAAATGGGGTAAAGGGTTAAAGAAGTATAAATTAGTAGCTGATGGATGGTCACAGGGATGGGGAGCATGGCATAGGGAATGCAATTAGCATTAATACATTGGCTAGATGGAGAGTCAGGGGAGGGAAGGAGCAATTGGGGGGATTATTTTACTAACTATGTAGACGTCTAACCAATGTACTATATACTTGAAACTAATTAAAATTAAAAAAAAAAAAAAAGAATTCTAGCACAGGGCCAGTCAGTGAAGCAGGCCCTTATGAAAAACCTGTTAAAAGAATGACTGTACTCTGTCTTTGCTGTCCCATGTCAGCAACCCCTTATTTTAGCCACAGCTTGGTGAGCAATGCCTTGGGGGCTCAGATTTACTTCATACTGGCAGCACCTGCCTCATGTGCACTGTTTGTCTTTCTGCTTTCTGCTTCAAGGTCTTTTCCAATACCAAGGGAGCCCTGTGTGTAAGAGTTGCCCCCCCGAAACCCTTAACCAGTGGGGTAGGGGCTGGTAGATAATCACTGCAGCCTCCCACTCTTCAGATAGACAATGCTAGAAAGTGCTCTGTGTGCTTTTGAGAGACCTCGTGAATTTTCAGCAACCCCTACTGCCTACAACGGAGACCTTCAAAACACATTCTTATATTGTGTTTGTTCCTTCATTGTATCACTCTCTATGCTCCCTTGCTCCTGACTCACAGAATCACCTTTCAAATAAAACACCTACACATAAATCCTTGTCTCAGGCTCTGATTTCTGAGGACCAAAATAAGAGTTATGCTGTTCTAAAACCCTAATGCCGAAACCAATGTCATTGTACAAATCTACTATGAACTCCATTTCTTCTGTTCATTGCTGAGTTCCCGGTGCATAATACAGTGTCTGATATATCATAGGTACTCAGCAAATGCTATCCGAATGATTGAATCGATTAATGAAAGAATAAACATGCTTCTTACAACTTGATAATGAGCAAACCAGTTGGGTACTGCTCAATTTTATGTACTAAGTGCAGTATCAGAAACATGTCAAAATTTTTCTTGGAACACTGTTACATCTTAACTGGTTGTTTACATCTTTAGTCCTAGCAAGCATTTGATTTTCCTTTGCAATTCTGAAGGAAAACACATGGTTCATTTGATGGTTTTCTATCTTTTAATATATTCCCAAAGATGATAATGTTTTACATGTCAGCAAATATTCATTAATCTTCAGTTATGGGCCCTGTCTTTTACTGGGATAACAGAGAAGGTTGAATTGCTCGATGTTCACCTTGCAAGAGTGAGTTTCTAGACCAGATGCATAGTGAAGACTACATGATGGGGCAATATTTGGGTACTAGGAGATTATAATTTTAGGCACGTCATGTTATATAGGGGCTCACTTGACCACATACCTCACTTGCTAACAATAATAACATGCAGTCCTCACAGCCTGACATAGGAATGTAGAATGCTCTTTAATGTGCAGTCATGTTCTTACTTCATTACACAAGAGCAATTTGCATAACTCTTAAATAAAATAGGTTTATAATTTCATTCCTTCTAATGGGGAAAGATTTGAGTTTTAGAGCATTTAATCTGCAGAACCTGATGAAATCAGTGTTTTTGGATATTGATTTAGAATAATAATATTACTACCTACCCTGAAAATATAAAATGTGTACAATAGGGTTTCACTGCAAAACAATTAGTATAAACTGAGAACTCATGAATGAGCTATATTAACTGACTTTTGATTAGGTCAGACCACAAGCAAAATTCACCAATTAGAATTCTGGAGGTTCTAAGTAGATCTGTGACTCACTTGGTTGCTAAAGAAGAGAAAGAGGCTTTTAAAGATAATTTTTTTAAAGAGAATGAGTCTTATTCAGTGACTAATAATAAAATATTAAGGCCATTGACAATGTATAAGAAACAGAAAATGGATGAAGTATAGGATATTTGAATTAAGCTATGTGGGAAACATGAGCATAGGTGAAATAGACTTGTGAGGAAAAAAAAAATCTATATTCAAGAAAAAGAGAAAAACATTAAGTGTGTCTTAAAGAATTAGGCTAATGAGTTTGGGTGAACCATGACCTTTTCGTAGCTACTGCTACTGATAATGGTGATGGTGATGATGATGGTAGTAGTGATGATGGTGGTGGTGGTGTTGGTGCTGATAGTGATGACAATAATAGCAAGCGTTTATAGCTCAGGTACTCTGCTTCTTCTCTAATCCTCATAACCAGTCACTGATGTAGTGTAGGTATTATTATTATTATTACTATTATTATCAATCAAGTTTTAAAGCTGAAGAAACTGGCTTGGAGAGGTCACACAGTTAATAGTAGAGTCAGGTTTTAAACTCAGGCAAGCTGACTCCAGAAGCCAGACACTTAATTCTGTATCATCCTTATACTAATGTAACATCTTGTGTTCCAATTTAAACTCATGAAGATCAAGATCATCCAAATTCAATTCTAAGCAAGACCATACATCCCACTGTGAAGGGACTTAAGAGTTTAATAGAAAACTGTGGTCCTATCCTGAAGTTAACAGCTAAGAGGCAAGACTTCAACCACAACTTTATTATCCAAGCAACTATTTTATTAAGTGGAAAAGCAATTTACAGGGAACTGTAAACAAGATGATATTGTATTTCAAAAGTCAAAAACTGATTTTCTGTAGATTTAACTGAGGAAAGAATAAGGTATGATTTGAAATCAGTAGTTTTATTCATAGTCAGAACAGAGCCCCTCCACACACAAGCAGAAACATCATTTCTGATTGTCTACTACATTTTCATGATCCATCCTCCCTATTCTTGCCTCCACCTGATATGATATGTATATGTTCTAAGGCGAGGAAATGTGTGGTACTTAGAGTAGTACCTTGTTAACTATTTAGACATCAGGGGCTAAGTCTGTCTCTCACTAGGATTGTAATTTTCTTCAGATTACTTAAGCTCAGTGAGTTTACTCCAAACCAAGTGCTCTGAGAAAATTTTTTTTAAAAGAAAGGAATGAAGGAGGAAGGAAAGAAGGAAGTAGGGAAGGAAGGAAGACTTTTACTCAAAGGTGATTTCTAGGTAAAGGTAGTCTCCCTGAATTAAGTGACATTGGGCAGCTTTTGTCCATTGTCATTTAGACCTGGACTTTAACATCAGAATAAATTATACTAATCAAAATGTTTAAAAGGACACAATTTTCCTTATCTGTTCATGTTCAATATCCCTTGAGGAGGTCACCACCTCTCAAAAATCCCAAATTACACACACAATATCGTACAAAATAATAAACAAGTCTAAACATTTAATAGGGGCTTCCAGTGTGCCAGAAGCTGAACTAAGTACTTGACTTGTAATGTCTCATTTCATCCTCATGACAAACCTAAGGTTGAGAGGGGACATGTTATCATCTGTTCAGTACGAATAAGTTAGCCAGGGCTCAAGGAGGTTAAGCACATTACACAGTTATTAAGTAGTAAAGCCAGAATTTAAACCACTGGACTTTTTCTGCTCCCTGCTGCTACTTGTTTTAGAATTAGAACAGAAGCCACACTAGCCTAATCACCGCTAAATTTAATCCTGGCATTTAAGAAGAACCATCTGGTATCATGGTTTGAAGCACATGTTGGTTATACATCAGTTGGATGAACTTATGCAGGTTTCTCAACCTCTTCAAGCCAGTTTTCATATCTGTTAAATGGGGATCATAATGGCTACTTCATAGATTTCTTGTATAGATTAAGGCAGATTGTATTCCCAAGATGTCTCACTTAAACATCCCTTTTCATTGCATTCTGTGACCAATGCCTTATGTTTTTGGTACCTGGGCAAGATCCTGGCTCCCTAAACTGATAATTCTTCCCCAAAGCACTAATAATTATAAGTGGGTGATATATTTTCTCTGCTAAAAGTTTTTTGAATTTTAAAAGGCCTCCGGTATCTCAATAATAGTCTCTTACATCTCTGTAATTCAGTGTTTGCCAAACTGGGTTCCACTAGAGTTGTAACCAGGTGCTCTGAGAGAATAAGGTCCTTCTTGGAATAAGTTAGAGAAATACGGTATACTACTGGTGGCTACCATACAAATTAATTCATTAGAGGCTCTGATAAGTCCTACAGTATAGAAGCCTACACATTTATTTGACTATGAAATGCTTATTTTCATATTTCTTTCAGCAAACATGTTTCAGTTGGGGAAATATTGGCATAGAGCCTCAAAGGCTTTTACTTTCTTTATTTATTATTAATTACCTAATTTATCACAACAACCCTTCCAGGTAGCCAGGGCGGACATTGCCCTGAGTCGTAGAGCCCACTATGCCCCACTGAGGTTAAAGAGTTGGTCTACAGCAAAGCATCCATCCAGTTAGGAAGTTGAAGCTAGAAGCAAAACTACCTAAAATCTCTATCTTAAATTAGTTTTGAACATAACCCATTATCTTTTTAATTATTTAATTTCAGACATTTAAAGCACTCGAGCACTTTATTTCTGATATTTGGGGTAGTGAAGCCTTTGGGCAAAGGCACAGTGGTTCTTACTCCAAGATACAGCCCAAACCTTTTCATTTATTTACACTTCCGCTGCTGCCACAGTCACCCAAAACTGTGCAGGCCTTCAAGCAGCCCCCTAACTATTCTCCATGTTTCTCTTCTTGTTCCATTGAATACACATTTTTCAAAACAATCCATGGCAGAGCATGGTGCTCTTTCTAAAACCTTCCCTTTTTCTTAAAATAAAACCCCAAGTTTGTACACTGGCCTACAAAGCTCTTCTTATCTGTCCACTTCAACCTCTCCTTATTTTGGTTTCCCTTATCCAGTTATATTTCTCTTCCTCAAGCACATCAAGCACTTTCCTGCCTCAGGGTCTTTGCACCTCTTGTTTCCTTTGCCTGAAAGGCTCTCTCTATACTGGATGTCTGCAGAGATGGTTTCTTCCCATCCTGGATGTCTTGGTTGAAATATTACTTCCTCATAAAACCCTCTTTGTCACATCTCCAGGCTCATTTCATTGTTTCTTTTCTTTAATAACACAGTTATTTCCTTGTCCATTTATTGATTGGCTTGTTTGTTGTCTGCCTCTCCCAAATAAAAGGAAAGCTTCACAAAGGCAGAGACCTTTTCTGACTGTTCACCATTTTATCCTTTGTATAATGCAGGGCACAAAGTGGGCTCTTAATAAATATTTTAGGAAATCAATCTATATAGAATGAATCGATTGGTGAACTATGCTCTCCAAGGTGATTATTTTCATCATATGCGACTGGACACAGATGTAATCTTTAAAACATCATTAAGTAGTGGTGATTTTTCTGACTCATTAGTAACTCCATTATAGCTCTTCTTAGGAGATCCCACATTCTACACTCTAAGTGATGTGTAATGTATAATCTGTAACCATCCTTGGACACACATGAACATCCCAAATGGAGAGTATGGCTCTAAGATGGCTATTAGAACTAGTTAAGCTGACCAAATAGTTAACTTCTGTTCTCCTTGGAGGAAGATTGTAGGTATATTACCTTTAAGTCTTACCATTCCTGCATCTTTATTTTTATTTTTAGGCTTCTCACCACCATGCTGCTTCCCTTTTTCAATTTGCTGCTATACTTATTAGTCCTGCTCTGAGGTAGATTAAGTAAATGTTTTAGCTATTACTATGAGCTATTAAATACACAAAGAGTAAGGGCAAGTCTTAGCTACTGAGCAGGCTGAATTGGATGGTTTGTGAGTTCTGATGTATGAGGCTGGGCTGCACAAAACTTTGAACGTTCATGCCTTAGAATCACTGTAGTAGAGTGATTGATGTTCAGTTTTTAAAGCTCAATGGCCTGGATGGAAATCCTGTCTCTGCCATTTATCAGATGTGGACTAGGGTATGTTACTTAGTTTCTGTTCCTCAGTTTCTTCATCTGTGAAGTAGGAATATAATTATAAAACCTCCCATCTGTTGAGAGACAACATTATGTAAAACATTTAACACAGTATACGGTATCTACAAAGCACTCTAATATGACTTAGAAAATAGTAATCATCGATATTTCTTTGGATCACATGTTTTTCTGCTTCCTACTCACAGAAGCTACTTTTTCCCCCAAAGAAAGTAAGATATCAAAGCAAATAATTAAATTGTCCTTATTTAACAGCAGCTTATTTGGTATTAGGCCCTGTGTCAGCCAATGAGACTAAAAGAGGTAGAGGACAGATCCTTGCACTCAGAGATCTTAGAAATTAGCTGAAGAAACATGATATTCATTCTAAGTAAAGATGTAGTTAATTGACAGAGAGTTAAGAAGCAAGAGAATGACAAAAGATAGAGACATTTCTGATGTCATAGTGGTAGGACTGGCCTCAGAAAAAGTGTGATTCAGTCTGAACCTGAGAACAGCGATGGTAATTAGTTAAAATGTCCAGAACGATGATGATAACTGAAAGGAAACGCCTGATTGATTGATTGATTGATCGATTGATTGATTGGAGTAAAACAAGAGCTAAAATGATTGACTCTATGGAATTGACTTCTGAGTGAGTCATATAACCAAGGTAACTAATATTTACTGGTTGAATACATCTCATAAAGCAAATACTATGCCAAGCATGAATCTTCCCGACAACGAAGTAAGATTGTATTCTTGGTGTTTTCACTTACCAATGAGGAGATTGTGGCTATAGAGAAGATTACATGGCTACAGAGGAAAGCCTTCTAGGATTGCACATGCAAAAGAGAAGAGCAAATGTGCAACCTAGGCCTTGGGGTGGAGGAAAGTTTAGAGATTTCAATAGCAAATAGATCAATGGTCTGAAGGGGAACGAGAACACAGTGAGTTCTGTAGAGGAATGAGGGGATTAAATCAGGAGACAAACCTCAAGTTGCATTAGAATTCTTAATAAGTTCCTGCAAGGACCTCTATGTGTGTTTGTGTATAAAGAGATTTTTTTTGTCAACTGTAATTTAGAGATGCACGTATCTCCTTTGTTAACCACTGTCATTTAAATAGACAAAGTTAATTCTAGATTGTTGTTTTTGTCAGGTTGAGGAAAAGTTGGTCTTGCTATCAGTCAGTGTTAGTGGCCTGCTGGAATCTGGCCAGAATACATTTTCTTATAGTTAGAGTATTTAAATTGGATTTAGCTTTTTAAAAATTGACATCCAGAAAGTCAGACCTTCCTCAGCACTTCTAAAATATCTACAGAGTTAAGTAAATAAGTGACTACAGACTCCATGCTGTTTACCTGGAAAAGTTGTAAGTGTTGGCGGAGATATAAAAGAAAATATAAATGACAAGGTTTCTAAACTCTTGGAGATTATCATCTTTTGGGAAGACAAGGACATGAATCCTGACTCTTTTCTTTCTTATTCTAACAAAATATAACATTTAATTAGGACCAGTTTGACTTTGTATAACAGAACACTAAATAAACGGGGCTTAAATAAGATATAAAATAGTTTTCTTTTACATAATGTGAAACTTGGATTTGAAGAATCATAATCTTTAGGTATGTGAAGTTTCGTAGTGTGTAGTTTCTGTTTTCTAAGTTGCTTCCTATAGGAGAGGCTGGCTATGGCATTTGTTTACCTGGGCACATTGCCACCATTTAGTAAAGAAAAGGGGAGAATAGATTTGGGGTAGTCATTGAGCAATATCTGCCATGATACATCTTCAGAGTACCTATATCTGGCCTAGAAAGCCCATAATTTCTTCTCTGACAATGTCCCAATATTCATTATTAGAGTATGTGCTTTGTATGGCTGAGGTCCTACATTTAAATTTTGTTATTTCCCAATTTTCAGGCATCATATCAGAAGAAACATATACTCTAGATTCTACAAGACCCAGGTTCAAACCCCCAGTGAGGCTATAGTATGGAAAAACAGACATTAGCAAGTTATTTAAACACTCTAAGCCTCTATTTTCATGTTTGTAAACTACCATCTCTCAGAATTACTTTGAGGATCAAACGTGTTATGAATAAAAAAGATTTAACCTGTGCTTGGAACATAATAGATACTTAGAAATGTTAGTGGTATTTGCTATGTGCTCAATGTTAGAAGCTGATTCTTTAGAGATTAGACCATTTGGGCTTGCTGAATAGCAGTGTAGTTAAACAGGTGTTATTGAAGCACAATGTTTCTTTATTTCTTTCAATCTACCAAGATTTCCATTTTCCACTTAAACAGTCATAGATATAATTACAGGTATGTTTCACACCTGTAATTATATCTATGTGTGTGTGTGTGTGTGTGTATCTCATGTACAGGTAAATATATTTTCTTTCCTTAAAACTTGGGGTTATGCTTAAGTCTAATAAAGGAATCTAAATTTGCTTACATATTCTTTGAATAATTATCAACCAGCATAAAAGAAGGTTGGATTTCAGATAGATGAACTTATATATATTCCTCGGTATTTTGGCTAATACCTCTTTTTAAGAATGGGAGAAAATATAACTAAGGCAGCACATGATGGACTTGTGTTTTCTTCATACTGGGAGAGGTCAGGAGTTGGAATTCTACAGGTTAATCTCACCATAAGAAAACCAATACATTGGAACCCTATTTAGGGAGGGAAAAGGCTTTTAGTAAAGGATTGTCATCAAGAGTCTCTTCAATATGACACTGTATACATGCTTTTGAAATGTACTTTGATTTAAATCCAAATAGTCAGGACACAACTCTTCTGTAAAGCAAGGTACACCCACAAAAAGACAAAGCCTTTTTCTGGAGAGCAGCAGAATCATGTTATATTTAAATTAGTGAAGGCAGAAATTATGATTGTTCTGGGGCTGCTGCAGTATTTCTACTGACAAGTTGCATGTCACTTTTTTGTAGTGACTATTCTTTACCTGGAACAGCTTCTCCATGACAACCTCATTCACAGGGTACATTTATTACTTCTCTCTTTTTAAAAAGGACACATTGGAAAGGAAGTAGAATATACATGTTTTGAGTTTCCAAATGGAGAAAGAGAAAGAGCAACAGACACTGGGGAAAGAACAAAAGATTTTTTTTTCTTTTTCTTAATTTACCTCCTTCTTGGATGAATATGGGTCAAAAAAATAATTAAAAATTGCTTGGTACATTGGATTCTTTCTTCCAGTGAAAATTGTGATGCAATATGGTTCGGATCAATTAATTTGTATTTCAGTTAATACTAAGTTTCGGCCCAGCGGTTTGCTGATATTTCAAGGATACTTCAGCCTCCTTTCCACCTGTTCATTAAGGACTGTCATCAGCCACTCAGGCTGGAGGATTTGGCTGAGGGGGAAAATCTCAGAACAATGTTTTCAAGAAAGTAAGTTTTTAAAAGAAAAGAGTGAAAATCTCGAAATGATTTTTTCCATTATGTCAGGGAATATTGTTTTCTAAACTCTTTTCTTAAGGTCCAGAAATATGAGTATTTTATAGGAAAAATGCTCTGTTCACATGGAATAACTTAAAAGACTCTGCTAAACAGAAAAACAAAACAAAAACTCTCAAGCATTTGGTCGCTTTAAACTATTTCATATAAGTGCTCTGATTTTTTTCTTCCCAAATCTTCTATTTTTTTTTATTATTCTTTCATTTTTATAATTAAGTGGCAGAACAAGCATTTACTAGATATTGACCTTTCCTCAATTCTGTGGCTTTCTTAAATAATTTACCCTATCCGATTATATTCAGCCAAAGTGAGTTTGATTTTAAATCAGAAAAGTATATTCCACATTGCAGCATGCCTGTAAGTAACAACAGCAGTAGGAGATGGGACTGCAATACTGTACAGTAGAAAGTCCTGGAAGCCTGATGGGTTCACAGAGTAAACAAATAGCAAAAGAAACTAAGACCAGTAAATCTATAAATGCAAAGGTTTTCCTAATCTAAAATCTTGGATCTAGGTTCGAGTGAAGTAGAAAAGGATAAATTACTCAAATTATCACCTCTAATGCCCTTTGTAGCTATGTTGATCAGCTGCATGTGGTCAGAAAGTGAGGGCATGAACAGGAAATCATGAGAGGGATGTACAGAAAGATTCAAATAGGTAATCTTACACCTGGTTGGTACTTAAACTCGATATTTTCTTATAAAAATTGTTGAGAGAAAATAGGAGTTATGATATTTAGCAAAAAATAAAAATGTGTCTTGATACTAAAGATGTTCAAACCCATTTCTTGCCACTCCACAGATACTTTTATTAAAGGTGTTTCCTTGTAGCCAAATATGCCAACAGCTAACAGACATGACTAATCTTAGCTAACATTTAAAATAAAAAAAAATGCGTGGATTCAATGAGTAGATATTTACTTCCCAATAACTTGAAAATGCCTAATGAAAAATGCCCAATGTATAAATCTCCTCCTAGTTAGCAGTCATGTCGAAAGTTACGTGGAAGAGACATGTACTGTTCATTGAATATCCATGTGCTTCCCCGATATTGTCCAAAATCCTTGCAGTTAGGTAGAGCAATGTGACTAATTGTGGCTAATGGACTCAGAGCAGAATTGATGTGTTTTTGTTTGTTTGTTTGTTTGTTTTGTTTTGTGAGCTGAATCATTTAAAAATCAGCACAAGACCTCCCGAATTTTACCTCCCTTGTCATGGGAATCATTGCTATATGATGGAGCCACAAGGTAAAAATATAGAATACGTGCTTAAAATACATACACAAAAGTATAGAATACAGAGGTCCAGAAAAATTGCCCATCTTGCATTAGATTTTCTGGCTCGTGTTAAGTCAGAGATTGTGGGGTTAGTCTGTTACCACAGCACAGCTTCTTCTCTCCTGACTAATAAACAAGAAATGCTTGTTACCAAGTTTGAATTTCTCCAACTATTTTGTTTAGTATAAAAAAGGTGGTAGAACAATTGTTAGGACTATAGATTTTGGAGTTAAACAGAGCTGGATTAGAATCTTAACTCAATCAATTATGAGCTGATAGACCATGGGCAAATTATTTAATACTCGGTGTCTCCGTTTCTTCATGTGTAAGATAGAAACTCCTCACACTTGAGTAGTTTATATGAAATAACTAGTGTAAAGCATTATACATGGTTTATATTCAGTAATATAGGTAGTTGTTCTTATGGTCATTATTATCAATAGTTGGTTTATATAATAGTGAAGTTGTATTTAGTAGGAAAATGAATCATTGCAAAGTTCTTCAGGGTAGAATTCGGATATGTTTGACATTCTTAGAAATTTCCAGGACTAGTGAAATTTGGGCTCTAAATGTCATTGTAAAAGGGAAAATTTCTGAATGAACCAGGAAATGACAATTCCTCTGCTCTGTGAATTACTGTCCTTGGGTGTGGTCATGTAGAATCAGGTTGCTTTTGTCCTATATTTTAGATTTGCACTGATGTACCTTTAGAATTCTGGAAACTACCAACAGATTTTAATTGTTAAGGGGTTCCATTGAGAAATGAATTTCTATTGTGTTGTTATATCCATCATTATACATAATATTTATTTATGTTAACACATGCAAACATTGACATACCAAATACCAAGTCAATTAACCTTAGAGATTAATTGTGTATTTAAATAGCAGTAAGAGGAGAAATACACACCATTGGAAATTAGAGTTGGGAATAAGTTCTGAAGTTGAGCAGTTTCAATAATATGTGGGAATGAATAATTCTCCTTGAAACACCAAAGTAATAATGTACTATAAGCATTGCTTTCCTCTGTAGATTTTGCCAGGAAATCAGTGGGAGAAAAGTAAAATTATGGGGAAATATTGATTCACTGTGGGCACAGTGAGTCTTGTTATGAGAAAGACAGTCTGTGGCCATTTCTTTCTAATTTTCTTTTTAAAAATTAAATATATGGAATTGCTTATTGTAACTGGGATGTTTATGTCGCTCCCTTTTATAGGATAAACTTGAAAATTTCTTGGGCCACAACAATTTTTTATAACCTGGATAACTTAAGGTCATGAGCTCATGCAATTATGCTTGGTGTCTGGTATAGGGATTTTTTTCTAATCAATAAAAAAATGCATTGTTCTTATCTGCACTATTTCAACCCATGTCAACATGGGAAACTGAGAAATAGTGGTTAAGAGTACAAGCTGTTCATCATTGACTGGCTCCTCTGCTTAGTAGCTGTCTGTGACCTTGGACCAATTGTCTCAGTGAGTTTCACTTCTCCTATGTTCAGAATGGGGATAATAATAGTACTTAACCCACGGGGTAGTTTTCAGAAATAATGCATGTGAAATTCTAAATAAGTTCTCCACAAATAATAGGTGTCACCCAATTTGACTTCCCTGTGGTACATTGGACTCAGTTTCACTCTTGCATCTCAAATTGCAGTGAATAAACTCATAACAGATATGAGTTAAAGCAATCACATGTCCCAGCCTGTCAGACCATCTGTATATTCACAGCTTAGGTAAGAGGGTAATTTAGTGACAGTAACACTTGACATTAATCATCAAAGATGATTCAAAAGATGCAGCCAAATTGGGGCCCAGAGTCTTTTTTTCACTCGTTGCATATAAAAGTGATCTGCTCTGCAAAGCTTTGAAGGAAGAGGACTGGGCTTTTTCAGAGGTGGCTCAGTATGATGCTCTCTCACTAGAATATAAAAACAGATCTCCTCTTCCAGAAAGTCCTTCCAGATTTAATATTGCATTTTCCAATCAAGAATGATAACGTTTCTTCCTCAGTCATCTTAAAGTATGTCCACTATTTTTGGATCATATTCTTAATGGAGGACGTGCATATATCACTACCTCTTCCCTTCCATGAGCATTTGCTGATTTTCTATGTGCAAGTTCCTGTAATGAATACTTTTCTGCTGCATACTGGAGGTGCAACCTTAGTCAAATTCCCAAACCTCTTGTGCCATCATCAGAAAAAGGGAGACTATATTGGTACTTACCTAATGGAATTTGATATGAGGAGTCAGTGCACAAAAGCACATATTTAGAGTAGTGTGGGGACACATTGAAAGTATTCAGTGAGCAGAAATCAGTATTACCATGGTCTCTATTTTATAGAAAAGGAAGTAGTCTCAGGACAATCAAACATTTTTTCTCAGGGTTCTAGAGCCCACTCTGCATACCTTTGAAACCTCAGCATTTAGCTCCTAAACTGCTTTCTTCCTAGCACCCACCCTAACACAACCATGAGTCCAGAACCTGTCATCCTTAAAAGCTACTTATTTTTGGTTAGAGTGACTCAAGTGAGCTCCAGAAGAAACATACCAAATCAGTGATTGAAGAAAGACATAGCAGAAATGTTCTAGAATAATTTCAAATTTCTGCTTGCCTCTAGGGTTGTCAGACCACAGATTTATGCTTAGAATCTCATCCTCAAGCTAGGCTCCCCTTGTTGCTTTGATAGCCTTAGCTCTTTGGAATCTGAGAATAACTAAAGGTCAGTGACGGCAGGAACTTGTGAAAATCTACTTTTTTCATGCAGCCAAATTGCTGTACAGAAGATAGGCAACATGACACATAGCACCTATTTTCAAGGAGGACATTTTTATTGAGACTTCTAGTCTAGTCCAGCTGTACATAATCTATTCTCTTCAATCTGTGCGCAATTCAAATCCATTACTACCCACATAATATAACAGGAGGGGATGAGGGAGGTAAGACTTTTATCAAGAAAGAGAACTTGAGTGATCAGCAAGTGCAGTAGATGCTTCTGTTTTTGCTTCACTAGCATCTATTTCTTCTTTACCTGGTTACTCCTCTGTCTTCTCAGTCTACCTGGTTCATGTGTGATGCCAACTTCAGGAGTAGGCATATGACTCAGGCCTGACTGAAAAAGACTAAACTCTGAGACTTTTGCCAGGATTATTAGAAAAGATACATTTTAGTCTGCTGGACTTGACAGTGAGAGGATGTATGCTTGGAGTTCCTGGGGGACACTGAAGAGGGCTTTGAGGAGTGTGAAGCCAATGCAAAAGAAAGCAAAGTAAAGAAAAGGAAAGGTCTCTTTTGATCAACTGGATATGGCTTGGCCTGAAGCTTTCTTCCTGTTTATTCTTTCAGATAATTTTAGTTGACTTTCAATCACCTGCCATTGAAAGAGACCAGTTTAGCAAATTTTATTCTCATCTTGAGATATCTGCCCTCCAAGGCCACTTGTACCTTTTTGCAAGCAGCTGGCATTATGTGAGACTCCATCAGTTGCCTCTAAGGAATCCGAGGTCACTGAGCTTTCTTGACTCTTTGGATCTGCCTTCTATCTCTACATTAGCAAAATTACCTAGATGCTGTGATGTCATATTAAGGAAAGGTAAAAAGTTTTCTAAGAAAAGGAAATAGAGATGATCTCCAGTATAGTTCTGTTTTATATATGAGGAAATACTAATAATTAATAGAAAATTATCCCATATCTCATTCAAGATTTGCAAAATTTCAAGAGTGGTAATAATATCAATCTCTATCACATATGGGGAAAAGCAGCACTTGGAGAAGTTAAATAAGCCACCCAAGATCACATAATTAATAGCTGAGCTATTTGAGATTCAAAACCACATGATATTATTTGCACATAAGAGGCAAGTTGGAAACCTAATGCAGGGACACCTTTAATTCAGACCCCTTATGCTTTGATGTTGAGCCTAGAACTCTTCCCTCAATTTTGTTTCTACAATATACCCTACATCTACATTCCTTGAACGTTCTTGCATTTGCTGGGGGTGGGAAGCCCTCCTCCAAACCTTAACTTCGGATGCTGCCCACCCAACCATCTGTGGCAACAGATTTGTGTGTTATCAATTAAAGTCAAAAGGAAGTTGGCAAAACCTCCTATTCTTAACAGGATGGGCTAAAGCAGTTCCTGTTAAAACAGAAATGGGTTATGTCTGTGATATTGGTACTTGGTAGCTTTCCAAGAGCACTTTAAATACACCCCATGCCATGAATTGCTCAGCTCTGATTCTCTTCAAAACATTCCTCTCAGAGATGGCTTATTTCCAAGCAGTGGACCAGTACATAACTAAGTCGGGTTGCCCATGTCGAAAGCAAAGCAATATCCAGAATCTGGAAAACCTACCCCTGTGGTTTTCACATTGGGACTCGCTTTGGAAACCACAGTTATTTTTTAATCTACAAAATCATACATATGACATGTTGTGCCCTATTTACAGTCACGGAGACTATTTGGTTTCAAGTACACTGGAAGACTACCCATCTTTTTGAAATGCCTCACCCAGAGACTGCCAAAGTACCAAGTACTATGCAAAATAGCCTAGGACTTTAAGATAGACTATCTCTAGTACATGTCCTTAATTTTGTGAAAATCCATCTAGTTGTTTTTACATGACTAGGTCATTTAAATTTTTACATAATTTGTAAAACATATAGTAAGAATCTACTATATGCCATTCCTTGTAGTAGGCACTGAGAAAATAGAGCTTAACTATATATGGTTTCTGCCCCCTGGAATTTACTGTCTAATTAAGACTAGCTAGTAATTAGAGAGTTAGGTAAATCTGGCTACCAAAAAAAAAAAAAAAAAAGATTCTACATTGTCTTATAAAGAAATATATTTCTGAACCATAAAACTTTAGTCCCACTATAGGTAAGTTCTTCTATTGACAAATATCACATTATCTACCCTTTTACCAATCTCCTGACAGTAATATTCAAGGAATGATGCCCTCTCCTTCTCATATAGAGTTTCTCAACCTCAGCATATTCACTTTGGGGCTATACAATTCTTTGTTGTAGCGCTTTCTTGGGCATTGATTATAAGTTGTTTATCATCAGCTCTGACCTCTACCTACCAGATGCCAATGGTGACCTCCCCTCCACTTGGGACAAACAATAAAGTCTTGTCAAATGTCAAATGTCCCCTGGATGGATGGGTACTTGGAGACGAGGGAGGGCAAAATCACTCCCTTTTGAGAACCAAGACCAAGAGTAGATACGAAAGACTGGAAGGGTGTTTTTAAGTTTTGATCCACAGAAGAACCTTTCCAATATTCTGTGAAACACAATGAATTTGTTCTATCATTTAAATTAATGGAGAAAGGTGAGTCATTCCTAGAAACAGAAGAATAGACTAACTGACCTCTCAAGATCCATGCTGACCCTAGAATTCTAGGACACTGTTTACTCATGAGCTGGCCTAATTCTTTTCTCTACCTGTCCCTGTGGGCTCGTGCTAATGATAGTGCCTGTCAGGCACCCTCACCATCCAGTATGCCCTTTCTGTCGGCAGGAAGCCTAGAGGAGTCTTTTTTCTTTCTTTCTTTACTTTCTTTCCTTTCTTTCTTTCCTTTCTTTCTTTTTCTTTCTTTCTTTCTATTTATCTATCTATCTATCTATTTAGAGAAAAACGTGGCAGAGATATTTTTTGAAAGATAGAGGGGAAAAAATAAAATAAAATTTAAGGGCTGTGAAAAAATAATAACTTCCTGCACTCTTAGGTACCAGAATCGACCATTTGTTAGAACCAAACTGCTAAACTGTGAAAAATTGTGAAAAATTCTTGGAAAGCATTTTTAAAATTTTGTTATTGTTGTTTTATCAGTTAATTTCCATGAACTCTCACATTTACTGTCTGTCAGTTGTCCAAGCCAAGCTGGCCAACTGAGAATTGTCCTATCGTCTTTTATTCTTAAGGTCTTAACATTTATCTGATGGCTCATGAATTGAAATTTTTAAGAATTGGTTTTGAATCTTATCACCATCACTTCTGGACTTTGAGATCTTAGGAAAAATTATAAAATTTCATTTCTTACCTTGTCCCTAAAAATGTAGATGGGAAAACTCCACTAGACTGCTATAGGGATAAAACAAGCAAATAACTATTTATAGATTTCAAAATGACTATAAAAATTATTCATCAATATGAATAGACATTGTAATCATGTAGCAAATGTTTATTTTACCATGTTCTACTTATGCAGGATTCTTAATTTCAAATTGGGCAAAACCAATACCATGCCACATAAGAACATATTCTGGCCACATTTTTTATATGAATCTCTCTCTTCAAATATCCCTCAACTTTACTGTAATTTCCTTCCTCAAAAGTCTACCCTACAGAGTTTTTAAATCCAGTTTCTTTTGTAGTAAGAGCATAGTCTCTGGAGTTAGATTTAGGGTCAAATCCCAATTCATCTACTTTCAAACTCTTTGACCTTGAGCATGAAATATTTAATAAACCCATATGAACCTACATTTTCTTGTCAGAAAATGGGGTAATAGAGTATTATATCTTAGAACATTATGGTGATAATATAAAATAGTAACTGTAAAGTGGCATCAAAATACCTAAGACCCTATTATATGTTCGAATGGTGCTATTATTGATGAACTCGAATTAATTAAAACTCTGACAAAACTGATATACAAAGGGTTTATCTTCCATGCAGTAGAGTGTCAATTTTGAAAATATTTCTTTGGTTTACCCTACTCTTTAAGACATCATCCATATTATGTTCTGTGCCTGGTGCACCCTATAGGTTTATAGCACAGCCTTGACTTTTCCTGCCTTTAGGGGAATTTTGAAGATGTGCTGCAAAAGTATCTACCGTTGACTATTGAAATGATGGTAAAGATTTCCTCAAAGCCAAAATGATGAAATTCAGAAAGAAGTTGAAAAAAATGATGGAATAGAGCAAGGCTTCTTAAATTTTAATGTGCTTATGACTCCCCTAGGGATCTTGTCAAAATGCAGATTCTGGTTTAACGGCCCTGGGATAGGACCTGAGATTCTGCATTTCTAACAATCCTCAGGGATGCTGCTGAGGCTGGTGCCAGGGCCACACTGTGGGGGGAGGCTATAGTCTAGGAAAGTTATCTTCATCACGTCTTTCTTTAGATGTAATTCTTCTTAGGAGGTGCTTCGTGGCTCTTACTGGATTCAGATCCCTTCAAAGCATTCTTTCTCCTCTCCCAAAATGCATTAAGTCTACATGGAACAAGAGTCCCAGGAAATGTTGAACATGCAAAGGACTCTGGAGTGAAACAAATTTGCCAAACATTACAAATTATAGCTCCCTATCTTGGAAACTAATATGATACATGGATGTATTAAAAGTTACTAGTAAAAACTAACAAATAAATGAAAACATTTTACTTAGTTTAATGTAGAATTCCCTTACGTATTCTACAAATATCTTTAGATCGGTTGCATCAGAATCTTGGAGGTTGGACCCAGGCATTAATAATTTTTGAACTCTCCCCAGGTGATTGGAATGTGTAGTGGAAGCTGAGAAACTCTGGGAAGTAGGAGGAGATTCTAACAGGGCACACTTGCAGACAAACCTGTAGTTGAAATAGTTTGTCTGATGTCACATTGTTGATCAGATACTAAAGATGATAACTCCCGAAGTGCTGAAGTGTTAGACCTACATTTATACCATAGGTTTCTTGTTTTAAGAGACTTAAATGACTTAAATCATTTAAATCAGTTTGGAAATTTGGGGACACCAGAGCTGTCAGATTGGGTAGAGGAAGAGCACAAGGACCTTAAACACTTCCTCAACCATCTATACTATTAAATGTATGTATCTGTGTCTACTGTAAGCTCTGACCCGAGAATTTCCCTGAAACCCTTGAAATATTTGAAAGAGAAATATTTGTCATAGATAAATTGGGTATGAGTTCCACTCTTGGCTCTTTTATACACTTAAAGATAGTCTTTTAACAAAAACATTTAGACCTTCTACGTGTCATTTTCCATGGGTATAAAATGGCGCTCGCATCACCTGTTTCTCAGAACTGTTGTGCAAATTAAACGTGACCCTGTGTAGAGAAAACACTTGATAAACTGTTATAGCAAACACATGTAAAATGTTATGAAATATTTTTATTGTGAAACAAAAACACCGTTTCTGACGATAGAGTGCATTTTTTGATGCCTTTGAATATAGCTGCAGAAATTTGTTTGAGAAAAAGCAGAACTGTGTTTTTGCCAGTCTTCTTGGATTTGACTCTACCCAGTGCCTGGGTACAAACTGGCTCCAAGTGGAAGATTCAGAAGAAACTTTATTACCTAGTTTGTCTAATTAATAGTCAAAATCTATTTGCTTATCATTTGCTTCCTTATAGATTACCTATTGTTTCTGACTAATGGGGCATGTCTGAAGATGGTGCCACAAATTTACCCTACCACTGATAAAAATATGACATTTTCATGATCATTTATAATAATACAGTGGTCTATATCTTGCCAGAATCCTTTGTATTTAACCTCTCTTTCCCATAACATTTTTATTTCTTTGAAACTTTATTTATTATTTTTTCTTTTATTTTTAAAATTTTATTACATTT
>NW_006440638.1:12139693-12172186 GCF_000325575.1 Pteropus alecto | reverse complement strand
TGTAGCCTGTTGCAAAGAAGGTGTTTTTCTTTTGGTTTCCAGTAGGTGGCATTTAAGCCTCTTGGATCTCTGCTTTCTATAAAGTCTTAATAATGTCTTTTTTTCTATATAGATATTTAATTACACTCGCTACCCTCAGTCTCAGTTCCTCTCAGTGTTAGTGACAATTTTGATAACATTTGCTCAGATTCCCCTGGGGCTTTGAAGCATTCCTTCTCAAAAGAGTATGGGGGGAGGGGCCTTCTGGGTTTGGGGATTGAGGCTGTGGCTCAACCTCTGTTTTGCAGCCACAACCACGGTTGGTACAAATTAACTGTTGTTTTCTGCCATCCCTGCTTTCTGCCATCCCCGTTTCTCTGCCTTCTGCCCAGATGACTGGGCACTGCCAATGGCTACATGGAGCTCATTGCACTCCCAGGCAGGGCTGTTTAGCGAACTTGCAGCTCCCTCTCCCCTCCCCTTCCTCCTACAGGGAGCTCAGGCTGAGAGCAACAGCTGTTTTGTTTCTTCCAGTTCACCACCCAGCACCCGGGGTTCTGATCTGTGGTAGCTCTTATGTTCAGATTCCATGCTCAGACGTGCTGGTGAGCAGTTTGGGTATTTTTTGTTGAGTTTTAGATGTTCAGCTTATTGTTGTTTCAGGGGGAGAGATCTGGGAACATCTCTCATTCTACCATGTTTCTAATTTATTTTTTTAATTGAAAAAATGATTTAAAATTTTTTCTCCATCTACCTTCCCCCTCCCCGCTCCATCCTACTCTCCATCTTACTCTCTGGTGACTACTGGTCCATTGTCCATGTCCGTGAATATCCGTTTGTTTGTCCTGTTCATTTGTTGCTTTTAGGTTTATATCTCACATATAAGTGATATCATGTGATTTCCAACTTTTTCTGTCTGGCTTATTTCACTTACTATGATTATCTTGAGGTCCATCTATGTTGTCGAAAATGGCAGTATTTCATCTCTTCTTATGGCTAATATTCCATTGTATATCCCTTCTCATATCATTTTGAACAAGCATTCTCTCTATCTGCTGGGTCTCCATGAATGGGCAGTAAATTTTGTCACATGTTCATATCAGTTTGTATAAGAAATTTTGTGTTGGCATTACCGTTTATTTACATTGTCCTATCTTCCTAAATTATAGTGATAGGAACCGAAATGACAACAAGGCAGACTCTTTGCTTCTCATCTGTGAAATGATGGGCATTGAGAAAGTCAGTTCTGGGGAATGTCACAGAGATTTCAAAAAAGCAGTTGGCCTGTGCCCCTGTAGCCTTTCAGCTCTGTCTCCATCACACGCTCTGCTGTGTACAGCTTTCCTCCCAACTCTAGTAGCTTTCCAAAGCAGCCTCCTGATTCCTCCTCATCAAGTAGCAGAGAATTCCATGTGCAGCTCTGGTCAGCATCTTTAAGGAAGCAGAACTAGAGGACCACTCAACAATGCACAGGACATCCCTTTGCAGAAGGGATTTTTATCAAGGTTAAATTTATTTGAGTCCAAGATGCTTTGCAAATATCTAGTTCCTATTAATATCTGCTTCAGAATACCCCCATGAAAAAAATCTGCATAAGTTATAAGCCCAAGACTTGATATTTTTACACAAAAGAAACTTTTAAAAATTAGCAATATCAATTTGTCTATTTGAGGTACAGCTACTGCTATTAGTAATGGCTACTGAAGACCAGAATATCTAACGTTTATGTGTACCTGAAAGTAAACTAGGCACTTCATATGCATTATCTCATATCATTATCTTAATAACCACATGTGTCTTTACCCCCATGTTATGGTTAAGGAAACTGAAGATTGGAGATGTTAAGAGTTAAACACTCAAAAGTGCTTACTCAGTGATGGCCATTACTCTAAGTACTTTACATGCATTAACTCAATCTTAATTAATTCAATTAAACTGAAAGACCTCATGCTGTAGGCATTATTGTTATTCCATTTAATAGATGAAGAAGACATAGGATTTTAAGATAATTACCTTAGCTTTCTAGATTTAGGTATCATCAAAATTGGACCCAGCTTGTGTGTTTCTAAAGCTTGTGTGTAAGTTCACTTCTCTATTGATGAGAACCTAGCAATTGTTGGTTTGTTAATGGAAATGGGAGCTAGGTTGTCTGCAATACTTTAGTCCTTTACCTTGAAGTCCAACTCCACCTGAAAAACTGTAATTTATTTCATTTGCAATACTGCATAAAAAATGAAGCAAAATCTCTAGTGCTGAAAGGCAAATACTGTAATCATCTGCATGACTTGATTCTTTATTCCAGTAATATGAAAATTGTCAATTATGGATGAATTATGGTTGCTAGAGATACCTGTAATTTTTAGCTGAGTTTTGTAAACACATGCAGCTGCCTTTAATTTTATTTTACCTGTCATGTAATTCATTAACACACACCTGCGGTTACCTAAGATACAGAAACTAATGAAGTTGGTTTTCAGTTCCCACTGTTTATGTGTCGTACACCTCTCTGTTTAATTACCACACTCAGAGTTTGAGATATTGGTTAAAAACAGGTGCACCCCAAGAAGGAGCCTAGTGATTATCCTTTAAGAACATACTCAAATTCCCACCTCAGCCATTGACTTATATCATTGCTTTATTAGCAGAAGCCCATACATTTTGCAGAAGGAGAAAAATTGTAGAATTGATTTTTCTCTGCAACTGTTAAGGAAGCAAAGACTAATCACTACATCAAACTAAAAAGTTTTTATACAGCAAAGGAAACCATCAACAAAACAAAAAGATAACTGACTGAATGAGAGAAGATATTTACTTATGATACATCTGATAAGAGGTTAGGATCCAAAATACATAAAGAACTCATACAACTCAACAACAAAAAACAAACAATCCAAGTAAAAAATGGGCAGAAGCCCTGGACAGATATTTCTCCAAAGAAGAAATGCAGATGGCCAATAGACATATGAAAAGATGCTCAAGGTCACTAATTAGAAAAATGCAAATTAAAACCACAATGAGATACATCTCACACCTGTCAGAATGACTAGCATCAATAAATCAAAGAACAACAGTGTTGATGAGGATGTAGAGAAAAGGGAACTCTCATACACTGTTGGGATTGCAAATTGGTACAGTCACTATGGAAGACAGTCTGGAGGTTTCTCAAAAAATTATAAATCGTAAAGATGCCATAAAACATCTAATGTGTACAGATGTCAATATGGGTCATATATGCAATGGAATATTACTCAGCCATTAAAAAAAACAATGAAATCCTACCATTTGTAATGACATGGACCTAGAGGTTATTATGCCGAGTGAAATAAGTCAGACAGAGAAAGGTAAACACCATATGATTTCACTTATATGTGGAATCTAAGGAACAAAAAGAATAAACTAATCAAAAACAGACATACCAATATAGAGAACAATCTGGGGACGGCCAGAGGGGAGGGGGTTTGGCAGGCTGGGAAAATGGGGACAAGAGTTAAAAAAGTACAAATTAGTAATTGATAGATGGTCATGGGGATGGGGAGCATGGCATAGGGAACACAATTAGCATTAATGTAATGGCTAGGTGGAGAGCCAGAGGAGAGAAAGGGCAAACAGGAGGATTGTTTTATGAACTATATAAATGTCTAACCAATGTATTGTATACTTGAAACTAATAATAAAATAAATTTTTTTAAAAAAATCATTAAAAAATGAATTTAGGAGATAGCATTAGAGAATCCTTACCATCAGAGCTATGGCTAGTGCTGGTAGATTCTTGCTGCTCCACCATCTTCCTGGGCCAAGATCAACCAAACCCTCACCTAGGATATGAGGTAGTACAACATTAGACTGGCAAAAAGTACTTGTTTTAAGCCTTCCACTTCTTTCTTTCCCCACTTATTGAAATTAATGGGTTGGGTTGTTTCTAATTGTTTCTCCTCCTCAGTGTTATGTCTGTAAAATTATGAAATAATTTTTATGTTTTTTTCTGTGAAAGCTTACCCTCATCTTGCCAGTTTTTTTTTAAAGAAGAGGATCTTCAGTAAACCCACAATTATAATAATGCCACGTTTTAGAGCACTGATCCTATGTCAAGCATTCTATTAAACATTTTACACCAATTATTTCACTAAGTCATCAACACAACCAAAGCGATTGGCTTCACTTACCTCAATTTATACACTGGGAACCAGATGCTAAGTGATTCATGAAGGTGATGGTTCATCTAGTAAATGGGGCTTCTGTGATTTTAAAACCATAATGACTGTCCTGCCTTCAAAGCTTGTCCTTATCAGGATGCCATACAGACTCATACCTTGTGCAGGTATCCTCTTTATTTTCTCCATAATTTTCACCATTAACATCCTCCCCCATATAGCTATACCTGTTATACAAGCTGCAAAATGCTTTATGATGCTTTATACATTCTTTTTTCTTACTTTTGGGTTTAGGCCTTTGTTATTTAATGTACAAAAAATTTCAGTGTGAGGGCTAAAACTATATTGGCAAGCTAATGTCCTAAGTGGATTTTGTCAAGATAATAGGTAAGGTAGACAATTTTTTTTCTTGGCATTTTCCTGTCTTTTGTACACCAGAAGATTTATCTTCTGAGAAGTAGAGCCTGCCTCCTCTTTTCTGCCAAAACTTATATATCCTATGTCTCATTGATACAAGGTCTTATATGCTACTAGATTCTAATTAATAATAATTTGTTCATATGAGAACGTAATCCATGCAAATGAATTACCTATAGATACTACTTATTGGAGACTTACTATAAGACAGGCTCTGTGCTAAATTCTCTACAGACATTATCTTTCAAAGCTATCTATGATGGCTATTTGATAATTTATAATTAGGAAGCTGAGGCATAGAAAGATTAAGCCATTTGTTTAAGGTATAGCTTGTAGGCAGTGGAAACAGGATTTGAAGTTCATTTGTATGTGACTTTAGTCACATCTGCTTGTCACACCCTGAGTTCTCATCTGCTTGTCACAGTGCTATTTCTGAAAGTGTGGCTACCTGGATCAAAATCATCTAGGGTGCTTAATGAGAATGATGATTTGTGGAATGCTCAAAAGACCTCCTAAGTCAGAATCTATCCATATAAGGCTTAAGTATCTACAATTTTTACAATTTTCCCAACTCTCTCTGGAATTCATATAACTATTACTCAGGTAAAAAAAACTCATGACTTTCTGGAAAGTCCCTTATGAAATAATTTCTTGTATGGTTATACTGGTACAAATCAGTGAGTAAGATAAATTTGGACAACCAAAAGTAAATGCTGACTAAATATACCACTTTTATGAAAATCTGATCCTGATGCTATCAGTTTAATTCAGTGCCATGATATTAGACTTCATGCCTTTAGAGAAGCCCCACCCAAAATGGATGAAGCATAAAAGGTAACTTTTTTGCTTATGTAGAAAACAGCTAGATCCAGGTGCTCAAATACAATCACCATGAATACATTTCTCTTCATGGTTTGGCTCATCTCTCCTCTGTTTTGGCTTCTTAAGTACAAGGGATTTGGGCTTCGATTATTACCACAACCTCCCTGAACCAAACAGAAGCCAGAAGGTTGACATGATCCCCAAGTCCTGCCAAACTTTGATCCTACCACAGTCTTGAAACTAGGAGAAAGAAGGAGGAAACTGTGGAATCAGCCACTCAGGTATCATGTGAACTGAGAGTGAGGCTTATTCCCAAAGTAAAGTTGGGTCATTATACTATATGGGGAATGAATGTTGGACAGAAAAAAATCTATGAATATTCTTCTCCTCTATGAATAGATAAAACAAGCTACATTCTTTGCTTTTATAGCTCAGCTGTCATTTTCTCCTAGGTAATTAGATGTAGCATAATTTTCTTACAAATATTATTAAATGTTATCAAATCTAATGTGATCCAGTGCTCTGTCAGGTGTATCTCCATATAGATAAATAGTAAACTATTAACATCAAACCCAATTAGTATTCTAATGATTTGTTTCCCAGATGCTTCAAATCACTGAAATGGATAAAGTGGTTTATGACACATCACAGGATACTTTCAAGGAACAGTTAGAACATACTGGTGGTTGGGGAAAGTGGGAAGATCATGATTAGAAGCTGATAGATAAGCACGATGAGAGGCTGGAGAGAATAACTTCACTGGGTAAGCTGAAATACATGAATAGATGATGATGTTTCTTACATGTAATTTGAAAAGCTCTCCTATAGCTTTGAGGGGCTTTTGAATTGAGCTCTTAAAGACAGATTTATTTTATTTGTTTATATTTTTCTTATTTTAAATCTCCAGGTATTAGCAGCACACATATTTGCAAAGAAAACTTTAAGGGGTTGTTAAGATTTAGATGCTGGTCTGACCAATCTATGATGTTCCCCTCATGGTGAGATGACTAAGATACACCTACTCCAACCTTGACATTCTTCTTGAGTGAGAATATCCTGTTACATTAACTGTCCTGATTTAGTTATAAGAACAACCCATGGTATAAAATACTTGCCTTTTGGAATTCCTATTGCCTACCTGTCGCTTAAACTGGTACATGGAAATTTCATTTTTTGCAACAATAAAGCTAGGCACAAACCTAGGTATGAGTAGTATTATAGTTTTTATTTCTCTTAATCACCTTAATTCTGCTTTCTATCCTCCATCTTTTGGGTTGATGAAAAATTTTATGTCAGGCATTTTATTAATCAGAGTAATTAATGGTAGCCATTCTAATAAACAACATTCAATTTTTAGTGGTTTAATATCATATAAATTTAATTCTCAGCCTTATTATGTCTGATTTCATATTTGGCCAGTTACATTTCATTTAGTATATCAGGGATCTTGCATCCTTCTATCCATTTTCTAAGACATCTTCAAATTTTCCTACTGCATCCTATGCATTAAGTCAGCTAATGAGCAAAGAGAAAGAACATGATATATCACCTAAAGAGTTTTGGAGGCCTGGAAGTTGTATATATCACTTTTGCTTGTATTCCAGTGGCCACATCTATCTGCAAGGCCACACCTTAACTACCAGGTAGGCTGGTTAAAGTAATTTTGCTGTTCACCCAAGAAAATGAAATTGATATAGTGAGTATTCCGTCACTTCCTGCTACAATCATTGCTAGGGCTTCTTTTGCTCCTAGATAGTAAAATCTAGAGAACTTAGTAGCCATATGGGGCCTTTTTAGCCTTTATGATTGCAGCTAGCAATTCTTTTACCTTCTTATCCAAACCCATGACATTTCCTTGAGGCTCATGTTTCTCTTCTCTCATCCTCAACTGGGGATTCATGCTGAGGCTGGAAACCATGATACCCTTGGCTTACCCTTCTTAGGAGAGCCATGTGGCCATCTACACAGTGTTCTTGCTACTACCCTGGGCTTTTTCCTTCTCTGAAGGCCCGCAGGTATCTTTTTCTTATTGTGAGAGTAGTTTCCACTCTCTCCTGGAACTTTTCTCATTCTCAAATAACTTCTCTTCTCATAGCATTCAACGCACACACATATACTCACTCACACACATGCAGTTCTAATATTATCACTCCAATGTACTTGGGACGCTTAGTTTAACTTCTAATTTATGCCCTACATGAAACCATGAAGGAAGAAGTATAAAAGGGCTTGGCTAACATTGTGGAATGAAGATGGGGGTAATACAAATAGTAAAAAATATGTTATAATTCTTATGGGTGAGTAATACTCCATTATGTATATGTACCACATCTTTATCCAATCATCTATCAAAGGACACTTCAGTTGTTCCCATGTCTTGGTCTCCATGAATAATGCTGCAATGAAACATGATAGTGCATATATCTTTATGGATAAATGTTTGTACATTTTGGGGGTAGATACCCAGAAGAGGGATTGGTGGATATGGTAATTTTATTCTTAATTTTTTGATGAAAGTCCATACTATTTTTCATAATGGCTGTACCAATTTACATTCCCACCAGAAGTGTATGAGGGTTGTTTTTTTTCTTACTACCTCTCATATTACTCAGTCATAAGATGAAATACTGCCATTTGCAACAAGATGGATGGATCTTGAGATAATCATGCTAAGTGAAATAAGTCAGACAGAAAAAGTGGAGAACCATATGATTTCACCCATAAGTGGGATATAAAACTGAAAGAAACAAGACAAACAAAAACTCATAGACACAGACAACTTTTTAGTGGTTACCAGAGGATAAGCAGGGAGAAAGAGGTAGATAAAGGCAAAAGTGGTCAAATATACAGTGACGAAAGATTTGACTTTCGGTAGTGAATATACAATGCGATATATAGATGATGTATTATTGAATTGTGCACTTGAAACATATAATTTATTAACCAATGTCACCCCAATAAATTTAATAAAAAATAAGTTATAATTCCAATAAATCATGACATAAATAAATGTTAAATGTATTGCATATATTAGTTACATACATCAGGCCCATACCTTCTGAAGTTAATCATCAGACTAACTCTATGAACTAGGTAACATTTCTCTTCATTTTCAGAAACTGAGACTTGAAGAAGTTACATTACTGGTTCCTGGACACTCATCTCATTAGAAGACAAGAACTCATGTACAACAGGCTCTAAATCCTGAGTCATTAACAATTATATCATACTATGGTGCTTGGCCATTGGGAGGCTATAAGTATGACAGAGTTTTAGTAGAAGGTTTGTCAAACCCCTAAACTATGCAAAGGTTAGCAGACAATGGCAGAATGTTAGCATTTATAAAGTACTGACTTTTGGCCGGACATTGTGTCCATCAATTTGTACACTCTGTCTTGCTTATCTTTTTCTGGATTAATAATATCCCTACTTTACAGAGGAGGAAATGGAGGCTGAGTGAGATTATTACTTTCCCAATTATTTAAGGGCAAAACCAGGACTCAAACGCTAATCCCTAAAACCCCATAGTTCATAATCTCTTTCTTTCTCTTGTACCTCACTGAAGACCTACCACAGCATGGCCCAGGGAAGAAGTCATCTTCTCTCACGTTCTGTGAGAGAGATAGCCACAGTTTTTAGGTCTTGGGACACAAGTTGAAAATTAACATCATTTCTTTAATAATGGGTAAATAGAAAAAGTTAGGTGCGCACATGATATATGAGGATTAAATTTGATCCGAACCTGAAAAGTACTTAACAGAAACCTTATTCATGTCTATTTTCCTTTATTTGCTGCAATCCTCCATTATATTCATTTCATGAACTAATTTTGGGAGTATTAAACGTGAACAGCTTAATGTTATATGATTAATTGCATTGAGCTTCAGTTGCAATTACTAATTGATCCAAACCTGCTAGCTTAGCACCTGGCAACAGCCAAGAACACAACCGTGATGGCAGGCAGGTGGTTGCAATAATTAGGTTATACTGTTTTTTTTCCCCTTCAAGTACCAGGTGGTCTAAATCCTAGGGCAAGGCAGGCTGCATATGGCCCAAGGTTACCATTTCTGAATCTGGAGTTCTTTTGAAGAAACTAAGAGCTATGGCAGAATGGGCTAGTAGATGAGGATAGTGTAAATAAAGCACAAGTACCAAAAATAGGCAGAATTGAGAAAAAAGATCTGGAATCCTGAGATAAAGTCTGCTGGAAGGGAGAGACTGTTATTAGACCAGAGGTCATTCTATCTGAGTTTTTGATTTTCAAGCTTACTTCTTCTAACTGCAGTCTCTGGGACACAAGGAAGGATGAAGATTTGAAGATAGGCTTGCAATCTGAATTTATAGGCAAAGTTGGTTTAGTGGTTATAAGTATCGGATATGAAATCAGTAGAGTTTTGCTTATTCGTTTAGTTGTTTATTTGTTTTTTTTCCCCCCTGGATTTGCTTCTTTTTAAGTATGAGACTTTAAAAAATTCACATGATTTTACTAGGCCTGTTTCTTTCTCTGCAAAATGGAAATGAATAATATCACTGCAGAGCCCACTAAATAAGAAAATGCATAAACATTGCTAAGGACAATGTCTTCTGTACAATAAATTGATCCATAATGTTAACCTGTTTTACCCGTATTATTTCCCATAGAGGAAACAGTTTAATGACCTACATTTTGAGCTAGGATTATTGACAACTAATAAACTTTGAAATGCTAAACATTATCATCTTCATCTTTATAATAAAAACAGCCACAGCTTATTGAGTATGAATTACGTGCCAGGGAAAACATTAAGTCCATAGTTAACTTCAATTCATGTTATTCTTAACCTTTAGGTAGATATTAACATTCCCATTTTATAGATGAAAATTGAGGCACAGAGATGTTATGTTATTTTCCTGAGGTTTACACCTACTTTTAGATAGTAAATGAGGAAGATGAGTTAGAACTCAGGTATATTAATTCCATCACTATTAACTATTGTTCTTTCTTACTTTATAAATTCTGGGGCAAATGTTCTCAGGTTCTTTTTCTGTAATGTTAACAAACTTTTATGTTTTTATTCAAAGTGACTTCATAAGCTACCGGTATGGTTTTGAAATATGCATTTAGAGCATATTCAAAAAGGACCTGGTAGATTATTTGTATTTATTATTAGTTTTTTCCTATTTTTGTTTCCTGTCTTTGTGCTTTAAAACATGCCCTTGACTATGCCCTGCTGAAATCCATCCTGAGGTCAATATTCAGTGGCAGGTAGATAGGTCCTTGACCTTAAATCAGAAAGTCATTGCCACAAGGTATTCAAAATAACTGCAATGAAGATGATTGCCACTCTATCAAGAACATACAAAGTTTTTTTCTTTACTGGAAACAAATTTCTCCCAATTGCTGTAGAGGGGAGGGGTTAAAAAATAAAATAAGCCTTGCTTGGAAGAGACACAAATAAACAGGAAAAAATGCAGTTTGTTTTTAAATAGTTTTGAGTCCTTTGGAGCTGTCCTCCAATCAATAGAAATGACTAAGAAATCTTATGGTCTCATCTCCCAGGTTTTATGTTTCTCATTTATTTAACCAAGATAATAAAATCTCATATGTGGTCTCTCCAGATATTTCCAAATAGGGCTGGCTTCTTTAGTTTATCTCCAAATAGCTCAGGCTGCAAATTTCATTTTAAAACCATCTATATCTTAATCACATGCTAGATGGATAGCCAGACATCACCTTTGGTTTCCTTAATTGAAATTAAGTCTTCTTGGCTTGAAAGTCTTGGGTTATAATCATAAAAAATTATATCTTATTTTTTTGGCCGAAGAGGAGCCCTTGTAAGATCTAGGCAGCTTTCAAAATTTTAGTCCCTTCATTCTCAGATGCATCCTCTCAACTTAGATTTAACAAGTTTCAGGGATCAATACCTTCAGTAAGGATCAGCTGAAATTAAAATCTGTGATGAGGCTTCATCCAACTTATGAAATCCACCCTGAAGAGCAGCTTGAATATAAAGGCTTCAGTCAAATGGCTTTGCTGGACCTTTATTTTTCTGACAGCCTGAAATTGATAGGAAATAAGCTTCAGAGTTGAACAAATCTCTTACACTGGCATTTGTCCTGTTGTAGTTGCTTTGTGGCATTGCCAATTCAGAGGTGCCTGCCTACTCTACTGCATGGTCCAAAGAGCTAGCTTCCCAGCATTCCTTGGGAGTCCTACTTCTTATTCACGACTTTGCCAACATTGAACAGGTGACATGTTTTGTAGGGAATGGTGTCTATTTTAGGTGTTGATTTCAAATACAACCTGTAATGTGTAAGTTGTATAAATTGCTCAAAGGTGATGTAAATTTATCTTTATTGAATCTTGATGACATGGATGTTAGATACATTCTGGCCATATTTGTGCCAGGCTGGAAATGAGTATGAGAGTTCAGCAATCAAGAAGTCCTACCCAGCTGAGTTTTCAGGGCTAGTAAAGTTTACTCTTTCTTCCATTGAATATAAAATGAAGTCATTGGCTTGAATGGAAGGCCATATTATCTGAAAAATACATCATTAAACCCTGGAATCATTGAGATAAGATAGCCTAAATTTGAGAGGACCTCCGGAATTTGCAACTGAGTTAATTTTTTTCTTTTTCTTTCTCATTTGCCATTCCTTCTTTTTCTTTCACAGAGTAAGCACCTTTGATTTTATGTAATTTAAATAAAGGTGCATGCTACAACTTTATATATGTATTTTGTATCAGGAGAAGGCATTTTGCATATAGAGAGGTAAGGAAAGAATCTTGTAGTTTACATGGGGAATACTTGCATTTTCGAAGTTAGCTAAGCTAGAGGCTGACTGAAGGAAGAAATCCCAAACCCTGGGAAAGACCTTGGATTTTTTTCAATCACTATTCTTTCAACAAGCAATTACTGAGTGCTTCTCATACTATAAGCATTGTTCAATGGGGACAGAGGTGAGAAGGATTTGATATCTGGTCTAAAACAGTTCACAGTCTTGTCTGAAGGAGGAAAGTGTTAATAGCAAGGAAGCCATGCGACTAGAAGGAATCTAGGGGAGGACTGGTTAAAGGGTAAGAGTAGGCAGCCTAGGGGTGGTAGAGGATCCCTCTGAGATCTATGGCTTTTAGTCCTCTACAGCAGGAGTCAGCCAACAATAGCTCTGTAGCTTAAATCTGGTCCACGACTTGGTTTTGTAAATAAAGATTTATTGTAATACAGCTGCACTCATTTGTGTGAGTATTGTCAATGAGCATCTGCTTTTACACTACAATGACAGAACTCAATAATTACAAAAGAGGTTGTATGGCCCACAGAGCAGAAATTCTTTACTTTTGACCTTTTCCAGAAAATGTTCGTCAATCACTTGTCTAGAGGCAACAGAAGTCTCAGATGACTTTTGATTAAGTAGCAGAAGAGGGTCATTAATTTCAGTTTCCTAACTTTAGTAACAAAAGTTCTTTAATTCTTCTCTGCATTGTTTCTCAATGGGCTAGGCCACTCTATTCACATCAGAACTATAATTTCTTCCACTTGAATCAGTAAAAGCTAAGTTTATTTTCTCCTTCCCCTGTGGCTCAAGCATGTGAACTCTTTTAGTATTCTGACTATTAAATTACCTCAATTAAGGATTTTCTAGTCATTCTCTGGAATTCCCATTAACTGTGTGTGTACCAATATGACACAGTGAAATTCTGAAAATACTCTAAAAAAAATATTTTGTGTCCAGGCAAGACTCAAAAAAGGAAATATAATATACTCTTGCCTCCATGATTCTGTTATCTGAAAAACTTAAAGTGCTTTATAGTGAGCTCTGTCCAGATTCAGAATGATGAATGACAAAATTTTTAGATAAATTGGTTTGTGAAATATTTATGTGCACTTTAGTGACACAGACAGTAGGTAATCTGTTTAGTATTGAATCAGCTTGGGACAAAAAAAAAGCACAATCTTAATGAGATTTTTTTAAGCCACTTTTAAATCCATGTTGGCAAAAGACAAATAGTCAAGACTTTTAATTTCTATAAACTTAATGGCTAGAGAACGAATAAAGCTTTATGAACTTAAATAAAAGTAGCTTTTCTTTCAAGGGCATACCATTTATTTTTCTTTCTGTGTAATCTTCTGAAAGACTACTCTTGTCTATGTACTGATCAGTTCTTTTTCCAGCATGTTTAGATGGATTTTAACTAGGTAATATGGATTTTGAAATACATGCAAAAAAGAACATAGGATGACTGCAGTTTTATATAGTGGGCAAGCCTTTGATCTCGGATTTAGCCAACAAACATCTTCATACCAATTCTGCACTAGAACCATGGGTAAAATACATAATCAGGTAGGACTCACTTTCTTAATTACTAAAGTAAATGTGTGAACAAAATCAATTGCAAGTAATAGAAAACATTTGTACCACCATTTCTGTTGCTTTCACCATGGCAGACATTACTAGTTGATCACTGCACCTTATTTCTCCACCAAGCCAATCTCATTTTTTTTCCTCAATTCAGTGTCCTGAGAAGCTAATATCAAGGAATACAAATTTCTGTATAAATTGAAACTATTCACTAATAAACAAGTAAACAATCTCTGGGTTCTATGATGGCGTGTAGTATCATATGATTTTTTCCTAAGTATATTCTGTAGTTTAACTTTATAGTAATATACTTGTGTTTTAAAAATTGTACATGTTAAGATGTGCATAGAATCCAGAAGAATGAATAATTACCTTATGGTTACTTTGGGGACAAGAAAATAAGAATGAAAGTTTTAACTTTGCCTTGTCCTTAAAAAAATAATCCTGAGCAATATGGGTGATATATTGATTATGACTGTTAAAATACATTTGCCATTGATGACTGTCAAAGTATAATCCCTGCATGCAGCTCTGATTAAATATGATATACTCTGCTCATAACCCTGTGCATAATATATTAGAGAACCTTGTCTAACATTCAAAAGATTGTGGAGATAAAGAAGTTGGCCCCCAGGTATATTAGTGCCTTGGTAGAATTGTTTTTCTCATTACATAAACCTATTTTGAGATAAATATTTTGTACTTATTGAAAAAAATACTTTTCACTTGAAATCATTATAAATATTTATCTTCATTGTTTCTAGTGGAGTGGGGAGGAGAATCCCTTACTATCGTGTACTGGAAAACCACAAACAAATGTTGACATATCAAAAGGAGCCCCTAGAGCTTCCTCAATTTACTACTTGATATGACCCAGGGGTGAAAGGGACAGCTTCCATGTTTAAGGAATCAATAAAGATTTTCAGTGCACAAGCTTGAACTGAGCTATAATGTTGGCGCTATTACACGAATACTGCATGCTTCTCTTCACTGGTACATGTTTTTTCTTGACTGGCAACCTAAATTAAAGAGCACATTGGTGAACTAAAGAGAGATAAAATTCTGTTCATTTGAAGTGGTCCCCACCTGTGGCTATTTTGTTGCATGATTGCTAATTTTCTTGATCTTATTATTCAATGCCTATCTTAAAGCATTGTCAGGAGCATTCTGGAAATTATAAGTATAAAATATTCAGAGTACCTAGCAATAATAGTAAGTACTCAATAAATAATAGCCATTATTTTTGCTGTTGATATGGTCATTTCCATCTTTTATGTCTTAAATATATCTTCTACAATGAATATTAAACTAGTATTCCAATTCAGCTCAATTGGGATTTAATGGTTTTCTCTGACCCCTGGTTCTATTGCTTTCCATGGCTGACTTTAATACCACTTACTGGTCAAGCTCTGTGATCTTGAGAAAGTTACTTAACTCAGTTCTCCCATATCTAAAATGGAGGATGATAGTAGTATTTACTCTTAGGATTTCTGGGAAAATTAATAATGTATAGGTAAAGTGTCTCAACAAAAAGTAAATGCTCCATTAATCCTCACTATAATTATTATCCCAATTTTTTAGATGAGAAAATAAGAAATGTTAGTATTTTTTAAGTTATCTCCAAATTTGCAATATAACCACACTCACTCTTGCCCTTTTAGTTTCTGTTCTCATGCCTGCCTCCTTATGATGGTGTCCCTGATTATTCCACAGTAGAGTGACTCTCTACATATAAGCTCTTTTGAACAAATTATTTTTCACCCTTCTAAAATAGTTTTTCTTTTCTAATTGTATAAATATTAACCAGGCTACAAAATACCAAAAATTCCTTTAAAATAGAAAACAGGCCTATACCTAGATTCTGTTCTGCCCATAGTGCCTGCCATAGGGATATTCTCCAAGAAAATATATTTCTTTTAATTAATAAGCTCAAGGCCCTTCTACAAACATATCTGTGAAATAAAAACCATAGAATCAGAGGGATAGAGCAGTGTTTCTCAATATCTGCATGCTTAAGAATCATCTGGTGTGCTTAATAAATATGCAAATTCTCATCATTCTTCCTGAATAACTCATTAAATCTGCAGTGGTATATGTATGTCTTTCTGTTCAATAATCACCTTAGAACTGCACTGTCAATTTAGTAGCCAATAACTACACATGGTTTATCTTAGTCTGTTTCAGGCTTCTATACTAAAATACCACAGACTCAGTGGCTGATAAACAACAGATATTTATTTCTCACAGTTTTAGAGGCTGGAAGTCTAAGATCAAGGTGTAGCATGGTCAGATGAGAATCTTTTTCTGGGTCACAGACTTATTATATCCTCAGATAGCAGAAGGAGGTAGGAATCTCTTTGGAACCTTTTTTATAAGGCACTAATCCCACTCACAAGGGCTCCACCCTTATGACTTCACCACCTCCCAAAGCCTCACCTCCTACTATCATCTTTGGGGATTAGGATATCAACAAATGAACTTTGGGGGGACACAAACATTCAGACCATAGTGTGGTTATTTAAAGTCATTAAAATGAAAAAAATTAAAAATTTTCAGTCACAATAACTATGTTTCAAGCATTCAGTAGACACATTTGGCTAGTGACTACTGTACTATATAATTCATCATAGCAGTAAGTTATTAGAATGCTCTGCCTTATACTATTTTGATGAGTGGTCTCCTTTAATCATATATCAAGAAATGTAGGAATAGAAGCAGAGCCATGAAAACTTTCCTGCACCTGGTGACGTAAATGTGAAGAACATAATTACTTATGTATTAATAACAAGTAATAGTACATTAAATAAGTTAGTTGCTTGGTAAATATAACACCTACAACAGCAGAAGCAATGTTGTATCTGCCATTTTATTGAATACATTCTTGGTGCTCTCTAACAGGTGCATCACATACATTATTTCTTTCAAATCTCAAAGAGGTCTTGTGATTTAGTACTATTATTCCTAATTCGTGGGAACTCAAGGCTAAGAAACTTGCTGAGTTTCTTAGAGCTTCCTCAATGTACTACTATTTACTCTTAGGGTTTCTGTTTCTGGTGCTACCCATATATAGACATTAAGCTGGTTTTTAATGTCTGATGAAATTAATACTACACTTTACACCTGTTAATCATTATAGAAAAGTGTGCTAAAGGCTGAGTCAACGCTAAGATTCTTAAGCCAAAATTTAAACTTTATATTTCATTGAAATTCCCCAATCTGGTTCAAGTATCTCATTGGTCTATTCCCATAGTCCTCTTTACTTACTCTTCTCTATATCTCTATAGTTGCATAATTCACTCCATGCTAAAATTACTTTTTGTGCTAGCTGTATTCCCCTTGTAAACTATGACATTCTTGAGGATTGGACCTGGATCTTGATGATTGTGGTATCCTAAGTACCTGGTATATGAAGAATACTAAATAAATTTCCGATAGATGAGCTAATTAAAGAGATTTAATTTTGCTGCTAAACTGGAAAATTCACTAGAAGTATGTAAAGAACCATGTAAGCAGTGTCAAAGACAAGGGACCGTGTTAAAGAACATCTTTCTGGAACATGTTAGGCAAAAACATTGAATTCAGTCTGGAATTCCATAGTTCAAACACTTAGGTCTATAAACTGTTTAATCCTTTTTAAATATCCTGACCAATCTTCCCACTTATGCAAAAATGCCCTTTCTGCTGACCACTGGCAAAATGCTTTAGCTTGGATTGCTGAATGTTATTATTTTTTGTGTTTTAACAGATATGCTAATCTCAGGAATGATGTATTTCAACTCTAGCATCATTAAAATAGTATCCCATTGCCATTCTTCAATTCACTGCTGAGTCAGCACCTCAATCATTATCTCTATTTTCCAGGGCTTCTAATTTGGCTATAAAAATTCATTCCCAGTAGAAACTTGTCATAGGAGATCTTGCTTCTGAATGATACTATTGTCAGAAAGCATCTCAAAATATGTTAATGTATGTGAACTACTGTGGAGTTTACAAAACATTCAAGTAGAAGTCTGAAAAGGACCTTCAAGGCATTGTAACTTATTTGGTTACCGAAAATGTGAACACTTTATCCCAGAGGTAAAGTGTTGAACAGAACTTTTTCTCTCAATTTGGGAAATTACTCTAGGTATATTATGTAGAATATTTCCAGTTTTTATAAACTCAACAAATTCTCATTTTTGCAATGTCTCTTCCTGTTCATGACAATGTCTCTTCCTGTTCATGACATGTTCATACTCTTTCCATATGCTTTTGCTCTTATTAGTTTTTCCTTATGACCTCATCTGCCACATTTATTCTCTTGCAATACATATGCGTTTTTGTGTGTATATAAGGTGTCTATATGGGGAAATCTAGTGCTTTCAGTTAGTTTTCAAATTTTCACAAATGAATACTTATTTTTGTGAATTATCTATGGTATATTTTTCCTACAATATTACTTTTCCCATCCATTTAGATTTTAACCAAATTGACTCTTTTCCACCATTATAATACACATTTAGTAACTGAAAAGTTCTTCGTAGATCCTCTGAGGTGTATCATTTTAGGAATATATTTTGTCCCCCAAACTCTATAAAATATATTTAAAATCAACTACTTAAATGCTGCTGTGTCTATGCCACTATTTTGTAGTAATCTAGATCCCCTTCTTTTTATATTGTGAATAAACAAATGGTGGCTGTTTATACATGAACTCTTTGCACAAGTGTTCATAATGGATAATAAGGAGGATAAAATTCAGGCCACAGTGCAGTAGCTTTACAGAGAATTTGAAAATAGGTAGACCTAGTGGGTATTATGCTAAGTTAAATAAGAGAAAGACAAACACCACATGGAATCTAAAAAACAAAATAAATGAACAAATGAAATAGAAACAAATGAATAGATACAAAGTACAAATTGATGGTTGTGGGATGAGAAGGAGGTTAGGGAGTTCAGTGAAAAAGGTGAAAGGATTAAGAAATACAAATTGCCAATTATAAAAATAGTCACAGAAATGTAAAGTATAGCATAAGAAATATAATCAACAATATTGTGATAATTACATGTGGTATCAGATGGGTAAAAGGCATTTTGTGGTGATCTTTTTGTAATAATATAAATGTCTAATTACTATATTGTACACCTGAAAGTAATATAATCGAAAAATAATTTTAAAAAATAATAGATAACCCAGAAGTCTATCCTGTTTTATTCAAGAATTATTGATGGTTAAAGTTTTAAAATCTCACCTGCTACCTGATGAGTGACTCTATGACTCAAATAACACTCCTAGATAAAAAAAAAATTGGCAAATGTGAAGTAGTCTTAATGATATAAGGTGAGAACTTCCAAAGCCCTTTTGGCCACCAACAAAACTGCCTAATCAGAATGAGGACTACCCCCACAAATAAACACACACAGACACACACAAACACACACACACACACACTCTCACACACACACACACACATACACACACACAGATTCTGTCCAGTCTCAAGTCTATCTAAAATCCTATATTTAGAAAAAAGACTTAGAGTAACACTTCTGTCTTAAACTGTATCAGGATGAATAATTGTCTAAGTTGGCCAACTAGATTTTGAATATAAAGTGCATGTATGTGGCTAAAACAATAAGCTTAGAGCTTTATTTATTCAAGAGCATCTTCTCCTTGCCAGGTATCTGGCTCTCTGCTCTGCAGATGCAAAAGGTAAAGAAGATGTGGCCTCTACCCCCAAATTGCCTGCAGTCTGTTATAAAAAATAGATGGCTCACCAGCATCCTACACTAAAATTTAGTATTAAAATAAATACTTATTTATTCAGTAAATATTTGTTTTCTGAATAAATGTTTCCTATGTGCCAGACCTGTTCTAGGCTATGGGGATACAACGGTGAACTAAACAGACAAGACCTTGCCCTCTTGTCTCCCTGGAAAGAGAGATAAAATACAAGTAGTTAAGCTTGGGAGGTAAGTGGCTTTGTTTTGCTCACTGCTCTATTCTCAGCATCCATTACAGTGTCTGGCTTATAGAATGTTCTCAATAAATATTTGAAAAATTGATTAAAATAATTATGAGTAAAATAAGGGCTACAAGTACTTTAAAAGAGGAAATATTTACATGTGAAAATGACCAGGGAATACTAAAAGGGATAGTTCATTCTGTCTGCAGGGGCTAGAGAAGTCCAGCCTGACCTCTAATTGTAGGAGATAGAAGAATAGAGAGAAGGGAAGCAGCACTGCCAAATGGAAAGGGAAAACTCAAAAGTCCAAGTAAAGGCAGGTATGAAAAAGCAGAATACATTCTAGATTCTGAAATTCAGTGTCACCCAAGCCCAGAGACTAGACAGGTGGGTTGGAACTTGGTTGGAAAGGTATCATTTGCTAAGGACAAGGTTTTGCTATCCCATGATGAGTGGAGACATCCAAAGATTTTTCAGCAGAGTGGATCTTGAACCCATCTACATTTCAGACTTTCTCCTTTCCTGAGCTACTTTTACCACCATCATTGGTGATGTTTTTTCCTTCTTGTTAATGCATTTTGGTTTTCAACTGCCAGCCAGTCAGAAAAGCCCTTTGAAGTTTTTTCAGACCAGTCTCATGCATTGAACAGAGTTAAGTCCTGTGTTCCCCTTACTTAGATAATAATTAAACAGCTTGCCATTTTGAGACATCTAACAAGGTAGAGCCACTTTCCTGGAGCAGTTGAAGGGGTGAACCACATAGTGGGTGAGAGGCCAGCAACACTACACTATAATTACTGTTACCAGCAACACAAAGAAAGTCAGCAGAAACTGACTTCTCACATTAAAAATGATCAGTGCGCAATAAACAGCAAAGCCTGCCACACGACTCCCTTATGAAGCTTATGATGCAAGAAAGTACCCCTCCCCAGAGGATACAAAGGGAACATTTTCATACAGAGGTGCCAATTTAATCACCAGAAGAAAGTTCTGCATATCAAATGGATTGCAGAACTCTCAGGAAGAGGCTGGAGATTTAATTGCCCATTTGTGAGTCCTGAAATCCCCTTACAGTCTTGTATAAAGGCCAGGGGAAGTACATTAGCCACAAAGCCTTATGCAGAGTAGACATGCAGTAAATATCTTCTGAATGATAAATAAGATCAAGGATGTAAACTGGCCACCTCTGGCAGGTGTCTCAGCAGTAAGAATATTTTTAATATCATTTGCAGAGGCTTTCTGGTTTATAAAGGCTTTTTACTAATGTGGCCTCTTTTGTCTTCAGCATTATCCAACACAAGAAATGACTATTCAACAAGATTCAGAGGAGTTTAAGGATAGTTAAGTGAACCACCCAACATCAAATAGCTAGTAGTGCTATGATTGGGACATAAACTCAGGTCTGCTGATTCAAAATGTAGGATGTTCCTTCTATGCTCTGAGAGGATATTTCCCATACAGAAATTCTCTAGTTCTCAAAGTGTGGTCTTGGATGATTGCTTCAAAATTACCTTCTAGGAGTTAGAATACAGATTTGAGGGCCTCACTTAATCAAGCTCTCTGGAGGTAGGGTCCCAGGAATCTGCAGTTTTGACAAGAGCACTAGAGAATTCTTACTGCACAAAGTCTGAGAACTCCTGCACTAAAGTACATCTAACGTAGGCTGAGATAGTTAACAAAATTACCTAAATCGTTCCCAAGGCAAACGTTACAAATAAAGAAGAATCATTCAAATATTTCTTTAAGAAACTGTAAAGCCAAACTTGAAGGTAGGTCTAAAAGTCACTTTCAATGAATTGGTTAAGGGACAGAGTCCTCTATTTTTTGTTCTTTTTATTTTTTTTATAGTGACATTGATTAACAAAATCCAGTAAGTTTCGGCTGTACATTTTAACAGTAAGGCATATACATATATGTGGATGCACACACACACACACACACACACACACACACACACACACAATTCACCTCCCATAGTTAGATTTCTTTCTGTCACCACATATCCACATATTTGACCCCCTTTAGCCCATCTACCTTCCCATTCTCACCTCCCCCATCCCCTCTGATAACCACTAGTCTATTGTCTATGTCTATAAGTTTCTGTTTGTTTGTTGTGTTCATTTGTTGCTTTTAGGTTTATATCCCACATATAAGTGATATCATGTGATTTTCAACCTTGTCTGTCAAATTTTCCAATTTTAGGGGCAACTGATTACTATTATGAATTTAGAATTTTTGTATATTTATTGGTCTGAATAAACTTTTTTTCAGATGTGAAGGAAAATAGGCTTGATTTTTTTGGTTCAACAGCAAATCATAGGAACAACTATGCCTTGTTTGGGTTGCATTTCTCCTAGCATGGTGGCATTTGCTATCACTACAGATTCTTTAAATTGAAATCTGATGAATAAGTATATGCCTATGAATCAATCTTAACAGACTTAGCATTGTTAGAGGGGATTATTCACTTAAATGAAGTTTCAGAATGTTAAAGTAGATAATGTAGGAATCACACTTTTATTCTCTGTTGTTCATTTATATACTTGCCAACTTCCAAAGTAAGTAGTTAAAAGTTAAGCAGCTTGACATTTCTGGAGTTGCAGTTTCGATGCTGACTGGTTATAAATGATATTTGACTAATCTCCATACCAGTCTAGAAAGACTGAAATTCAGAAGACCCTGGCTTTTCTTCAGGTCCTGGTGGCAGATTATAACTATGGTTAGTAAAGTCTGGTATAAATGGTTTAGCTAAAAATTATTCCTAATATTTTGAATTTGTCTCACCCATCACAAGGTCGAAAGTCTTTTTACAGAAACCTTAGTTTAAGGATTCTAAATTTGTGTTTGACTTAGGCAATTTAAATATAAGCATACATACATTTCTGTCTAAAAAAAGAATTTATTAGGACTAATAAATAGACCATTGTTTTCTGATATCTCACTCATAGCCGAGTCCTTCTTATTCGAATCTCCTGTTATGGAAGCCGGATGTGATCTCTACCTTATTCGAATTCTCAAGAGTATATAATTTTCTTTTCATTTATGACACAACACTTATTTGTAGTAGTAGTCTTGTTATTGGAACATATGCCTTTTCCTAGATTTGTACTTTTTTAAGATAAGGGTCATATTCATAAAATTTCATATCCTGCACAGTCTTAAACAAATAGGTACTGTTGTAGTTAGTTTCCATGATATTATCCTCAAACATTCATATCTCCATGTATTTGTGCCCTTCTTATATTGAATCAGAATTGGCTTTATGTGACCAACAGAATATACCAAATGTGCTGATGCATGACTTCCAAAGTTAGGTCATAAAAGGCACTGGACCCTCTCTATCTTATTCTCTTGGATCACTCACTGAGGAGGACATCAGCTGCTATGTTATGATAACATTCAAACAACCCTTTGATGATGTCCTTGTAGAAAGGAACCTAAGCCCTTAAATAAAAGCCAGCACCAAGCTGCCAGCCTTGTAATGAATCTCCTTGGAAGCTGAATTTCCAGTCCCAGTCAACATCTGATTGCAACATGATGGAACCCAAGCTAGAATCACCCAACCAACTAGCTCCAGTTTTCTTTTTCACAAAAGCCATGCAACAATAGCTGCTTGATCACATAGCTCTGAATATTTGCTTAATAGATAGAATTTTGTGATAATTATTGCTCTAAGCCAATGCATTCTCAGGTAATTACTCAATTCACAACAAATACAGAATTGTATGTTCAAAGACAAGTAAAAGGTTCAAATTATTGGATGCAGGCCAAACTCTATGATGATCATGAGTCTGTATCTCACTCACTCTATTGGTTACATAAATATTTTTAGAGTAAAGTTAATTTTTAACTAAGTTTTAGAAAATAGATTATGTAGTTAGGTAGAGAAAAGCAACTTATATTTGTGGTAAATTTTGAAAAGATTGAAGGCAAGCTTCCTTCGATGTTTGGTCTGAAAATTTAATGTCCTGGTAATAATGAAGTATGTTAGCTGCAAAAAAAGGTATATTTTGAAAGTTAAGAAAACTTTTCATGAGTCCCTCCAGAACAATAGAGTAAGGCCCTCCAAAATCTACTTCTCTAAAGAAGCAATGGAAACTCTTGCAAAAATTTCCTAATCAACTTTTATAGAACTTCGGAAATAACTAAAGGCTTATAACAATCCAAGCAGCACTTACTCAAGATTAACAGCTGAAAATTGGTAAGAAAAGCAAACTTTGTGACATTTCTAATTGCCTCATTCCCATCTCCCAGTCCCAGATCTGTAGTAGCCTTAGAAACCATTAATTTCACAGCCATGATATTTATGAAAATCAGCAGTCTAGCAGCCACTAAGAGGACAAAACCAGTTGTAGGTTCCCCTGAAAAACCCCATTCCTAGAATTTTCATTATTTTTTCTTGTTCATTAGTTCCTCAGAAAATTTTGTTTCTCAAGGCTAGTTTTTATATAGCCTGAGTCTCTGTACAAATGACGCTATCCTCAGGATATTTATCAAAAACATTCTTCTACAGTTTTTTAACATTGAAGCTCCATGAGGCAGGGATATAAGCAGTTGATCCAAAAACTTAAAAGGAAAAACTAGGGAATGAGATGACCATAGGGCATTTGAAATGACCCAACATTTTAAATGTTCCAACAAGTGCCTAGAAGGCAACATACATGTGCAGGGCAGCGCTCATGTCAGGAATAAACTGAGAAGACCCTTAGCTTTAATCTCTAATACTGAGGCTCAGTACAGAATAGGAAATAAGAACTAAGGCAGAGTTGTAAAATGCCAGGGCACTGGAGGCATGTCCCCAAAACACACAACCCCTTGGCAAAGACTGGAAGACTTATTAGTTTCAGTCATTTAAGTAAACCTCTGTCTAAACACTAGTTGACAACTAAGCAAGTCAAGCAGAGACTTCAGTGTCTACACACACACACACACACACACACAAACACACACACTCAAAAAATACAAACTTTACATAATCAGTCAATAGAATACTATAAACTTAACAGACATCTATAGAACACTCCTCCCAACAACAACAGAGTACACACTCTTCTCCCAAGTATAGTTAATACATTCTTCAAGATAGACCATACATTAGACCATTCAACAATCCATAATAAATTCAAAAGGATCAAAATTACACAAAATATGTTCTCCAAATGCAACAGAATAAAATTAGAAACCAATAACAGAAGGAATTTGGTAAATTCACAAATATGTGGAAATTAAACACCATAGTTCTAAATAGTCAATGGATCAGAGAAGAAATTACGAATAAAGTTAGAAAATACATTGAGATGGATGAAAATAAAAATATAACACACGAAACTATGAGATGTCATAAAAATAGTTGCTAAACTTGTAGCTATAGATGCCTATATTTTAAAAGATTTTAAATCAACATCTTAACCTTCCACCTTTAGAAACAAAAAAATAAGAGCAAACTAAACCTAAAGTAAGCAGGAGAAAAACAATAATTATGGAAGAAATAAATGAAGTAGAGATTAGAAAAATAAAGGAAAAAAGTTAGTTCTTTGAAAAGTCAACAAAATAGACAGACCTTTAGCTAGATTGACCAAGAGAAAGAGAGAAGACTTAAATTACTACAATCAGGAATCGAAGAGAGGACACCTTTACCCATATTACAGAAATAAAAATAGGATAATAAGAAAATAATATAAGTAATTGAATGAAAAAAATAGATAACCTAGATGAAATAAACAAACTCCTAGAAAGACAAAGTACTGACTAAAGAAGCAATAGAAAATGTGAATATACCTATAAGAAGTAAACCTATTAAATTAGTAATCAAATAACTTTCCACAAGTAAAAAGCTAGGCCAAATGGTTTCGCTACTGATTTATCAAACCTTTAACAAAAGAACACCAATCATTCACAAAGTCTTCCAAAAAAAGAAGAGAAGATATTGTTTCCCAACTCAAAGATCCATATTCCTTATGAATACAGACACAAATATCCTCAATAAAAAGACTAGTTAACAGAATCTAGGAATGTATAAAAAGTATTATACCCATGATAAAGTGAGATTTATCCCTAGAATACGAAGTTGATTTAACATAAAAATTAATCATAAACACCATATTTATAGAATAAAGGACAAAGTAATCTCAATAGATACAGAAAAAAACATTTGATAAAAGTCAATATCCTTTCATAACAAAAACATTCAACAAACTAGGAATAAAAAGAAACTTTTCAACCTAATAAATTACATCTACAAAAACCCCACAGCTAACAGCACATTTGATGACCAAAGACCGAATGCTTTCCCTTGAAGATCAGAAACAAAATAAAGATGTCTGTTCTCATCACTTCTATTTAATGTTATATTAGATGTTATAGCCAGAGAAATTAAGCACAAAAATGGAATAACAGGCATCCAGATTGGAAAGGAGGAAGTAAAACTATATTTAAACGCAGATAACATGATCTTGATAAAGAAAATCCTAAGTAGTCATTAAAAACCTATTAGAACTAATAAATAACTTTGGTAAAGTTGCAGGATACAAGCTCAATATTAAAAAATCAATTTTATTTTTATATACTAGTAATGAGAACTCCCAAAGTGAAATTAGAAAGCAATTCCATTTATACCACCAACAAAAAGAATAAAACACTTAGGGATAAATTTTACTAAAGAAGTGCAAGACTTGTACACTGAAAATTACAAAATATCATTGAAAGAAATTAAATACCTAAATTAATTTAAAACATCATGTGTTTATGATTGAAATAATTAATCTTCTTAAGATAGAAACACTCTCCAAAATGATCTATAGGTTCAATGTAATCTCTGTCAAAATTCCGGCAACATTTTTTTGCAGAATTTGACAAGATAATCCTAAAATTCATATGGAAATGCAAGGACACAGAATAGCCAAAAGAAGATATTGTGTTTTTGGCATAAGGATGGAAGTATATAAATGTAATATAATATATAATAAAATATATACACACACTGGCATAAAAATAGAAATATGTATATATTATAATTATATACATACATATGTTATATGATATATAATATAATGTTACACACACACACACACACACATACACACACAGGTAATGAGAGTCCAGAAATAACTTTTACTTTATGGTCAATTGATTTTAATAAGGGTGCCAACCCAGGGAAAAAACCTTTTATTCAACAACTGGAATGCCTCCTGTAGCAGAACGAAGTTGGATCCTACCTCACATCAGATAAAAGATTAACTGATAAAGGATTATAGAACTAAATGTAAGAGCTAAAACTATAAAACTGTTAGGAAAAAACACAGGAGTAAATCTTTGGATCCTTATGTTAGGCAATAGTTTCTTAGATATGATGTGAAAAGCATAAGCAGCAAATGAAAAAAAAAAGATGAATTAGACTTTTTTCATTATTATTATTACCAGTAAACTTTTGTGTTTCAAGGAACACCATCAAGTAAGTGAAAATACAACTCCATGGTGGATGAAAATAGTTTCAAATCATATACCTAATAAGTGTCTAGTATCCAGAATCTATGAAGCACTCTCACAACTCATCAATAAAAAGACAAATAATTCAATTTAAAAATGGACAAAGAATTTAAATAAACATTTTTCCAAAAAGATTTATAAATGGCTGCTAAGCACACGAAACAATGCTCAACATCATTAGTCATTAAGGAACTGGAAATCAAAATCACAATGAAAACTACTTCATACCCACTAAGATGGTTAAAATTATTAAAAAAAAAAAAAAAAGACAGTAAGTGTTGGAAAGCATGTAGAGGTACTGGAACACTCACACACTCATACATTGCTGGTTATATTGTAAAGTGGTACAGACACGTTAGAAATAGTTGAACAGTTTCTTGAAATGTTAAACAGAGTTACCATGTGACCCAGTAATTCCACTCCTAGGTGTACACCCAAGAGAACAGAAAACATGCATCTATAAAAATTTGTACACAAATATTAACAGCAGCATTATTCATAATAGCCAAAAACTAGAAACATCTCAAATGTAAATCAACTACTGTATGGATAACTAAAATGTGGTTTATACATAGAAGTAAATAATATTTGACCATAAAAAAATAAAGTTGTACTACATGCTATAACATGCATAAACCTTAAAAACATTGTTAAATGAAAAAAGCCAGTCAAAAATGCCTCATATTATGTAATTCTATTTAAATAAAATGTCTAGAATAGGCAAATCAATAGGACAGAAAATAGATTAGTGGTTTTCAGGGGCTGGAGGTAGAGAAATAGGGAATGACTGCTACATTAGTTAATATAGGCTTTCTTTTGGGGGTGACGAAACATTCTAAAATTAGATAGCAGTGATGGTCGCACCACTCTGAATATACTAAAAACCATTGAATTTTGTACTTTATAAGGGAGAATTTTATGGTATTTAAATTATATCTCAATAAAGCTGTATTTAAAAAAAAAAAAAAAACCCTTTCAAATTCTTAAGTAGTATGTCATTTAAAAAATAGTAATTTAGGTTAAATGTAACAGTCTGAAATGAGGAACCAGAACAAAGCTATGAAATTGTTGCCCTGGTGTGTACATTGAGAAAAATGCTTTACTTAAAATTCTCAGTAGCGATATCTAACTGTCCTATCAATGGGGAAATACCATATGACGGTGAAGCACTGCTATGGACCAAGAAGAACTCTTGTCTCAAGTTCTCACAGCAAGTACATGTGTACTATTTATAAATTATTCCCTAATTCTGGGTGGTGAATTAGACCAGTGGTGGAACAGTCTACTCCAGGGTCTCATCTCCAGGAATTGTAGAAAGTATAGAAGGTGTCATACTGTGGAGGAAGTATGGGACACCAAGAGAGAAGAGAAACTCCAACAAAAGCAAATCTGATTCCATTTGTTTTGTACATCATACAATGTTTTGCATGACTATGAAGTTTAAAATTCCCCAGACTAGATGATATTTGAAAATGTTTTTCAGCAGTATGGCTCTAAAGTCTATGTAGTACTCGCTTTATTGCTGTGGTCTAGAACCGAACCTGCAATACCTCTGAGGTGTACCTGTGTAGGACTTTCTATTTAAACACAGTTGTTTGTGTCTGAAATATTTCCCTTGAAACCCATGCATTCCTCCCCTCCCCAAGAAAATTACAGTGACCAAAAGGTAAAGTGTAAGCTATCTCATTTACCACAGACTTTGCACACAATTCCACTTTGTATATATGTTGCTTTACCACTAACATTTCATTTGATATAATGGCAAAGATGTAAATCACACAAGTCATTCAAAAGCTACTTCACAAATACTTGAGTGGCAGTTCACACCTAGAAATATATGTGTTTTCTGACAAGTTGGAAATGTACTTTTATCTCCATGTGACAGAACATATATTCATTTCTAAAGGGCCTCTTCACGTTCCCATGGCAGTTGAATTTTTAATCTCTCAGTACATTTGAATAAAGGTACATATTTTGAGCAAATTCTCCTTGCTTAATTTGTTTACTGTTTTTTTTTTTCAGACTAGAAATTGGAATATGACCTAATATCTTCTATGTGATGCATTCTCATACTGAATTTAAGAACTGTAGCTTTTGAGCCAACCGTCTTCTTAGAAGTAATGAAATATCCTCATGTTGCAAAAAAACATAGCCATCTTGACTTGTCAAACTTGAAAGGAAACAAAGAGGACCAGATAAATAATATATTATTAGGTGGCTTGTTTTACTTTTAGCTAGATTTCAAATATATAAAGGTTCATATATTTATGCAGAGGGTATATTTCGAAAACCTCAAACACTTAAGAAACTTGCAGGTTTTAAGATTCATTTTCTTATGAGAATACATTTAAAGAATGGGGGGTGTAAATCTAGAAGTGTTTGCTTTTATGCTGCTTTTTCTCTTCTTAGCTTTAGCTTTGATATTTCTCAGGATCCTTTCTCTAAATTAGCAATGTGATGTATCATACTGGTTGTTTGCCTTTCTTGATGGTATTTTAAAGTCATTCCCTTCATATCTAAAGCCACTGATTTTCAGAAGCTTTTCAGTTTTTTTTTTAAACAGTACTAGAACCACTACTTAAAATATGTTTAGATAACAACTTACAGGATATTTAATTTTTTAAAAAATTGTATTTCCAACTTACAAGACAATATATAGTTCCAAGTGTGAATCTATCACCCAATTTTGTGGTGATTTTTGAACATTTTAAAAAGTTGAAATGGTAACCAAAACCTCTTGTAGCAATTCCATTTCAAGTAAACAGTAATATGGATGGGCCAGCATCTTGTGAGAAATATACAATCGAAAGCTCCACTTCAGACATACAGAATCAAAATCTGAATTTTAACCTGATTGTGCTTTGTGAGCACATTACATTTAGAGAAGCACTGTTTTGCATGGAACTGAAAAATGATGGTTGTTATTTCAGTTTGAAAATCAAAACATGTGCCTTCATCATGGTGACATTCGCCATCCAGATTTTCGCCCTGTGGCCCATGTTACAGAAGAAGCTGAAGGCACGTACTCCTCGCAGCTATGTGGGGGTCAAGCTGCTTTTTGCGTTTTCAGCATTGAGAAGCCTGCTGTCTGTTAGTGCTGTGGGTGCCATCCTCTTCGCCCTTCTGCTAGTGTCCATCTCCTATCTCTGTTCTTTCTACCTCATTCGCCTGCAGCTGTTCAAGGAGACCATCCATGGGCCTTGGGACAAAGCTCAGATCAAAGAAGACTTGCCTCAGTTCCTCAACTAGGTTAGGGACCTCCGTTCCATTACTGCCGTGGCCTGGCAGGCGGGCTTCCCAGCGAGCGTAAGGTCTCAAGGCAGGGTCCATTCTGGAAGCAGAGTCTGATGTAGGTGGGAAAACAGAGGCCAAAAGAAAAAGTGAACCAAAGGCTTGGGTGGTTAAGGTGCTCATCCATTCTGTTATTGGGTGGATGAGAGAGCTTTCTGGGGCCCTCAGGGGTGACTGCTTCCCATTTATTATTCACCTTAACAATTGAAGTGATGTGGTTTCTATTTATTAAAAAATAACAACATATCTCCTCCAAAAAATCAAAATATTGTTGTCAATAGCAATAGAGGAAACACTGTAAACATAACACTGTTTACAGAACATTTAGTCTCCTTTTTTAATCTCGATAAGTTGAATTTATATTATTTTAATGTTTTTTTGGTAATGGTAAATGATGTTACCATTTTTATTTTATACTCATTAAAATTTACATAATTTATATTTGCGCTATAAGCTACACACACATATGCACGCACATTTACCAATACTCCATTCCAAAAATATCCCACTAAACCCTGACCAGTGTGTTTGTACATTTAGAGAATGCTCCTTCTGGGATCCCCAGGCCACATAAAACAGCAAAGGGTTCATTAGAACAATGTCACCAGCATGGCAATAATTAAAGTTGAATCAGCAATTTAGGGGCTTATAACTCTGTTGTAAAGTTGTACTCTGAGATGAAACTCAGCACAAAAGCTCAACCTGGAAATAGATTATTTGTCAGATCTGGGAGGACTGTGAGGGAAAATTTATTTGGTTGTTTATGATTTGCTGTACTGTTCATCTGATTCTTGGTAGGATTTGGATTAAGATGTGTTATGGACTAATGATCATTGAGAACCAATATTTTCACTGATGTCATCATAGGCCTTACTCAAACTATAAATGTTACAGTAACTCAGATGGTGCCATGATTATATTATATAAATGGGGACAAATATGCATAGGAATGCAATTGGAAGAAAAAAGGAGTAATTCTAATTAGACAGAAAAGGTAACATATTTCGTCGAAGCAGGATGCAAGGAATTTCTTAGTTGCTGGTATATTTCTGCCAGGGAAATATGAGGCATGCTCTGTGAACTACTCTGATTTACCAATATTTAATTGGTAAATCAATGTTAATACTCATAAAATAATAGACCAGCTATTTACATTTGACTTCTCTTAGGTGTAGCTACAGAGCCAATGGCTAAAGGGAAAACCTCACCAAGGGAAAAAAATTCTGGGGTTCTGTGCTCCTTTACTATTACTTGGCTCTGCTAAAGAGAGAAACTTACCATCTTGAGACTTCCAATTGCAGTAATCAAGAATATAACAGGAGTGAGTTCTTATTATAGTCAATTCGTGATTAGATACATTGTCATCTTGGGTACAAGTTTAAATGTGGTTAGGCAGTTATCTAAAATATAGTCCCACTCTAAATAATTAAGAACTTCTGATTTTCAACAAGGGACTTAATATTAATGGTGTATGTAATAGTTACAAGCTGGAATTCTTGAGTAAGACAAACTAGGTTCGATCACTGTTCCTCCTCCCTTTACTATCTGTCTGGGCTTTGGGCAAATAACTTCATGTCTTTGAGCTTCATTTTCTCTTTCTATAATATGATGTGATAATAGTAACTACTTCAGAGGATTGTTATAAAATGTAAAAAGATAACCTTGCAAAGCACAATGCCTAATACATGGTAGTTATTATGTTAAGTTATGCAGTAGCCTAATCAAAATGGCCTTTCAATTTGTCATTTATTTATTCACTCACTTATATACTACATACTTATCAATTTTCTCCATTATGCTAGACACTCTGATTAGATGCTGGGTACAATGGTGAACAGTGTAGGCAGTCCCTTTCTCATTTAGGTAATAATCTGGTAGAAAGAAGCAATCAGAAAAATAATCATGAATTATATTAGGTGTTAGAAAGCAAGCAACCAAGGGGTTAAGAGAGAAATTAACAATGGGCAGAGGAGTATAATTAATTCAAGGTGTTCAGAGAAGGCTTCCAGGAGGCAGTATCTGTAAAGTTGACAACTTACTGACAGAGAGTGTTTAGAAGTCCA
>NW_006440638.1:12098585-12139671 GCF_000325575.1 Pteropus alecto | reverse complement strand
GCTGAAGGACCAGCAAGTGTGTATGCCTTGAGGTGGAAAGAGCTTGGAATGCACAGGATCTGAAAAAGGCCAGTTGACTAAACCATCCATAGGGAGGATGAGATAGAATTATGAGATTAGCTTGGAGAAGGAAACAAAGTCAAAATAGCTCAGGGCTTTGTTACCTTTCTTACTTACTTAAAAGTTTAGATTCAATTTAGAATGTAGTGAGAAGTCCTAGGAAAGATGATGTTATCAGGTTGACAGTTTAAGAGGGTATTTTATGATACCTTGTGGAAAATGGCTTAAAGAAAATCAACAGTGTTTCTTGAGATTTCACCTTACTGATCAAAGGAGAATCCCCAAACTTTCATGTCTGGGGCTATTTTATAGCTGATGAATTCTGAAATGTTAGATATTTTCATTAACTACATATCAGGGAGTGGGAGAGGTGATGCTCAGAGGCACTTATTTAGTAAGTAACGGCAGTTTTCTATAGTAGAACTACTCAAGATGGCACTTGCTGTTGCTTTAAAACTTGCCTCATCATTCATAATTTCATTAGGTCATAACTTAGTCATTTTTAGGAAAACTATAATTTACATCTTCCCACCTTCCCTGCATGAAAGCACCATTTTTGGTATTTTTAAATTTTAAAATTCAAGGACATGTACCAGATCAGTATATTTCTCTGATTTTCTCTCTGGGTGAAAAATGTTTTTAAGCATGATACAACTTCTTTTGGGGCAGGAAATATTTTTATGTCATTAAAGTTCTAAATGACCTTCAGAACTTAATTTGAGTACATAAGCATCACTTTCACTATCACAGAATGAAAGTGGAAGTCTCATTAAGATTTTTTGGTTTGACCCATGTTTTTTTCTGCTTATTTTGTTCATCTTCCTTTTTAGGTCATTTTCCTTTGGCCTGTATTTTTAGATTAACTGAAGTTGTAAACATCGAACTGAGGGTTTTCTTTTCTTGCACTCTGCATGTTGCTGAGTTATTAAGTAATAATACAATAACAAGCACTTATCTAGTGCTTTATTCAAGGAATTATTTGCAACTCTGCCCATGGAGAACACTAAAAATGGTTTCTCTGTAAAGTTTCCAAAGTAACGTCGGTTAATCTACCTCTTCTAGATCTACCCCCCACCCCCCGCCCAATGCTAGAATTTTCCATTTATTAGTTATCAGATCAATGAGTTGGGTGATATACATCTGTGAAGGAGTAATTAGCTTCTCTTTAACCGGGTTTTAAGTCAAATAAGGCAACTTTACTTGAATGAATGCTCCTGAAATTTGGTAGGACAGCCTCCTGCATGTTCTTCATCTCTCTTACTCATTTGTTTGTGTGAAATAAATGATCAATCATGGTTAAGCACTATAACCGAGTCAACCAGTGTACATAAAATTTTGACATTCACATAAGATTTGTCCTGTCTATAACTGAGAACATATAATATTTCAATTATACCTGTGAGGCTTATATTGAGCTGGGCAAATTGTAAGCAGAAATGGAAGAGGAGTTTGTAGTAAATAAGAGATAAAAGATACTGAACAAAGACCTATAGACATGTTTCATTTGGCCAGCCCATATTGTTCCAACATTTGAAATTTAGGTGATCTAACACAGAATTAAGATTTATAGTCTCCCTTAAAAAATCAGTCATTTGGCAAAAATGAGCCTTATTTCTACTTAGCCAAAATCAGCAAGAGATAAGAAGTATTTGCCCATTTGGCCAAAATGAGCCTTATTTCTACTTAGCCAAAATCAGCAAGAGATAAGAAGTATTTGCCCCTTTTAGAGGAGGTACATATCCCCTTATTTGCCACAGTCCCTGTCACTCCTTAGTTCTCTTAGCATCTAACATGCTTTATTTACAATACTCACTGGGCCCCTATAATCTTTTAAGTGCATGGTAACCAGAAATGTAACATCACCTATGGGATAGACAGCTTCTAAATGATACCCCAACGACCCTTTCTTCTAGTTGTCATGCCCTTGTATAATTTAAAAAGATCAGATTTTTTTAAAAAGTGGTAAGATCTTCTGAGATTAAGTTATAAAAGTCTGTGGCTTCCACCTTGCTGGCTTGCTTTCTTGGCTTGCTTGCTTTTGTGAAGGAAGCTGTCATGCTAAAAAGAAACTGAAGTGAACTCTGGACAAGAGCTAGTCAAGAACCAAGACCCTCAGTCCAATAACCCACAAGAAACTAAATCCTGTTAACAACCACATAAGTCAGCATGGAAGCAGATCCTTCCCTGGTTGAACCTTGAGATGAAAACAGAGCCTTGACTGACACCTTGATTGTAGCCTTCTGAGAGACCCTGAAACAGAGGTCCCAGATAAGCTGTACCCAGATTTCTGACCCACAGAAACTGTGTTGTTTTAAACTGTTAGATTTCATAGTAATTTGTTATGCAGAAATAAATAAATAATATACATTATTACTTCGGAGAAAAATAGTACATTGACTAACGCATACAAGAAACTTTCTTTGAAATTATATAAATCAAGGCAGTGAAATTTTTTTCTATTCTCATATCTGTAGTTTTTGCATAATGGCTGGTATTGGAGGCACTCAGTAACTACGAAATGAATAAAGGGTAACCAATAGTGAGTTAATTGTTATGAGAAACTGTTAAACTAAAATGCTGCTTTTATGGTAAGTATTACTTTTTCAGTAATGCTTGGAGTTTATCTTTCTTATTAAGTCCCTTCAGATGTGTTTCGAAATATTCTTATTATCAAAAGTATGTCTCAAACACAAAAAGGTTGGAAATTATTAACCTTGATAAGTTCCCAGAATACAATTTCCACAGGAGACTACCAAAATGGTGCAGACATGTGAGATGGGCTCCTCTTAGTAAACAATGAGATGAGAGTGGAGGTTGCAACTCCTTCAATCTATAAAATAGGATGCAATCTAAATCATGAAAGAAACAGATCAGGGCAAAAACAGTCTTCAAAGATCTGTATGTGATTCTTTACCAATAAGCTATGTAACCCTTAGTGAATTGTTCAATATCACTTTTTCAGTTGGAAAATAGTGTACTCTTTTCTGTATTTGGCAAGCTTTGTAAAAGCATCTGTATTTTACCAGTTATTGTGCTCAGTTTGGAAATTAAAAAGAATTAGATGTAGAGTTCTATGCATGGTGTTTTTAACTTTTGAGGTTGTGATATTTGAATTTTAAATACTATATACAATGCAGTAGGAGTTTATTCAAAAAAACTTTGACAGCTTAAAATATTCAAATATCAAAACCGTAATTAGGAATTATTAACATGAGGTTGTTGCTTCAACGTGTACCTCTGTTAATTTCTCTGCTTCTATAGAATATTGATTTTTTTCAGATTAACCTGAACATGCTTTTAAAGTGCTTAATGATACTTACATACATGTACTTCAATATGTATTTTAGTGTAACGTCTTGTAGCCCTAAAACCATTTCTCTGTGTAAACTTTTTATTCCTGTAAGCCTTATAAAAACTTATTGCTTTATGTATCATATACATTTATTAGTGTTTTTGACCAACTCAGTTTCTCATTTAGTAATAATGTCATATTTTATGAAGTTTATATTTAATGCATATGGTGGTGATAAATGTGAGTTGGACTTAATTGAAAATAAAAAATATAATTTGTATCTAAGTTCAGGCAGTTCACAGAAAACTGTTAAAAACATAAATCATCAAAATGATGTTCCTGCGTTATCAGCTATTTCCACAAACCCTCCCAAATAATTATTTCATCATCAAATTTTTGCAATATATAATACATTTAACCTGAGGGGTGTGTATGTTATTTTATCATCAATCAGTAGTATCACCTGGCCCTTGCTTCAGGTAAAATGATGGTTTGAGAGAGCTTTCACTCTTCAAAAAAATCCTTTGACTAATCTTGCCGAAGTTCACCTTTTAAAGTTTTTCCAGGACCACTTATTATCTGTTAAGCATGCAGACTAGATCAAAGGTTAATGATTCTTAATTAGACTTCATTAAGTGATAATATTAGATCTCAAACTCCTCATTAGGCTCTAGGATTGGACAGTAATGTCATAACATCAGGAAATAATGGACTAGAAGACATGCATTATCATGCATTAGAACACTCCAGCAACTTATTATGTTTCAGATATATTGTCTCAAGTGAGGAATTAAGTGAGGTGCATATTAATAGCTTGGTCTAATTCCCATTTTGAAAATGAACTGTATTTTTGGTGTAATGAAGACTTTCTGATTTGAGCTGTTATAATTTGGAAGACTCTATTGAATCCTGTTTATCTTTTATTACTATTTACTAGCTGCCCTCAACCATAGGAGACAAGGTTATTTGATCGTTCCACAGCTTGTGCAATCCAGTTGAAACATAGCTTTTTCATTGTGCATCACTTTTGAATTTAAGCACTATCCTTTCCTTCATTTCCTATGTGGTGATTTCAAACCCGCTTTGGTAATACAAGAGATTAAGAGAGCACTTTTGATATTAAGCACATTCCATTTAGATCAGAGTCAGTTCTATAGTTTTCATTTTTTTCTGAGAATGGGAATCCATGCATACAGAACAGTTGGAATAGTAGTTAATATGTCAGAGAAAATGAATGCACAAATGAGTAGTGTAATGCCATGTGCTTTAGAGATAACCACAATGAGGGATAATGAGCTAAACTTGGTCTTCTGTAATGCAAAGCTAATATACTCAAAAAGATATTGCCCTTCATCACAGTTTAATGTAATTGCCTCTAATCTGTTACCTGAACAATAAACTCTAATATCTTATTCAAGCACTAACATTAAGCTGCTTTTCTCTGGGATGTCAATATGACATTTTACATTCATATGCCTCAAGAGGAACTGGACAGCAAAAAAAAAAAAATGCCTTATATGCTAAGTTCTCCCTGAATTTTTCTATAACTTCCTTTGAATAAAGAGTTGAAACTAACATTTATAACTCAGATAATTCATGAAAGGTGGATATGGTGATGAAATAGATTACTTCCACAAGATACGTGACAGCAATCTCATTCTAAACTACACAAAAGCAAATATCAAGTTTGATGGGCCTTATAGGGCTAGAGGCTGAGAAAATTATTAGAGTTCATATTCTGAAAACACTATAGCTAGAAGGAATACGTTTAAGATGATAAGCTCTGAGTGTGTACACATGCCTCTGTGTGTTTGTGTTTATGTGTGTTTAAGAAAAACAGAGTGAGAGTTATTTTTATCATTTTTAAATATAAAAAATCTCTTTTACCCCAAGAAAATAATCTAAAATGCTACAAAGGTCTTTAGGGAATGTCTTTTTCCTATTCCTAAATCAAAACTATTGATTAGCTCCAGTGTATACTGGGAACATGGAAGTTTTCATTTGCTAACAAAGCAGGTACTGAATAAACATTAGGTTTGAGTAAATGAGCAAAGAGTAACTACTCACGCATGTGGAATTGCTCTGAAAAAAGAAAGATATCAGGCCCAAAGGATATTGACTGTCATATGTATAGACTTAATATCTCTCATAGCAGCCTATGGACCACCATTTTATTATGAAAAACATTGGCTCCTGAACCCAATAAAATAGATTCTCGGGGGCAGAGGCCTGGGAAAGTGTGTTCTACACAAACGCCTAGGGAATTGTTCCCATCCTTCACTTGAACAGCCATTGGTATACATTCCATTTCCTGCTTGCTTGGGATGCTGCTTTTTCTCCCATTCTATTTAAATCAATAAATACATTTAACTATGCTGTGTGACAGGAACTTTGCCCAGATAGTTGATTCAAAGTCCCTGTTCTCGAGAAGCTCCTAAGCTATTAGGGAAGACATAACTGAATACGCACTAAATGTACATGCACTAATCTGATCAGGAAAGCAGGAAAAGCAGTTCTAAGAATGTGACATTTGAAGGGTCTTTGAAGAAGGAATAAGAGCCAATTAAGGAAAGTAAAAGAGAAGAAGAGAAAGAGAAGGAATCTTTCCAAATAGCAAAACTCATGTTGTGGGGCCAGAGTCGATACAATGGGTTAAATTTGAAACATGAAAAACCTTAATGGCTGAGAAAGGGAGTACCAGTTTGTGGCTGAAAGGGCCTAGTTGGAGGTGAAAATTACAAGACATTCTAAACCTGTGTTTACCAGACTTTGGAGTTTCCATACCATTTGTATGGAGTTTCCATACCATTTGTATGGTTTTGCCCCACCTTAGAACCACTTGTACTATTATTTTCTTAATATATTACCTTCCCTCTACTTACTTCTTTTCTTAGATGAATTTATTTTAAAATATAACTTCATATCACTATGTGAATATAATACAAGCATCACCTAACATAAATAGAAGGTCACTATTTAATTGTGGTATAATTGGCATATACATTATATATATTTCATGTGTACAACATTATAATTTGTTCTTTGTGTACACTATATTTGTATAGAATGATCACAACAGTAAGACTAGTTACAATCTATGTTCATACAATTGATTCTCTTTACCCATTTTGCCCTCTCCTAACCCCCTTCTTCTCTACTAACCATCAATCTGTTCTCTGTGTTTGTTTTGTTATTTTTAGAGTCCAGATATAAATGACATCATACAGTATTTATCTTTCTCCATCTGTCTTATTTCACTTAGCATAATATCCTTAATATCCTCAGGTCCATCCATGTTATCACAAATGGCAAGATTTGATTTTTTTATGGCTGAGTAGTATTCCACTGTGTGTGTGTATGTGTGATCCTTCAGTGGGCACTTAGGTTGTTCCCATATATTGGCTATTGTAAATTAGTGTTTCCCTATTCTTTGGATCCAGGAGTGGAATTGCCAGGTCATATATTAATTCTATTCTTAACTTTTTGAGGAACTTTCATACTGTTTTCCATAGAGGCTGCACCAGTTTACATTCCCATAAACAAGAATGAGGGTTATCTTTTTTCCACATCCTTTCTATAACTTGTTATTTCTTGCCTTTTTGATAATAGCGATTTTAATAGGTGTGAGGTGGTATCTCATTGTTTTCGATTTGCATTTCCCTGACAATTAATGATGTCAAACATCTTTTCATATGCTTTTGGGCCCTCTGTATGTATTCTTTGGAAAAATATCTGTTCAGATTCTCTGCCCATATTTTAATCTGTTTGTTTATATATTATTGAGTTATGTAAATTCTTTATATATTTTCTATATTAACTTCTTATCAAATGTATAAATTGCAAAAATTTTATCTTATTTATTAGGTTGCCTTTTCAATTTATTGATGGTTTCCTTCATGGAACAGAACATTTTAAGGTTGATGTAGTCTCATTTGTTTATTTTTGCCTATGTTTCCCTTGCCTTTGGAGTCATATCCTCATATCCAAATTTTAAAAAATGCTAAGACTAAAATCAAGGAGTTTACTGCCTATGATTTCTTGTAGAAATTTTATAATTTCAGGTCTTATGTTTAAATTTTTAATCTAGTTTGAGTTCATTTTTGTGTATGGCTTAAGTTAATTTTATTCTTTTGCCTGTGGCTTTCCAGTTTTCTCAGCACTATTTATTAAAGAGACCATTCTTTCCCCATTGTATTTCTTGGCTTCTTTGTTATATAGCAATTGACTGTATATGTGTGGCTTTATTTCTGGGCTCTCTATTCTGTTTCACTGATCTGTGTCTGCTTATGCCAATACCATATTGTTTTGATTACTATGGCTTTGTATATTTTGAAATCAAGGAATGTGCTATCTCCAGCTTTGTTCTTGCTCAAGATTGCTTTGGGTATTTGAAGCCTTTTGTGGCTTCATACGAATTTTAGAATTATTGTTTTAATTCTGCGAAAATTGCCATAGGAATTTAATAGGGATTGCATTAAATCTGTAGATTGCTTTGGGTGGTATGGACATTTTAACAATATTAATTCTTCCATCTATAAACATGAACTATCTTTCCATTTGTTTGTGTCTTCTTCAATCTCTTTCATCGTATCATAGTTTTCAGTGTATACATCTTTCACCTCCTTGGTTCAATTTATTGCTAGGTAATATATTGTTTTTGTTGCAATTGTAAATGATAGTTGTCTTGATTTCTCTTTTTGATAATTTGTTATTCGTGTGTAGAAATGCCACAGATATTTGTCACTTGATTTTGTGTCCTATAACTTTAGTAAATTAATTTATTGGTTCTAACAGTTTTAGGGTGGTGTCTTTGTGGTTTCTATGTATAGTATTATGTCATCTGCAGATAGTGACAGTGTTACTTATCCCTTTCTGATTTTGATGACTTTTATTTCTTTTTTTTTCTAATTGTTATGGTTAGAACTTCAATATTATGTTCAATGAGAGTGGTGTGAGTGGGCATCCTTGACTTGTTCCTGATCATAGTGGAAAAGATTTCAGCTTTTCATCATTGAGTATGATGTTAGCTGAGGGTTTGTCTCATATAACCTTTATTATGCTTAGGTACATTCTCTCTATATCCACTTTGTTGAGTTTGCTTTATCATAAATAGATGTTAGATTTTGTCAAATGCTTTTCCTTTATTTATTGAGATGATTGTATAATTTTTAATCTTCATTTTGTTAATGTGGTGTATCACATTGTTTGATTTGCAGATGTTAGATCATCCTTGCATCCCTGGAATAAATCTCATTTTGTCACAGTGTATGATGTTTTTATTATTTTGTTAAAATAGATTTTCTAATATGTTCTCAAAGATTTTTGCGTCTATATTCATCAAGAATATAGGCCTCTAATTTCCTCTCTTTTTTTCTGTGGTAACCTTTTCTGGTTTTGGTATCAGGGTAATACCAGCCTCATAAAATAAGTTGGAAAGCTTTGCCTCCTTTTTATTTTTAAAAGAGTTTTAGAAGATTAAATATTAAATTTTTTTTAATGTTTGGTAGAATTCAACTGTGAAGCTGTCTGGTCCTGGACTTTTGTTTGCTGGGAGATTTTTGATTATTGATTTAATCTCCCCACTAATAATCGGTCTATTCAGATTTTTATTTAGTCATAATTTAGTCTTGGATGATCATATGTTCCTAAGATTTTACCCATTTCTTCTATGTTATCCAATCTGTTGATGTTTAATTGTTCATAGTGGTTTCTTATCATTTTTGTATCTCTGTGGTATTAATTGTAACTTCTACTTTATTCTTGATTTTATTTATTTTATCTCTTTTTTTCTTAGTGAGTGTAGCTAAAAACTCATCAACTTTATCTTATAAAAGAACTAGCTCTTAGTTTCTTTGATCTTTTCTATAGTTATGTTAGTTCCTATTTTATTTCCTTCTGCTCTGATGTTTATTATTTTCTTTCTTCTATCGACTTTGGACTTTGTCTTTTTCTAGTTCCTTTAGGTGCAATATTAGATTGTATATTTGAGGTTTATCTTGTTTCTTGAGGTGAGCCTATATTGCTATGAACATCCCTCTTGTAATTGTTTTTGCTGCATCTCATAGATTTTGAATGTTGTATTTCCATTTTCATTTGTCTCGAGGTATTTTTTAATTGCTGCTCTGATATTTTTCATTGACCTATTGTTTGTTCAGTAGCATATTTTTTAATATGTATATATTTGTGATTTTTCTAGTTTTCTTTGGTGATTGAGTTCCAATTTTATACCACTGTTATCTGAGAAAATACTTGGTATAATTTTAGTCTTCTTAAATTTATTTAGACTTGTTTTGTGGACTAACATGTCTCTCGTTTTGGAGAATATTCCATGTGCTCTTGAGAAGAATATGTACTCTGCTGCTTTTGGATAGAATGGTCTGTATATATATTTATGTTATGTAATGTGTCACTTAAGACTAGTGTTTTTTTGCTGAATTCCTCTCTGATCTATTCATTGATGTAAGTGGAGTATTAAAGTACCACATGATTATTGTATTGCTATTAATATCTCACTTTAGATCTGTTAATATCTGCTCTCAATATTTAGGTGCTTCAATGTTGGGGGCACAAATATTTACAAATGTTTTATTTTCTTGTTGGATTGACATTATTATTATGTAATATCCATCTTTATCTTTATTAGTGTTTGTTTTAAAGTCTATTTTGTCTGATATAAGCATAGCTATTCCAGCTTTCTTTTGGTTTCCATTTCATGAAACATTTTTTTCTATCCTTTCACTTTAAGTCTATGTGTGTCCTTGTATCTAAAGTGAGTCTCTTATAGGCAGCATACAGATGGACCTCATTTTTGTTTGTTTATTTTTGAACCCATTCAACTACTTTATGTCTTTTGATTGGAGAATTTAGTCCATTTACATTTAATGTAATTATAGATAGGTCTGTTCTTACTATCATTTTGTTAATTGTTTTCTGGCTGTTTTGGAGTTCCTTTCTGTTCCTTTCTTCTCTTGTTCTCTTGTGACTTGAAGACTTTATTTAGTGTTATATTGATTCCATTCTCATTATCTTTTGTGTATCTACTACAGGTTTTTGTTTTGTGGTTACCATAAGGCTCACATATGTCAGCCGATAAATATATATTTTGGTCTATTTTAAGTTTATAGCAAGTTAAGTTTCAACATATTCTAGAACTCTACATTTTTATTCTCTTCTTTTCATGTTTTATGTTTTGATTTCATGTTTTGATATCTTTTTATTTTGTGTACCCCTTTACTAATTTTATATTTATAGTTACTTTTACTCTTTTTGTCTTTTAACCAATAGAAGGTCACTTTTTAAATGAACTAAATTTTTTTGAAGGTGATTACTTCATAAGGTATATAAACATCTCATCACTATGTTGTACAACTGAAACTAATATAATATTGTACGTCAACAATAAGTGAAAAATAAATCTAAAAAACTTAAATAAAATAAAATGAACTAAACTTAAAGTAAAGTTGTTAAATCTAACTCAGTGTTTTTGCCATCAGAAGATGCTGAGCATAAAGCCTTCTCTTTGTCAACAAGGGAAGCGCGCATGTGTCAGGAAGGAGATAAAGCTCTCCTAGAACCAACATGACACTTCCTCCTTGGGAAGAAAGCTGAAAATCAAAAATATTTCCCATTATGCAAATAATAATTATTTAATGCCTTAGCCACCTACCTTAGTACTACCTTTGTAGTACTATCTAGTATCATCTTGAGGGTCTTCTGTAATACATTTTCCATTGTTTGAGACTAATTATTATTAAAAAATAAGTTTTTAATTTTCTCCTAAGGGCAATTAGAAATTGTTGGGGAATTTTGAAACAATTCACAGTATACTTCCATGGAAGTACTGAGACCAGCCTGAAGCCAAAGTAACAAGTTGGAAATATCTTTAGGTTCTCGTGATCTGTATTCAACAATCAAGTGTGTTTTTATGTTCTAAAGCACAATACATCCACCTCTCATAATAATAATAGCCTACTGAGTAAAATCTGTTTCACTAAGATGTGAGTGCAGAGATTAGGCTTTATTTTTTTTCACCCTTCATCACTTGCACAGGAACAGGCACCTACTAGGTACACAATAAGTATATCCTAATAAGTAGACAAACTTATTGTGTTTATAGTGTTGCTTTTATTGGCCTCTAACACATACATTTCCAAGTATGAAAATCATAGATTTAATGCATTTAATTCTCTCTTATACTGAAAGAAAATATGCTTTTAAATTGTCAACAAATTGATATTTCTATATTTAAAATATGTTTGTATGAAGGCTTTTGGTAGTATCAATTACTAAAAAGCAGGACTCTGCATTTTCATTACTCAGTTTAACCGAAGCAATTCAGTTTTTGTCTGTTTAACATGTTAAACTTGGGGGTATATTTTATTGCTGAGAAGAAGTATTGTCTTATCCTCAACTGGAGTTGGAACTCATCGTTGACTCTTTTTCAGGTGTCTTTGCCTCTTGATTTATTTCATCCAGGCATTCAGCTTATTTCCTTCTCTCTCTTCTTCTTCCTCCTCCCTCCCGCTCTCTCCTCCTCCTTCCCTTTTTCTCTGCCTCCCTCCCTGCCTTTCTCCCTGCCTCTCATTCATTTACTCATTCATTCATTCATTCATTCATTCATTCAAACATTAGTGTGTCCCAGGCTTTACTAAATGTTCAAGATGTACTGAATTGCTTTAGGCTGCCAAGGAAGCTCAAACTTTTGAGAACAGCATGTTCGTTTTTCACCTTGCTAGGAGTTGACCCCTTCAGAACACATAGCTCATAAAATATGCTTCTAAAAATCATCTTTCCTCCTTTCCTCTTTGAGTAATTAGGAGATTTTTGAAAACATGTAAAATTTGTATAGGCAATAGGTAAAGAAAGTTTTCTATCTTTATGTCTGTACTCTCTGTTTTGGGCCAAGCATTCCTGGAAATTAGGGGTATCTTTGCAATAATGTGGCCCCAAGTCCCATGCTAAATTTATTTTGCCTATCATTATTTGGTATGAATAAAGAATAAAACATGAATATTGCCTCTTTGTCTACTCCCCACATAATTCGTCATAATTTTCTGTATAAGAAGTCCTCAAGTTTTCTTTTCAATTTTAGTTCATGAAAGTGTAACACACAAAGAGAGAACTATACAAACTATAAGTGTATAGATAAATAAATTATCTCAAAGTGTACACACACAGATCAAGAATTAAAACAGTATCAGTGACTCAAAAGCCTTTTTCTTGTCTTTTTTAATCAACACACCCCTGACCAAAGGTATTATTCTTTTAACCCTACAGATTAGCTTTGTCTATTTTTGAACTTTTTATGGTGGGCTAATACACTGCGGCTCCATTCGTTCAACAAAATGTTTGTGAAATTGATTATGTTGAGTGTTGTATTTAATCATTGCATGGAATGAGTACATGACAGTTTTTAGAAATCCTCTGTAATATTGAATTTCTTTTTAGGGTTATTATAAGTAAAAAATGTCTCGAACTTTATTGTATGTGTTTTGGGAACACATATTTCTATCGAGTACATACTTAGGAGTGGGATTTATGTACAAAGCACTTGTTTAGCTTAGTAGAAAATGCCAAACTGTTTTTCAACATGTTATGCAAGCTTAAATTTATATTAAAAGCAGTTTATAATAATTCTCTTGGCTTTACATTCTTGCCAGCATTTGTTTCTGTCAGTCTTTAATTTTTGTCATTTTAGTGAGTATTGGTATGGTATTTTGTCTTTAATTTGCATTTATTTGCATTTTGTTAATTACTAATGAAGTTGAGCACTTGTTCATATAGTTTTAGGCAATTGGGATATTCTGTTTTGTGATGTTTCTTATTGAATTTCTTGCCCATTTTCTACTGTGTTGTCTAGCTTTGTCTTATTGATTTGTAGAAGTTCTTTCATATTATGGATATAATACCTTTGTTAATTGCTTGGCATATTCTATACTGTTAACTTACTTTTCATTGTTTGCTTGCTTTTAAAATGAACAGAAGTTTTAAACTTTAATGCAGTCAAAATTCTAAGTACATTTTGCATGCTATTTAAGAAATCCTAACTTTCTTGGACATTGGTAAAAGCAATACCCTTAATAGTTAAATTAATTATTTCATAGTCATTTGGCTTTAACAAAATATTTTAAAATGGATTAATTTTTCTTTATGCCTATTCTTCATCTTTTAAAGTTCTATCCTGTTGTTAAGCAATCTCTCTAAATATTTTTCTATATAACCATTTGAAACTAGTATCTCTTATATCTGTGCTAATATTTATAGATGCGGCCCTGGCTCTTGCCAAGCAGTCATTGTGTTCCCATGACACAAAGTTGTTGACGGAGAAAAACTAGTAGATTTTCTTAACTCCAAAGTCCATGCTTTTTTTGCACTGAGGACAGAACCATGATGGGTAGGTAAAGATGATACTTTAAAACTGGCCACTATTTTATGTGATACTTCTTTTGGTTAATTTTTATGATTCATAGTAATTTTGGTCAATATTCTTTGTGGTCTGCCATTTCTATTTCCTTAAGATGTGGTACTAAGTGTAAGCTAAAATGAGAAGTGTTTATGACCATGATCAGGTCTTTCTAGGTCCAGGCTATAGTCATCAGTTTTAGATAGTTAGATTCTCAAGTTGGATTACCACTATTGATTATATTCTCAGGGGCTGGTTTATACCAAATAAAATCATTGGAGAGTGATGTAAATTGTAGAATGCAAATCCATAGAATAAAAGTTCTATAAAGGTGGAATCTTTGTCATGTTCTTCATCATATTCACAATGGCTAGGCACAGGGTAGGTGCTCAATAAAATTTAGCTCAATGACAGAAAGAAAGAATAATGTACTAGGCACAATAACTAGAACTGTCTGTCCCATCCTCAGCTCTTTCAACCCAGCATACTCACACATATGCCAGTTATCTGGCAAAAGAAATATAGCTCCAGAGAGCAACTTTTGCTTTAAAAAGTTGCTTCATACTGACCTTTGAAAACATTCAACCTTGCCCTTGTTCTTATCTATTTCAAAAATTCCTGGCTCTGTACTCTCAGTTTAATTATCAGCTCTGGGGTGGCAAACCATTTCAATTACCCTTTGCATTTATCAAATATGGTTGCCCACTCAAAGCTCTACCCAACACTCAGATTTTATAGCCTTAGGAAGAGCTTTTCACTTCTAGCACTGGCCCTTTAGAAGTTTACAAACTGAGCCAACAACAGGTACCATATTAAGAGAAAGTAAGAAAAGAATTATAGAAGGTATCTTCTATGTTTAGATAAAATAGCCTGAATCATGGCTTGTCCCTTAATTACTATGTGTCCTTCATTCAAATTATTTAATCTTTCTAAGCCTCAGTTTCTTCAACTCTACAATGAGGATAGGGATGCTTTGAATATGAAATGAGATAATGAAGGATAAGGGCCTTACACAAAGAGAGCTGCCATAAATATTGTTCTTGTCTCTTCTATAATTCTGATTGGCACCACTAGCATTATTAGTCATCTGTTCCAGGGAATTTCTTCTGGTGTGTGAGTGAACTTTGAAAACCTAGTTACAGAGAAGAAGATTGTTTAGTGAGAATAAATTAGAACAAAGAAAGATGAACTTCATAGATATTTATATCAAGCTACACTGGGTGAATGAATTGTCTTTCTCCACTTGAAAGAGATTCTGTCAAAAGAACTGCTATTAGTCATTTAGAATCAGCCTACTCTCTCTTTGAATAGTGTCAGAAAGAGATACTAACGAATGTTAACATTTTGTCATTCTTTTTTTCCCCTTCAGTGTTCATTGTCAGTCACCAAAAGAATTCTTTTATGTCTATGTTGCCCCATAGTGAAAGAAATGATTAATTAGATCACAGCTTATCTAGCATCCACTACATTACAGCCTGGCAGACTTTCTGATATGCTAAGTCTGGCTACACTTTTGGATAAACTTTAGGTGATACCAGCATGTCATTGGGAAAATATCTTCAAATATTTCCTGAAAATGCTTCCACTTATTTATTTAAAATTGATTTTCATGAGTTTTGTTTTATGAAGATGAAATGTTGGTATGGGAAAAGTGCCCTCTTAGAGTCTGTCACCTTATCGCTCTGTGTTTCTGAAAATATGTTCTTTAGACTATTTGTTTCAGGGTCTTGGGGATACAGGTAAAACATGCAAATCCAAGACTATGCCCCAGCCTTCCTGTTTTCATTCTGAGCTAGTGGGAGCATCTACATTTTCAGCATATGCCCAAGTGATTGTGTTACACATTAAATTTGATGAATCACAGCCTTAACCCTTGTCTATAGTGAATAACTATATCTGTGTTGAGAGAGGTTTGGGAAATTTTGAGAGCAGAATGGGAAATTCACCACTGGGCTATTAATATTTTTCTTTATATACCTTTATGAATCAGGAAAATATAAATTTTTAATTTATTCCTAATTTAATGTGTATCTGGTTCTTCCTCAAAGTAGTACGAACTTCCAATGAGACTAGAGTATGAATAAAATAAAGTTCCTGTCCCGAGATACAATTTTAACAAATATATTTCATCTCACATTGATCCTAGTGGTTTCAGGTACTGCTTATATTGTAGTACCTGTGTTTTAGGGAAACTTAAAAACTTAAAAACTCACTTGCATAGCTGCTTGAATTCAGAGATTTGGATTCAACTAGTCTGGAGTGGGGACTTCAAATATGTCCTCAAGGTAATCCTATGTGAGTGGTCCACAAACTACATGTAGAGAAAGTAGTGAATGCTGTTTTGTAATGAGTCTATGATGTGCTTATCGTGTTTTTATTTTGTTTTGTTCTGTTTTTGCATTTGTTAAATCAGTGACAAACATAAAGTAATACTTTTTATCTGTATGGTACTTTCTCTTCTAATATCCTTCGATGAAATCACCAACAACAAGGCAAAGAGATGAATGTGTACTCAGGGTAACATGTATTACTAATTAAGAGTTTGAAAGCATTCTCAAAGGACACGTAAACACTATCATCATGGAAGCATTTATTAAGCCTGTTTAAGCAGCAAAAACCCATGAATATAGTCAAAATAAAGTGAATCATCTTCAAAGGTAAAGTGAAGTTGAAACTTATGGTTTCACTAAAGATACTAAGCTAAAGTTGAATCCAATTATTTTACCTTTCTTTGTGTCTCTATTTGTTTGGTTTTAATTTAGTTAACTGTAGAACTGATGGAGTGAAATATCCGAGCAAATGCATATGGATAGGTCAAGTTCCAACTAGTGCTTTACTCTTCAGCTTAGCCTAAATCTATAGTCACCACAGATTTTTTTTTTTTTTTAATTACAGCGAAGACAGTAGAATCAAGGAAAGGAGGAGAACTTTGGTGCAAATACTTATGGGACTATAAGCAACATGTTAATGGGCATTTGGACAATTTAAGAGGCCTGATAGAGGTAGTCATTCTCTAGGACATGAGTTAATGGTGTTTTATTAATCTCTTCAATGTCACAATAGCTGTTGAGTGAGTTGCTCACTTCCTTTACTTCAACGATTGTTAGGTGAATTCTCATTCTAGGACCTCCTTTCTATTCTTGGTTTCTGTGTTTTTGCTTTGGTCTCTCTTCTCTTTCCAAATTCCTGACTAAAGGGATCATTAGCTTTAATTTCTAAGTATTTGTATTTGGAGCTATGAGAGTTCTGTTTACTCTAGCCTAACAACTATTTATTGAGTAACTACTATGTGCTATGTTCAGGGGCTATAAGGGAGTAAGTGACACAACTTCTGCTATCATGGAGATCACTACGATTAAAAGTAAACTATCTTTTAGTTATAAGATGAATAAGATCTGACCATCTAAATTAGAGCATGGTGATTATAGTTATTAACACTGTATTATATACTATAAATTTACTCAGAGAGTATATCTTAAACATTCTTAAAAAAAGGTAACTATGAATGATCATGGGAATCATTCATAATGTATACCTATATCAAATCATCACAATGTACACTTTAAATATATGACAATTTTACTTGTCAATAATTCTTCAATAACGCTTGAGGGAAAAGTAAACAAATGTGATTAAATTATAATGAATATTTTAATAAAGAAGTAAAGAGTACTCTGAAAGGATATAGCAAAAAGCTTTATCTAGTCTAAGGAAGTAAAAGATGGGAAAGATATCATCCTGAAGGCTGTGATGGATTATCAGAAACCTGAAAGTTTACTGGGATTTTCCTCAGGGATAGAAAGACTTGTAGTATAGTCCAGCAGAGGAAGAAGAGTGTGGTGATGTGCCTAAGAGGTCTGGGATTGCTGAAAAGCAAATAAGACAAAGTAAAAGAGAGCATCTCTTGGGATGAGCCCCAATGGTAGGTAGATGCAGATCATGTGGGTCTTCTTAGACCTTATTAAAGATACTGTGAAGCCATTATAGTGTTTTAAGCATGATAAATTAGTCATAGTACCTGCCTCTTTCTCATAAATAAAAAATAAATTTCAATGTATGTCAGAATAACAGAAAATTTAGGAAAGACAATTCTATATATCATGCTGTTAATTATGGTGCTTAGGAGGATGGTATCTGATAGCCGACAGATATCTTTATTTTAGGTACTTTCCTAAAATAAAGGGAACATTATTTTAAACATGTATTACATTTGTATTAAAAATGGGGTATTAAATGTCAAGTTAAAGAAATAGTAAAGCATTGTGCTCTAGTTTCAACATTTTAACCAAAATGTCAAGAAAGGAAACAACTTAAATAGAATTTACAGAAAGAAAACTTCTTTAAAACAGTTACCTTTGTAACTTAAAACAAACAAAAAACAGAAAACGAAAAAAGCCAGGCTATGTCTTCTTCCAATGAGCCTTCTCTCATTGGCACATATTGATGTTCAACACTGTTGTGAAGTCAAGAATGGGGACTTGGACAGGGTTTTATTTGTTGAATCTGCTGCATTCTTGAGAGTGTGGCTTTCATTATCATTTTGAAGACAATGTTTTCTTCCAGGCAAAAACATTTCTAAAACAATTATATGAGTCACTAAGAAAATATGATTTTATTTACAAAAATTCTTTTTTTTCCCCAAAGTTCTCAGGTTACCTAGGCTTTAAAGTTGGATTGCAAAAAATGAACAGGTTTTCTGTGCATCTATTGTATATGGTGGCTGTGTTAGGCAAGTTTCTGCTACTCTAATGCTATGTAACAAGCAACCCCCAAATTCCAGTTCCTAACAACTATAAACATTGATTTATAAGTTTACAGGTTTATAGTTCAGTTGTAGTTCAAGCTGGTCTTAGCTAAATTTGATTGGGTTAGGCTGTATTTCAGACTTTGTGTCAGGTTTAGGTCAGTTTCAGTATCTTTATTCTAAGACTCAGGCTGAAAGATTAATATCCATCTGGAGTATGCTCTTCCTGTGGCAAAAGGCTGGTAGAATCTTGCAATGCCTCTTAAAACCATGCCTTGGAACTGGAACACTGCCACTTCTGCCCCTTGGTTAAAACAAGTAAAATGGCCAAGCTCTAAGTCAACAGGACAGGGATTCATACTCTGCCTTTAGTAAAAAGAATCACTACAAAGTCACATGACAAATGATGTGTACAGTAACATTACAGGAAGAAAGTTAGACATTGGTAACAATAATGTAGTCTGCCTTGGTGACTAAAGTATCATTTAACGGAAGTTTCCATTGACTTCTCCTCTTAGATTATATCCCAATGTAAAAATTGGAACTCTTTAACCATTGTAAAAAAATTTAAAAGGATTTGATTAACCAGAGAATTATATTTGTAGATATGCTAATAAAAAATCAACTAACAATTGATTAAACAGCATATTCTGTGCTATCATTATCAAAGATATGCTGCACTCAAAAATTTTAACTAAATAAGATGATCAAGCAATATATATATATTTTTTTGCCACATAATATCCACTTAAGAAAAAATGTTCTTTCAAGGATAAAAAAATGTATGCAGTAAATCGGTTAGAAATGTAAAATCAGAAACAAATTATTTTCAGAAATGGTAAACATCAGGAGCCTATTTCAAGTAACAGGCTTATTAGTTTTAACTAATAGGCCTTTTTTACCAGTATTGAGATTGTGTTAGGCCTCCTACAAACTAATAGACAAAGTTAAGAGTATTATTTTTTGAATGGGCAAACATGGACAGACTCTAGTGGTACTCCATAAATTTACTCTTCAAATACTTTTTAAGAGCATGATATTACTTTTAAAAATGGTAATGGGATGACCAGGACTAAGAGTGACTTTATGAGTTAGAGGAACTAACAAAACAGAATGAATTAAGTTTTGTTGGGTGTCTTTCATGTATCTCTAGACATTCTTTTATTGCATTTTGCAGATTTATATTTTACCAGCAGCGATCTCCAATTATGGTCCAGAGGTTTCAATTGTAAACCACAATTCGGTATGCAAATTGGGAAGTCAGGATGGCAGAATAGGTAAGAGCCAGACTTGGGAGACCTTTGTTAAGTTTTGTAATTCTCTGTGCCTCAGGTATCTCCTATTTTCAAAAGGGATAACCATAGTAACTGGGGCTCAGGGATGTTGGCAGAATTAATAGAATGAATATTTAGACCACACTTAGAAAATTGCCTAGCACATAGTATTTCTTAATAAATAAGTACTTGTTAAATGATAGGGCTCATAGGTAGAAGATTCAGATGGATCTTGAGTGGGAGACCTGATCCTGCCCTTTACCTACTATAGTTGGTTAACTATGTCCCCGCGAAAGATATATTGAAGTCCTAACCCCCGGTACCTGTGAATGAGATCTTATTTGGAATTAGGTATTTTACAGGTGTTATCAAGTTTAGATGAGGTCATACAAGATTAAGGATAGGCCCTAAATTCTACCCCTTATAGGAGAAAAAATTTTGGAGTTAGACACACAATTTACACATGGAGAAGAAGGTTATGTGAAGATGTTGGCAGAAATTGGAATGATGGCCCATAAGCCAAAGCATGCCAAAGATTTCTGGCAATCACTAGAAGCTAGAAAAGGCAAGAAAATATTTTTGCCTAGATCCTTTAGAGGGAGTATGGTCTTACCAACAACTTAATTTCAGACTTTTAACCTCCAGAAGTATGAGAGAAGAAATTTGTTGTTATAGCCACCCAGTTTGTGGTAACGGCAGTCCTGGGAAACCGGTATGCTAGCTGTGCAACTTGGGACAAAGTACTTGAATGTTTGAAACCTTAATTTCGTCTTCTTTAAAATGACAGTGACACCAGTAGCTTTCCCATAGGGTGCAAGGTTTTGTACTTAAAGTGAATAGCATAGAGACTTGAATATAGGAAGTATTCATTACAAGTTTTGTCACCTTCATCAGCATCATTGTCAATAGTGATAAGTGAACTGGGGAAACTTCCAGTCAAGATGGAAGGGTAGGTGAATGCTATACTCGCCTCTTCTCACTACCATATCAAAATTACAACTGAATTCAGATAAAAATATCATTGAGAATCACCTGAAATCTATCTGAACAAAGATTTTATAGCTAAGAACTTAAAAGAAGAAGCCATATCAATCCAGGTAGTAGGGGCAGAGACAAAGAACAGGCTGGTCCCACATTCCCATGTGGTAGTTAAAGATTGAGAGGAAAGAGCAAGGGTCCCAGCCCCACACCAGGCTCCCCAGACCAGGGCTCCAGTCCTGGGAATAGACTTTTCCATAACTTCTATCCGTGAAAACCAGCAGAGATTATGGCCAAGTGTGAAGGAGTGTGGCTGGAGTCCCAGGCACTCCTCTTAAAAGACCTGAGTATGGACTTGCTTATTGACGGACTCACTCACTCTGAGCAGCTCAAAAGGTGCCAGGGACATATGGGGAGAACTTAGTTGTCTGGTTGCGAGGTAAGGGCAGGAGAGGTAGTTTTCTTACGGAGTGCTGGCAGAAACCATTATTCCTTTGTAGAGCCCTCACCAGACCCAGAAGGGCACCATATTTGAGTATCTATCAGCCAAGCTAATACCATTAGCCCTGCCCTGGTGATTCTGTGAGACCTTATCCCATCCCAACTTGTAGGCCCATCCAAACTGCTACCAGAGGCTTCTTCACACAAATGGCTTGTCTTAGCTCATGCTTCAGACTCCTAAAATTTCTTAAAGGCTCACAAACTTCAAAAAAAGGAGTATCTGGCCTCAGCATGCCCTGTAACTCTTGCTAAAGAGCCTCAAGCCTGGCACAAGGATCAGTCAGCCTCAGTTTGCAGCTTAGTCTCTCCCCGGTACCTCCAAACCCAGCACAAGTGGCAGCAATCTGCAGAATACTTTGTAGCCCATACCAAATGGTCCCAGGCAGGGGACCAGAAATAGCTCAACTTGGCCTGTAACAGAGACCCTTCCAAGAAGAACTAGAAACAACACACCTGGTAGCCAGCTTCAGACCACACCAGAACCACCCAACCAACTCCACTAAAGACACCTGCAAATGGCAAACTGGGAAAGAACCAGAGCCCTGCTAAAGTGAATCCTGCTCCATAGGGTTAGCCCCTGAGCAAAAGCTATTCCACTATAGTCACAGCCAGTCCTTACAACCAATTGGCCTGAGAATCAATCCCTCCCGTTGATGTGCAAATAACAATCAAATCTAAACTACAGCAGGAGAGCACACACAAAATACACATGGGACACACCTGGAGGACCTGGCTCAGGTGACCAGAGACACTGAGCCCTTGGTCCCTCAAAACATATACTATATAAGGCCACTCTACCAAGTCCAGGAGACATAACAGCTCTTTCTAATGCATATAACAAAATGCAAGAAGGCAGCCAAAATGAGGAGTCAAAGAACATGTCCCATGTGAAAGAATAGAACAAAGCTCCAGAAAAAGAACTAAACAAAATGGAGACAAGTAATCTATAAGATGCAAATTTCAAAGCATTGGTTATATGGATGCTCAATGATCTCAGTGAGAACTTTAATAAACAGATATGACACACAAAAATAGAGATAGAAAACAAAAAAAAAGTCAGAAATGAAGAACATGATAACTGAGATAAAGAATATATTAGAGGGAATCAATAGTAGGTAGGATGAAACGAAGTATTGAATCAGCAATTTGGAAGATAAGGTAGTAGAAAACATTTAATCAGAACAGCAAAAAAAAAAAAAATTGTCAAAAAATGAGGATAATTTAAAGAGCCTCTGCAACGACATCAAGCATACCAACATTTACATCATAGGGGTACCAGGAGGAGAAAAGAAAGAGCAAGGAACTGAAAAACTATTTGAGAAATAATGGCAGAAAACTTTCCTAACCTGATGAAGGAAATAGACATACAAGTCCAGGAAGTGCAGAGAGTCTCAAACAAGATGAACCCAAAGAGGCTCACACGAAGACACATTATAATTAAAATGCTAAAGGTTAAATTCAAAGAGAGAATCTTAAAAGCAACAAGAGAAAAGCAGTTAGTTACCTACAAGGGAGCTCTCATAAGACTGTTAGCTGATTTCTTGACAGAAACTTTGCAGGCCAGAAGGGATTGGCACTAAATATTCAAAGTGACGAAAAGCAAGGAACTACAACCAAGATTATCCAACAAAGCTATCCTTTAGAATTGAAGGACAGATAAAAAGCTTCACAGAAAAGAAAAAGCTAAAGGTGTTTATCACCACCAAACCAGTATTATAATAAATATTAAAAGAAGTTCTTTAAGAAGAAGGAATAAAAGATAAATAATGTGAATAATAAAATCACAATAACTACATTTTTATCAACAATTACTTTCAATGTAAATGAATTAATGCTCCAACCAAAAGATAGTGTGGCTGAATGGGTAAGAAAATCAAACCTTTACATATGCTGCCTATAAAGGAGTCACTTCAGATCAAAAGACACATATAGACTCAAAGGAAAGAGATGGTAAGATGTTTTATTGAAATGGAAACAAACAAACAAACAAAAAACTCTGGGGTAACAATACTTAAATCAGACAAAATAGACTTTATGTTTTTTCCCCCTCTTTGATTCCCCAACACCACTTCCACCCCTGGCCTAGACTTCTGAAGGCAGGAGGTGTCCCCTTGAGAACTAGACTTCTGAAGGCAGGAGGTGTCCCCTCCCACATGGTTATGGCAAGCACCGGGGGCCTGGCGCACCCAGGGTGTGGTCTGTGGCTCTACCTAGGGTGTGAACCCAGGACCTTCATTTAAAGCAGATGTGCTAACCACTACACTATGGAGCCCTCCACCACCCCAAGAGACTTTAAAACAAAGTCTATAACAAGTGAAAAAGAAGGATCCAGTAATCCTGCTTCTGGGTATCTATCCAAAGAAACCCAAAACTCTACTTGAAAGGAACGTCTGCATCCATATGTTCATTGTGGCATTATTTACAATAGCTAAGATATAGTGACAACTTGGGTTGCCATCAAGGGATGAAAGGTTAAGGAAGAAGTGATACATATATAATGGAATATTACCTGGCCATAAAAAAAGAATGAAATCTTGCCATCTGCAACAACATAAATGGACTAGAGCAGCAGTTCTCAACATTTTTGGCCCCAGGGACTGGTATTCCTATGAGAATCTAATGCCCAGTGATCTGAGGTGGAGCTGAGGTGGTAATGTTAGCGCTGAAGAGTGGCTGCAAATATAGATGAAGCTTTGCTCGCTCACCTTATGTTTACATTCTGCTGTGCGTTCCTATTCCTAACAGGCCATGGATTTGTACTGGTCTACATTGCAGGGGTTGGAGACTCCTGGTCTAGAGAGTATTATGTTAAATGAAATAAGTCAGAGAAAGACAAATACCATATGATTTCACTCATATGTGGAATCTAAAAACAACATAAAGAAAACAGAAACAAACAAATAAATACAAAGAACATTTCGATGGTTGCCAGATGGGAGGGGGTTTGGGAGACGGGTGAAAAAGGGGAAGGGATTAAAAAATACAAATTGCTAGTTACAAAATAATCATGGGGATTAGCACAGGGGATATAGTCAATATTATTATAGCTATGTATGGTGTCAGATGATACTGGATTTATTGGGACGATCACTTCGTAAATTATATAAATGTCTAATCGCTACGTTGTATACTTAAAACTGATATGATGTATGTCAACTAATTATAAAAATATTTTATTAAAAAGAGTGGTAGTTGTCTTCTCTCTATTTCTCTGTAATAGTCAGCCTTTAAGTACAGCCATATAAGTTCTCATAATCCTGTTAAATTGGATGTATTGTTCTCTGTATACTAATGTATGTCTGAGTCCCCATGTGCTGCTTCTTTTCTCTTGATGGAAGAGGAGGATGAATGTCTGTGTGAAGGGGTTAAGACTATAGCACGAAATAGCCCCAAAGCATTTGGAAAACTTCTTTCAACCTTCTATTTAATTAATTAGGTTTACCTTACAATATATGTTCATTTGCTTAGATATAAATATGGGTGCTATAAAATTACTACCTAAATTGCATAGTTTCCTTCTAAGCCCTCAAAGGGGAAATCTATGCCCTGGGAAGATACAACAAAAGGATGTTTGCTCCTATGTATTTTCCCAGTGCACTCCTGAACTTATTAACATCCCAGTTTAATAATTAAAATTTGAGAATTTTTTGTATATAGATTCTTATTACTGTGTCTTAGCTGGAATTACAGATTATGCCATTTCCATTTTTAAACATCAGTACCTCTAAGCCAGTGGTACCTCTAAGTCAGTGATTTGCTCCCAGGGGACATTTGGCAATGACTGAAGGCATTTTTGGTTGTTGTAACTGAGAATGCTATTAGCACCTAGTAGGTATAGACCAGGGATGCCGTACAATATCCTCAGTGCACAAGACAGTCCCACACAAGCAAAAATTATCTGACCCAATATGTCAGTAGTACTGAGATTACAAAGCTCTACTCTAAGCTATGTTTAGGATGATAATGTAATTTTATCAAGCCATAGAGATCTCTACTTTTCATTACAGTAATTACTATATAACGTATGGGTTTTTTCCTTCTATCTCTCCATATCTATGTGTTTTTGTGTCTCCTTTACCTACTAGCACTATTTCTGGGAAGTAGTAGGTTCTCAATATGTATTTCTGGATGGAATATACTGTTATGAAAATGTCCTGCACCCATGTCACTTTATTTCTCTCTCCTTATGTTTCAAATATAATCAGGAGTGCATAAATTTCAGAGACAACAGTGTCGTTAGAAGGTGTGTCACACATCACAGAGCTGAGCTTTTAGGAAAAAATGATCCTCAAATAAGGGCAAGGTGATATCTGGTCAAGAGTCAGGGACCTGGTTTTGCCCTTCCCATTTGCATGAGCAGCTCCCACCAGCCCTAGACATTCCTCTGCTTTACATAACTTGTTATTTCTCCTAAGCCCGCAAAAGGGGCAAAATGGTAATAATATTCTCATATCAATAGATAACTTGTGTTTAGTTCGTTGTTCTGCACTCCAGTCCTCCTGGAACCATCTCCTAATTGCCTCAGCCTCCACAAATATTGTCATCAGACACTAAATTCTCAAGCTACTTGGCATACTGCAATTAAAGCTGTCAAATTATATTAGAATACCTTTGTGATATGTCTGCCTTTCTCTCTGAACTCCTGTGGGACTTATATCTTATTTATTTTTATTTTCCCAAATGCCTAGAACATGGTGGGTGCTTGGCACGTGTTTGGATTGATGAATGAATCTAGCAGTCAATCAATCTATAAATCAGTCAGTTTGGATGACACTTATGTGTGGTCTCTACTCATACTGACTCATCTGTTTTCTAATATATAGTCACCATTCTTTCAGCTGAGAAAATGCAGTTCAAATTAGTTTAAGGAAAGAATAAAGGGAGGCTTATTACCTCAAATGTTTTCAAAGCCCCAGGCTATAGTTGCATATGGGGAGAAAAAAAATTCTCTTTAATTTCTCCTCTTGCATCTGTTTTCCTATGTTACATTTCATTTATGATTAGAATCAGGGGCTCAAACTGCAGTTATCAGTGCTCTATGTCTCTGCCCATCTTATAGACTGGTTTTCTCAACCTGGTGTGCAAAATGGCCACTATCAGTCCCTGTTGAGTGGCTATGACCCATAACTTTTTTTTAGAATTGTCCTAAGAAAAACTTCAGTTTATCCAGTTTGAGTCATTTAACAGCAACTGAAGCAATCATTTTGACCAAGGAGATTAGGTCATTTTATCACAGCCAATCACAAGACCATCCTTCTGGCTGAGAGAGATAGAGATAGACAACTGCATAGAATGGATTTCAAAGAAAAAAGAGGTATTTCATCGATAGGACAAAGTGCTGGAATAACTGCTGAACAAGAGAACATAATAGATGTCCAATATATGAGTCACTTCACAACATGTATCACTTCACCTTTCTTCTACAAGTCCCAGCTAGAAACAAAGTTTATACCCCAGCAGTAATTGGCAAATATATATATATATATATATATAGCCACCAACTGAAAAAGACTGTGTAATAATTTATTATGTTAGGTATTGCCAACACACTGGTTCATTTAGAATGATTCGCCAGCACAGTGCATGAAAAATTTCCTAGCACATAAATAGCACTATTATGCTCTTCTAAAATATGTTTTGCCCCAGCATGCTATATTGCTTTTCTTAATAATAAAATGGTAAAATTTAAGAAAACTAAGTGGGTATGATATGGAGTATACATTTTCTTCAGATCAGGTGTATCTTTTGTAATTACCTGATTTTTACCTGGTAGATTTTATGACAGTTAAATCAGAAGGATAAGCTCATCTGGGATTAAGGGAATGCAATGAGCATTGTATTAGGCAACAAGTGAAATTCAGGACTACAGTGTCTTCATTCTCCTTATAAGCAGCAACAACTAATGATGAAGAAGAAAATATCAATTTTTTTTTAATTGCTGGCAGAGTGGTTGTATTAAATTTAACTTTATTTGACAGAAGCTACTCAAAATTATGTGCAGAAATGTATCATCAGACAAGGTATGAATATAACTTTGTTAAAATAGCAAGTGGGAGCTCTTGTTTAAAAACTTAACAAATACTGTACCTTTAGGTTCTGATGATAAACTTCGTTCTAAATTTACTGGTGATAGAAAAGCATTTGGAAAACTGAGAGCTGTAAGTTATATAGTATTATTTTGCATTCTAAGTTTAATTGCACCTGAATATAAGTGGATTGAAAGTTTCTGAGACTTGAATTATATGTCATTAGATAAATGTAACTCAGGTCCTGCTAGAACGTTACCTCAGTAGCTGCAGGGATTTTTGTCCATTTTGTTCAGTACCACATCTTCAGGGCTTAGCATGTAGAAGCTGTCGAATCGATACCCAATGAATGAATAAAGGAATAGTGATTAGTCTTTAAAAATTAAAATCTTGACATTTAATAATGAATTTAATGCAATAATGTAAATATGTAAAATGTAATTTAATTTTTAATAATATAAATAATGTAATTTAAATATCAGATTTACATATATTTCTTAGAATTATAGAACCAATCATAATATATATTCAATTTATCAATACATATTTAATGAGCAACCACTTCATTGCAGCAACATACTCACTTCTAGAGATTAAATAACATAATTTCTGGATGTACTAACCAAAATTCAATCATTAGCAAGTGACCAAAACCCAATTAAATTATCTCATGTAATGTAAGGTAGCTTTTTGGGTTATGTTTTGGAAAGTTCATAGGAATAGATATATCTGGATCCAGAAGTCCTAACCATATAACCTGAATTCTGCCTCTCTCTTTACATTTTTCATCTCTGCTTTCCTCTGGGTTGGCTTAATTCTTGGACAAAATTTTTTCACCTGGTAATACAAATGGTCATGGGAAGGCATAGTCTTACATTGGCCTTACAGTTAGCGATCCTCCCAAAATTAGTCCAATTCTTCATCACCTGTATTCATATGAATTTCCAAAAGTGACTCAGATTGGCCCTCTTTTGTGAGATTGTTCACCTCTGAATCAGTGTCCAAAGTAAAGAAACAAAAGATACTCTGATAGATCAGCCTGAATCATGTGCCACCACTGGGCCAGGGAGGTATAATAGGAACAGACAGCCTATGGGGCTCTCATCAAAAGCAACTGATCCCCAAAGGAAATACAAAGTAAAAGCAACATTCACAGATGTCTACATGTTCACTGTATTCCCTCTAACAAGCTTCCTGTATAGAGTTTAAATTGATTTCAGTGATAAACTTTTCCACCTCCCTTAGAGCAAACTGAAATTCTCAAGTCTGAAATGATTTGCTCAAGGTCATCCAGTGAGTTAATGACTAATCTATGAGATAACTAAGATCTACAGTTTTTTAGTCTAGAGCCTGTTGCCACTGTGTCGTTTGGCGTACCAGATGCCCTATAAATGCAATTCGTTATTCCTCTCTACTTCAAGCATAACTATTCCCATTTAATAAATCATATCCTAACACAGAATTATAAAGTAGACTGGTTAATTGCAGTTCCACATATACTATAAAACTGATCTTTGTATGTAATGTGTTGGAATTCTATAACCTGGGTAAGCCCAAGGAAATTAACCATGACTTAATAACACTGCAGCGCAAGGATTATGTGAGGGAAAATTCTTTTAACTTATTCTATAAGATATGGGTGATTTTTAGACATAACATTTTTTCTGAGATGGTTTTAATCAATTCAATAACAAGAGTTTGTGCTTTATGAGCTGAAACTCTTAGTCGATAAACCCAATGGAAATCATTGCAAGGAACGAGGCTCCGGCTGTGTTCATTCCACAGCCTCTCTTAACACAGCCAGTACCCACTGTGATATTCTGCACTGTCCTCAAAGCTTTATGGAGAGGTAAATGACTGTGAGGAAGTATGGGAAATAGAAAAGAACATAGGGCTGGAAGTCCATCAGGACTCTGACTCTAGGCAAGGCACATAATCTCTGATGTAATGTAAAAGGTGAAAATTTAGAGTGCACATGCTGGTCAGTTTAATCAGTATTTGGTAGCTGTTATTACAATCAGGCAAAGGTGAAATTAGCCTGACATTAGACACATAGAGACTGCAAAGTGTCCTAAGATAATCTTTTCTTCAAACTACTGCATTTGTTTATAATTTATGTAAATTTACACAGGAATAGATTATAAGTGAAATATAAATTATTGCACACTCTGTCTCAGAAAAACAAAATTATTGTTAGCCTAAGGATGGATGAAGTAAAAAGAGCAATTAGTCATAGAACTATCTTCTTCACACTTATATGAAAATATATTAGACAGCAAAATAGTAACCTAGAGGAAGGGGAAAATTAAGTATTGTACAGATTTTCTTTTCAGTTAAGCTGAGCTTTCAGGAGACATGCATCGTGGTTACAATGCATTGGAATCTTTTGCAGTAGAAATGAGAATATTGTCACCCTGACACAGCAACCATATTATTAAAGACATGGTCTAAAATTTTTTCATTCTCTGTTCTATATTTTATTTTAAAACTACAGGTTTACACATAAATAATCAGCAGTCTTTGGTGAGTAGTAAAGAAATTTTATGTAGGTTTTTAACCATGTCTAATATTGTGAAGTAATAAGAGATACATTATGTATTTATTAAGGTAGATAATGGCTGATTTGAATTTACTTTTCTATTAATGTAGAAAATATTATACTTTCTCAGAAAAACAATGTAATACAACAGCCAATGGCAAATAGATAATAGCTAGGTGACAGCCTTAAAATAAAATAAATGTCTTTTCCTCTTTAATATGTTTCTATTTTGTCATGAAATGCTATACAATATTATCCACTGTGTGTTGATATTAAGTTACTCAAGTTTCATAAAAATACAACAATTTCCAAATGATATTATTATGGAGTCTTTTATCACAGATAGAAAAATCAGCTTGAACCGGCTTAAGCAAAAAAAAAGAGGATTTATTGACTCATATATATGAAAAAAATAATACCATGGCTTCAGGCATCACTGAATCCAGTTGTTCAACATCACCATTAATCATGCTCTGTTTCTAAACTCTGCTATCCTCTGAGTTGGTTTTGTTGTCTGGGAAGGTCTTTCTGTGTGGAAACAAGAGAGCTACACCTCAACTCCTGATTTACATTCATTCTATCATTTTAATTATTTTGAGCCCAAGAAAACTTTATTCAAGTGATTCCAACCAAAGTGGTAGTTTTATATCTCTGTTATAGCTGTGTGCCTATAACAGAACCAGTTACTGTACTTAGGAGAATGGATTATGCTGATTGGTTAGCCCTAGGTCACATGATCTCCTAAGTCACAGAAGCTAGAAGCTAGGGTCAGTCACACCTAAATCACAATGACAAAGGGGAAATGATTTGCCCCTCAAACTTATAAGAATACTTCTTCCAAGAAGGTCAAGTAGTTTAACATCAATAAAATTCAGAAATGTTATATATGTAGTATGTAGTAAACTAAAGGTTTGAAGTCAAAGTTAATACCACATTGCCTAGTACAGACTACCCTGAGTGTTACCAAACTGTATGATAAATGGTTTTTAGAAAACAGATGTTTTCAGCCCCAAATTAGCAAAAAAAATGAAGATACTACCCACTATTGACAAATATGGGGTGACTTCTTGGTAACCAAGATTTGTAAATTTACTGTTGTCTGAAACTTTCCTATTATTGAAGCAGAGCTTCAAAATCCTACACATGCTTTTGTTTGTTTTCCCAATTAAATGATATAAAAATGTCACAGTTGATTAAAACTGGTACTGTTACTGTAGACCATCAGATAAACTCATAAAAGTAAAAAATATGATCATATGTTAAAGGGTTACTTGTGCAGTAGAATACCACAGAACTACTTGGATTGACTCTTTTTCTTATTGTTTTAGTGAAATGACAAACTTCAGAGAATAGACAGTGACCATGAACATGCCATGGCAGTTCTCATGTCTCCACCCTAGACTTACTGAATCCAAAACTAGACGTGGATCCCAGCAGTCTGTGTTTAATTTAGCCTTTCAAGTGACTCTGATGCACACTAGGGTTTAAAAACCACTAATTGAGCATCGACAAGTAATTTGTTGTCAACAACATTAGAGCAATAAAAATTCTATCAAAAATTTTATTCTGATAGTACTAGCAGTAGCACTAAAGTAGGAGAAGGAATAGTAATTACTAATACTTACTAATCTCTTACTATATTCTGGGCACTATACATATCTTATTTGATAATCATGACTCTAGAAGTTAGGTATTCATATTCCCATTTTACAGAAGAGGAAATTGAAGGGGAAAGATGAAGGCCACATAGCTAGCAAATAACATTTCGTTTAGCACCCATACCATTCTATAATTTAAGCACTAGGAAAGATATCTCTGTCCAGGTAGCCCATGGAATAACAATAGACTGACAAATTTTTAGAAACAAAAAGGACCTTCATTGTTTTGCTTCATATTCACTTTAATGTAAAACATTCATTTTTATTTTATGGAAAAAGAAAAGAGTTTTTTTTTTTCAACTCTTTCAATATTTTCCATGGTAAGATACAGTTTGCCAATCACCGCTGTGTAGAGAATGCAGAGGTTAAGAGTTACCGCTACCTTCTGCCTGTGACCCATGCAGATATACAAACCTGGTCATTCTATTTCAGTAACATGCAGCATCAGCAGAGCTCATCATATGTTTATAACATTAGAGCTTGCCATGTTGATTGGATCAATGATTTCAGCCTTCCTTTCAACAAGGTGGTAACAACAAATAGAATTGGTGGACTATAGCTGGGCACAGCTTTTCTCCTGGCCCTGAGTCCTCTCTGGGGCACAAAGTTACAGAGAACCCTTTCTGAGCAGGTAGAGTCCTTCCAGATCTGAGGAAAAACCTGAATCTTCTCAGCATCACTGTCCCTTTTTTAGTCACTCTTATGTCACTATTTAGGAGAAGCTACTCAAATGATTTGGATTCTTTCATAAAGAAAATTACTGATTCTTGAGCTGAAGTCAGCCCCAAAAAGGACTAATTTTTGTTTTGAGAAGAAAGCAATTTCAGTTTTCCCTGAAAAATATTTTAACCTCCATCTTTTCAGTGTTCCAGGAGGCTCATCTCCCTGCAGAAAAAAAAGGACCAAGCCAGGTCACCTGGTTGCATACACATGCCTGTAGCCCATGCTGCCCTTCTGCACAAAATTTTCTCCGAATTCAACGTCTATGTGGTAGGCATAATTGTAGGATGGCTCCCAAGATCCGCACTCTCTGGTATGCATGCCTTTAATAATCTCCTCCTCTTAAATGCGGGTGGGCTTTACCTTTTAAAAGAAGACCTAATGATCAGAGACAGACAAACCTGAGAAATTCGAAGCTGTAGAGATAACTTCTGGTTTTTTCAAGTATTATTTAATAGATAGGGCCACATAGAAAGGACCCAAGAGTGACCTCTAGGTATAGAATTCCCCAACCAACAGCTAGCCAATAAATGGGAACCTGAGTCATACTGCTGCAAGAAGTGAATTCTGCCAGCAACCTGAGGGAGCTTGAAAGCAGATCTTTGCCTAGTCAAACTTCCAGATGAGGACAGACAACTGATACCTTGATTTCATCTATGTGAGTGAGACCCTGAAGAGAAGACCAGCTGAAATGTGCCAGATTTCTGATGCACAAACTGTGAGGTTATAAATTTTCATTATTTTAAACTGCTCAGTTTGTGGTAATTTGTTATGCAGCAATAGTAAACTAATATAGCCTGGAACATGGTTAACCCACTATACTGAATACTACATTGTATAGACTCTTTTACAGTAATTGGATAATGTGGTTTCATAACAAACAGAAAGAAACACAGAAATGTAATTCTCACAGACAATTAAGTTTAGAGGGTGGCATATTATATCACCATTGTCCCTTCTTTCTTCTTAAACAGTTTATTTGCCATCTCCCACATGAAGCATTATGTTATACATCTGTCCTATGTCATTTGAATTGTTGAAATATCAATAAATACTGCAACATCATGACTTTTTTCTTTACATTGTTCATGTTTGTTATGTTAGAGAACTTAATTTTTTTATAATACGGCTATACTAAAAAGTATAAAAACCAACACAATTTATATATAATTAATTGTCTCAAATTGCAATAGTTCAAATCATTAGACAGGAAACCTATAGTAGCTGAAATTCTTGGCCAATTTTTTAAACTCATCAACATCAGTTTTAATATTCTTCTTAAGCATATTTAAATATGATTTGAAAGCATCAAAATCCATTACAAATTTATATTTTCTTTCTTGCTGCCCAGGATGTGTAATGAGCTTGTGTTTGAGAGAAAAAGAACAGGAAAAAATAATTGAAACTGTCTGTCCTATTATCACCAAGTTCTATTTTTGAAGATTTTTCTATTATTTAACACCTTTCATTTGTTTTACCTTAGAAGTGTGATTCAGTTATCAGAACCTGACGAAACTGAATCTAACTTAGAAGGCTTCATCACAAATATCTCAACTCAACTCAGGAAAACTGAGCTGCTACAATGGCTATTACTTGGGGTCTTTCCTCTAAAATGAAAGTTTGCCTATATAGATATCAGCTCAGGGGACCATCCTGAGAGTCCAGGTATTATCACTATATCAGCAACATTAATACATATTAATTAGGCACTTTTGTGATCAAGTGCTTTGCTAGCTGCTCATCCATTTGTGAATTCTGATGGATCTAGACTTGGTACCTAGGTGATGGTGTCCTATGGGATAACCCAACTAACAGACTGAACCACCTTGAAATTTCACTGTGTCACCTTTATTTAACTCTATTTATCCTTTGGTCTGGCATAATGAAGGGAACCAATTTTGTTGTCCAGTACACATTGTCTCAGCTTCTCAGCACTGAGCAGGATCATGAATGACCCAAAGTCTTTTTCCTTGCACATGTATACCTTATTCCCCTATCCCATTCAGTTAGCCACCCTGCTATTGCTACTACTACGAATGCAGCAGCTGTTGCTATTTACCATTTTTGTAGTATTTACTACGTTCTAAACACTACGAGATAGTATATTGGTTAGCTACTGCTGCATAATAGATTACCCCTAAAATGTTGCAGCTAAGGCAGTAGGAAATATTTATAATCCCACACAGTTTCTGTGGGTCAGAAATCTGAGACTGATTGTGTGGTTCCAACTTAGGGCAGTTCCATGAAGTTGCAGTCAAGATAGTACCTGAGGCTACAGTTATATGAAGGCTTGATGGGAGCTGGCAGATCGAGTTCTAAGATAACACGCATACTTGACTGGGAAGTTGATGCTGGATATTAGAAAAAGGCCTTAGTTCCTCATCACATGGATCTCTTCAAGGGGCTCCTGGAGTCTTCTCATGACATGGCAGCTAGCTTTCCTCAAAGCACATGATCCAAGGGAGAACAAAGCATTTGTAGCTTAATATTTGATATTCTAGCCTTAGAAATCATGCATCACCATTTCTGCAATTTCTTATTGGTTGTCCAGTTAGGTCTACTCAATGTGAGAGAAGACTTTATAAGGGCATGAATACCAGGTGATAAGAATCAATAGGGCCATTCTGGAACGTGACTACCAGACGTAAGCATATTATATACTTCTTGCTTACGAAGTATATATTCTGTACGTTATTCTCAACTATTAGACAATTTTTCTAGCTTGAAGGATATGACCATGAGAGTAGATTCTGAACTGATATTAATCAGTTTAGATTGCATTCAGATTATTCTGGTTACATATGAATCTGCTAGAATCTGTATATTTGAAAATACATACTGACATCATACTATTTGCCAGTCACCATTCTGGGAACCAAGGATACTGTGGTGATTGAGACAGATAGAATATCAGCTCTTATGATGCTTATATTCCATGGAGAAGAGATTTAAACAAGTAACTAGATATTGTAATGAGTATCATAATGACAATGAATAATCAATGAAATGGAAAATAACTGGCAAGTGGAGGTTACATAGAATAGGGTAGCCACAGATGAAGAGATAATTTTTAACCCAGGACAAAAAGCATGATTAAGGAACCTGTGATGTAAAGATGGGGAATTGGATGGGAGAGGGCAAGTAAGAGGAAGGAGCAAAAGCATGAACCATTAGGGAAATAGCTTGGCCTGTTCAAGAGCTGATAAAAAGATCATTGTGGATGAAGCACAGTGAATGGGGTCAAGAGGTTCAAGAGAGGAGATTGGAGAAAGAAAAGAATGCCAGATCATATAGGATCCTGTGAGTTACTTCTAAATGCTATGGGGGCCATTAAGACGTTTTAGTAGAGAAGCAACATGATGTTCTTTATATTTTGGGTTGATCAGCCACTAGGTAGAAAATAGATGGTCAGTTTCATCTACAGTTATCTTCATTCCTCATTTTGTCTTTTTATGGGTCCATATGCTTTTAGCATTAGGGTGAGCCATCTTCACCTTAAAATGTATAGTCACTCTTCTTGCCTTCCACTAGTAGAACATTATAAAACCACAAATCACTTATATAATTTGATAAATGTGTGTCCATTTATTCATTTCTGACATTTCTCAGACTTTACCCTTTTCAAAATTGTGCCTGGAGTTCCTTTTCTTAGTGTTATCCATATGTTATGTCAATCACTTTTTTTAAAGTGCATTTAAATGAGGCCAGCCAAAGTGAGAAGTTGAAACAATGGTGGGAGGGTCAAAGAGAGGGAATGGTTTCTATGGAGTTATTTATCCCTTACCAAGGTAAACATTTTTGCTTAGTTATGCATGTGCACACTCAACTTGTGGCAGAGTTAGACAGTAAGCCACTAGATGAAATCGCAGCACACCATCCCCATCAAAAGAGGGCTGTCATCTTCAGAAGCTATCAGGATATTCAACATTCTCCCCAAACAGCCTTCCTCAAGGCTTAGCAACCTTAACTTGCAAATAGTGGTAATTATAAAAATTAAAAAAAAACATTTTAGACAGAAAAATACATATAATACGAACTTAGTGAAGTTACTAGTTTGTCTGCGCTTCACCAGATATATTGGTACATGATTCTGGTGGGTGATACGATCAGTTATAATAATTTGTTGTCAGTAAAAAGAGAAACCAACTCAGCTAATAAAGTAGAAAAATAAGTTTATTGGGTGCTATCAGTGGAGTTGGAAAACTTAAGGGAATATTGGAAAAAACAACTTTCAGGAAGAGGAAAAAACCCAAAAAACAGAAATCAGCATCTGTCTACATGGATGTAGAATCTAGTTTACTCTCTCTTCAAGTTATCATTTCTGAAATAAATGGACTCCATCATTTTTTTTCCTTTTTCCATAATTCTTCTTATTATTAAAAATCTTAATAAAGAGTGCCTTGATCTAGCTTGTCACTATGTAGCTTGGAGAAGTAATATGCCCGAAGGAAATCAGGGTGCCATTATCGAAAGTCGTATTTTCTTTTTAATTTCCCTTCTTCTACCCCCAAACTTCTTATAAGGCCAAGTGGGTAGGTTATTGGGTATATGAAAGGTTTAAATTTTAGGAGCAATGTCAGCATGCCTGTGGATTCTATCAATCTCACACCCAGCCAAGAAGATACCTAACTTACATGTTCAGGGTAAATTCATCAGAAAATTATAAAAAGTCATATGCCACATCTTTCTATGTAATAACCTTCAGATTAGAAATTGCATCCACAATAAATGTTTGAGACCAGCGGATATGCCCAACTTAATTTTTGTTTTTTACCATTGGCACCATCTGGAAAGTTATGCTTAAATCCAGAAGAGCCATTAGCACATTCTACAAATACTGAATCATTTCAACCTTGACTTTAATGAAAACATGTTTGACTTTTTGTTTTCTTAACGCTAGATGCGTATTATGATACAGAAAACATATGAATAGATAAAAAAAAGAATTAATTTCAAAAAAGATAATGTCCCTAATATCTACTGTACATTACCACTGGGTTAAATGGAAGTTATTTCTCAATTGATTTTGACTATCCCAGTCAAACACATTAGCATTGATTTCTTGGGTTAGCTTGTTAGAAAGAATAGATTAGCTAGGCTATTGTTCTTTTTCTTGACACACATTGACAACTCAGCCTTCAACATGGGCCAGATTTTTTTCCCCTGTTCTTCTTACTTCTTGTTATTTGTAAAATACAATCATTCCTTAAACTGCCAAGCATCCTCGGAACAATATAGCTTACTTAATGAACTGATCAGGAATTGAGCTCTGTGTATAAAGACTGTGATGTTTTGTCATGCTCTTAGCCACGTGGCATAGGTAAAAATTTTGGGGCAAAAAAATTTAATCTTCCAAAATTTTCCCATCCAATTCCTTGGTAAGGTGCTATGAGGTCTTTCTCTTGGCGAGAAACTTGGTGTAATAAAGTTCTAGACTTTTAACCATATGATTTCCATTGGGCAGAAGAGCAGAGTGCTTCAGAGCACAGGCTCAGGGTTCAGAGAGACCAGAATTCAAATCCTAATGCCATTTCTTTCTCACTCTGTGACCCTGGGCAAGTTACTTAATTTTTCTGGACCTCTGTTTCCTGATTTAAAATAAATATAATAATAACTGAGGTTAAGTAATGTAATATATATTAAGTTCTTGTTACTATGTCTAGCACACAGTAAAAGATAAAAAAAAAATGTTTTAAGTTATCATCAGCAGCTTCAGTTTGCCCTTAAAACATACTTCACAAGATGTTCCTGGTCTGCTCTTATACAAACTGTCTTTGGTTATTTATTGCACACATAAGAGACTCCATTTCCCTTGCCTTTTAAATAATAAATGTCAAATGTTTTCTTTTGAAGGTGGTAAGGAAAGAGAGGCCCCAGGGGGCAAGTGGGAATTCTCTACAATATTAGCTAAAGTGTCTTATAAAGGAAGAAAGTTATAGTTTTGTTTAGAGATTATATATACTGTTGCTGATCTGTGAAATGAAGGGCACTCAGATTTCTGCATTATTTAATCATATCAATATAAAGCTCCATAAAACTACTTTAAATTCAGTGACACATCATTAGTCCAGTATGCCAAGGAGGTTTCTCTATGAATTAGTGTTGTTATAACTGAAATCAAAACCTGAGGTAATGTGTATGCCTAAGAGGAATAAAACAATGAAAATGAAACAATAACAATAATAAATAGAAAAATAGATTGTACTCAATATGCCTAGAGTACTTTCCATGCATTATCTCATTTAATTTTCATACTTAACAACATGATTCTCAAGAGACAAAAATATGTTAAGAATATAGGGTTTGGAGGTCAGACAATCTGAGTTTAAATTCAGGCTATATGACCTTGGCCCAGTTATTCTTCACATCCCAGTTTTGCGATCTAGAAAAAGAAGTATACAATTCTTGAAAAAATGGATGATTGGAGAAAATCTAGGTGGCTTTGGGTTTGGTGATAAGTTTTTAGATACAATACCAAAAGCATGATCTATGAATGAAAATATTGATACATTAGACTTTATTAAAATTAAGACTTCTGCACTGTGAAAGACTGCTAAAAAAAATAAAAAATAAAAAGACAAACCACAGACTAGGAGAAAATATGTGCAAAACAAATATTAGGTAAAAGACAACAAGTCATTAGAATGGCTAAAATCTTACAACCTTACAATAGCCACTACTAACAAGAATGTAGAGCATCCAAAATTCTCATTCATTGCTGGTGAAAACGAAAACCAGTACAGCCACTTTGGAAGACAGTTTGGCAGTTTCATATGAAGTTAAACATAATGTTACCACATGATCGAGCAATCACACTCCTAGGTATTTACCTAACTGATTTGAAAGTTAATGTTTACACAAAAACCTGCCTATAAGTGTTTATGGTAGCTTTATTCATAATCACACCAAACTGAAAGCAACCAATATGTCCTTTAACAGGTGTATGTATAAACAAACTGTGTTATATTCACACAATGGACTGTTGTTCAACCATCAAAAATGAGCTATAAAGTTATGAAAAGACATGGAGGAAACTTAAATGCGTATTGCTAAGTGAGAGAAACCAGTCTGGAAAGGCTACATACTGCATGATTCCAACTATATGACATTTTGGAAAAGGTAAAAGTTTAGAAACAATAAACAATCTGTTGCCAGAGATTAGGGGCAGGGAATGGGGAGGAAAGTTGGTAGGTAAAGCACAGGGGACTTTTTTAAGGCAGTGAAACTATTCTGTATGCTACTGTAATTGTGGATACATAACACTATGCGTTGAACTTTACAGAACAAAGAGTGAACCTTAATGTATGCAAATATAAAAAATCGTTTCAGAGTTCAGGGGTGTCTTGGATGAATGCAGAATGTGACAAAAAAAAAATCACTAACCGTATTAAAATATATGAAACAGCTTCATTGAAAGGAGTGGGGGAAAACAACTCTGACAAGTAATTTTTGAAATAAGTGGAGTTGTAAAACAGAAGGTAAAAGAAACTGTACATAAACCCTGTACTCTAGTTAATAAAAGTATCTCACAAGAATATGATTTAACTGTGTATATACATGGATTGGTATAAATATATATATTTTCTTGCAGTAGCAGTGAGCTAACCTAGTGTCCAAGTCTTGGTTTCTCATACGATTATTTAATGAAAAGATCCAGGGCTCCTTGAAGAAATGGCTAATTCAATGACTGAGGAAGAAAATATACAAGATGAGCCTAGAACATCTTCTCGTGCCAGAAAGTAAGGATATGCATAGAAAAAGAAAACACTTCACATTGGTGGAGTCAAAGTAATGAGGCACCAAACAAAAGAGCTCCTAATGACCAAAACTGAAAAACTTGAATAAAAAATTAAGTAGCGAGTTATAGCCCAAAGTTTAAAATACATTTCCATGAGTTCATACTGATGTAAACAAATAATTGAATATATAGGTAAGTGGAAGAGAACAGGCAAATCTACCATGTGGAAAAATTCCAAATAAATTTTGTAGATATTCCACCCTCAAAAAGGTAGGGCATAACTCCCCACTTTTTAAGTGCAGGCTGTGTATAGTGAATTCTTTCCAAATGAACAGTGTGGAAAGGTTGGGGGTAACTTTACCATGGAGAAAGCTGACAAATGTTACCTTGACCTGGTAATTAGGGTTAACATAAATAGTGATGTCATGTTGATATTGTGCACCTTTGATATAATAAGATGAAAATGACTTGTTCTCTGTGGTCTTTCTCTATAAAACCAATAATTTCAGTCTAATCATGAGAGAAACAACAGATAGATCAAATTATATGACCAATATTTCTCAAAACTGTTTAGGCCATCAAAAACAAGGAAAGTCTGAGAAACTGTCCCAGCCAAGAAAACCTAAGATTTGATAGTTAAATGTAATGTATCCTGGATGGAATCCTGGAACAGAAAAAGAACATTAGGGAAAAAACTAATAACATCTGAATAAAGTATGAGCTTCAGTTAATAATGTATCAATATTGAACCATTACTTATAACAAGTATACCATACGAATGTAAGATATTGATAATAGGAGAACCTGAGTGTGGAATATGTAGGATCTCTGTACTATTTTTATAATTTTTCTGTAAATCTAATATTGTTAGAAATATTTTTTAAATGGAGAGTAGGTATGATCGTTAAGATAACCTATATTCCAAACATCTTACATGTATTGGTTTATTGCATCCTTATAAATCTCTGAGATAAGTGTACTTATTACTCATGCAAACTTCGCAATAACTCTCTGCATTGCTGAATATGTGTTAGCTTTTATTATTATGACCACTTTTATTTTGAAGGGTATTTAGACTTAAAGAAAATGAATATCTTTCAAGGGATGAGTGAACCTCCAAAATTATATGCTAAATGCTCTATACTGGTATGCCT
>NW_006440638.1:12035277-12098511 GCF_000325575.1 Pteropus alecto | reverse complement strand
CATGTCATCAGGTTTTTATGGCAGATGGATGTTTACACAACATGTTTCTGGGAGATTTAATTAGCATCCCACTGGATTTGATATTTCAATTTTCCAACATTAATTCAATGTAAAAATTTTCATCTTTCAGGTAACAACTGTAGAAACTCAATGAAGGCTCCCAAGATTTCCATTTCTGTATATTTAAATAGATGTAAATAACACATTATCTTCTCAACTTTGAATGACAATGGCTTTAAGATATAAACGGTGTTCTGAAATCTTAGTTTACAGCATATTTTGATGTAATGATGTGTTTAGGGGAATCAAATGTGACTTCTGAGTATATAGGTTAATTAATTACAGTTTTAAAGTGGGAGAATTTTACTTTTAATAATCTAGGTCTCTGGTTTGTTGAGACTAATTCCCAAATTACTCTGTGTGGGTGGGGAATGAGTAGCAGTTGCTCCTTTAGATTGTTTGCCACAGTGCAAACCTTTATATCTTATGTCTTTGTTTAAATTTCATGCTTGGCCCTAAAGGTATTCAGCTTTTGAAAATTAGTAATATTAACAGCTACCTTTAAATATTGGAAGTTCATCCAGATAGAAGGCAGATAGAGCTTACTCTCTGGAGTGCCTGAGAGCAAAACTTATGTAAAGTTTAACATTCACACTGAGTCAAATTTTTGTTTAATTAACCTGAGGAGTATGTTGACTTGTGAGATGATTAGATTTCTGTCTGAAATAGCTGGTGTAAAGGAGTATCTGAAGTGGAATTGGACTGAATGAACGGCCCCTGTAATTCTGTCAAATTCCAAGAACGTATAGTTGTGTTTCTCTGGTAACTTTAGTTTCTAACTGCCCATGGCCATCACAAATATAACTTAATTTCACCTTCGCAACTCTTAATATAAAATCCTTTTGAGTGTCCTTGATATTACTGAAAGATTTCTAAATAGTACTACTCAATTCCGAAGCATTCTCCTTTTTTCGAAATTATTTTAAACCAAGATATTTTCTAAAAGGATTTATAACTCACCGTTAGAAATCCTCTTCATTGCATTTTAGCCCTTTAGGACTTTGTAGGGATTACTAAGGGGATTTCTTTTTATCGCTGGGGAAATGTGGCTGCAGCTATTATATCTTAAAAAAGTAAATAAAATAAAAAATTTTTAAAAAGCATAGCCCACCAGAAGAAATGAATTTTATTTCTCTCCACAACAGTTTTTCTTATGACCCAAAGACATTTTTTAAAGTATTTTAATTTGAGAATTATAGTAAAATAAAACCCAGAGGCATTAAATCTGTCTGTGAATGTAGTTTACTAATATAGACATTATTGACTATCAAAACATAATTTAAAAAGCACAGTATTTAGGAAGTAGTGATATCATAGTACTCTGTCACTCTTCTTTTCAGCTCTGCCAACAGCAATTGTGCATAAATACAGGTGTCTTTATAAGCTCACTGTAGTCCTGCCTATTCAGTCAGATCCTTTCAATGTTTTCTTGCTGGCTATCAGCCAAGGATTACTCTCAGCCTTACAGAGGCCTCCTCTTCTCTTCTTGCACATGGCAGTTTGCTTTCTTCCAGGCCTTCCAGAGAGTAGGTCTCTGATGCTTCACCTTTTAAATAGATCACCTGGTTTAATCAGGTTCATCCTAGATAATCTCTCTTTTTATTATGTCACAGTCAACTGATTAGTAACTTAATCAAAGGAATTCTATCCTACTGAATTCACTGATCTTGCTCACTCTCAAAGGAGGAGATTCCACAGAGTGTAGGAACCTCAGGGCCACTTTCAGTTCTGCCTGTCACAGATGAGTACCAGGTTTGGCTCAGCATTGGTTATGAGTCTGGTGATTATAGTTTGTTATCAGAACAAATAGGAGTTCTTGTATATAGTAGGCAAACAGAAAATAAGAGCTACCACAGTTATCAAAGCATAAGATTTTATCCTCTTTGATCATTTGTGGATTTAATATGATATATCAATCTGTAAGTTTTACATGGCCCATTTAATTATGCAAGTCACATATTAGATCTTTGAAACAAAACATTCTTAATTTAAAAAGAATGCCATTTAGTTTCTAAATTCAGTAACATTAACTCAATAACACAAAATATTATATGATAACTGGGATAGGAGCCCTCAAAGAGCTTATAACTTTGTGACATAAATATATAATCATTATCTGCAATACAGGGCTGAATGAAGTCAGTGCTAAAGTGAGATCTTGTGAATATCAGATGAGGAAGCGATTCATTCAAACTGAGTTAATTCTCACATATGTAGGGGCATTTGTGCTGAGGCTGGGAACAGAGCAGTGTAACAAATTTAATACTCATTACAACCTGAATGTGCAGAGAAGGTGTAATTTCTTAATTCATCAATAATTAACATAGTGCTCTTAAATCCTTTACTCACTCATTAGCAAAGTGAAAAAATAACTTTAGGCGAATGTCCAATCAGATTTAGAGGTCTGTCTGATCTCTTAGTTCAAACAGCTATTTTAGAGAGAGTTCAGTGTCTTGTACAAAAATGATAAAGAAAAAAAAAAAATGACCAGCATTTCAGAGTTCCACCAGCATCTCTGAGATATTCTCCAAGATAGTTTCTGAGTGTGGGGGTGAAGAAGTGCAACTCTCTCAGTCTCTTCATGGAGAATATGGGTTGAGTCCTTGGGGTCACGATGTTCTCAGGCTCCTCTGTCTATTGAGTAATATTGCTTTTTCATCTCTTTCTTGTTAGCGCTGCTGGCTTCAGGGGTGGCCTATGGTATTCTTGATTAGAATACCAACTTCACTGGACCTTGTGGTGCTCTTGGCTGACTCAGCCTTTATCTCCACTGGTATCATGGATGCCTCTGCAAACTGACTGTGACCTCCATCAAGATTCAGTTTCAATGCTTTGCACTATAGCCACAGGTACTCCTGCTATAGCACCCCTGTCGGAAGCCCCCCAGTCGGATCCTTAGCAGCTTCTTGTCCTGTCTCTACCGCCCAAGAATCCAGTGTTGCTCAGAAATGCTAAGTTTCAGGACTTCCCTCTACTGGTCTTTTGTCATCTGATATCCTCAAACTGGTGTGGGAAATAGCCCAAAAAACTATCTTGTTCCAATACCAAATGCCAGTTTTCATTTGCTCATTGGGTTATCTCCACTCATTGGGCTTTGGCCTAGAGTGAAGATAATTGGGAACCAATTTACTCTCTATCTCTTCTCTGTTCTCCTTCCCAGTATTTCATAGGGCCTAAAGAAAGGGTGGGTCTGCTCCTATTTTTCTTCTTGTCTGGATCTTCCTTATATAAAATCCTAATACAAAGAGACTACATTGCTTCCTGATATTTTAAATAAGGAATAAAATGATTTTCAATTATGTTCTCTCAAGAAAATAGCCTGGCTTATGAGGCAATTGTTTTGCAACAATATCTTTTTTTTTTTTTATCTTAGAAGCAAAAAGTTACATTTCTCCCTATTTTACTTCTGTTTCTACACTCCTAATATTTCTTCTCTTCTATCTAAAAATGGATGGATGCACTGAAATAACTGGGATAAAGTAAAAAGGAGTCTAAGTGAAAAGAAAAAAAATTAATGTTTTTGAAAATTATTTCAAAGAATGTTAAATAGTATTTCAATCAGCAGGGTATCTAGATAGAATGGAATGAGCAAATGTAGAGGGGGGAGATTTTCAAGGAATATGAAACAATATGATGTAATTTTGGTGTTTTGTTTTAATTCTTTAAGATACTTGTCATGTAATTTGAACACAAAAAAAATGTTATTTATGTAGTAAAATGAGAATTCATGGTGTATTTTTTGAACACTGAAATGTATTGGGTAATGACACCTGGAATGTGCTTTGGGAAAAACCAGAGAGCTTAATTCCTCAAAATGAATAACCATTGGTCCTGAGCAAGCCAAAAATTCTCTAATGTTTTCATTTTACTGCCACGATTTTATTGAGGATGAAAAGAATGCAAGAGAAAACCTGACTTATTTAAGTTTGTAGTTCTTATTTACAAGTAAAAAGTAACACATGCAATGCCAAGTATTTTTAGAAGTGCAACACAGTTAAGGAATAAAGGCTGATGTCATTTATCTTGTCCTTTAGAGAAAACTTTATCTGATATCATTGAGAAAAAAGTCTGCCTTAGATAATTGTTCTTTTCACAAGATAAATTTCATGCCAGATAGAATAGCACTGTATTGTCCTTGCTGTCTTCTCTTCTGATGTATCTTTATTTGCAGAGTTTAAAGTAAGACAATTAGAGTTAGTCACTTACCCGATTGTCTCCTTCTCTGGCAGCTTCTGAGTTCTATGAAGAGTAGGGCTACTTTTCTCTACCTTTCCATGCTCTTTTTCACTCTCACAGTTCCTAGCCTAGTTTCTTCCCCATTGCAACCTGAAGGGTATTCAACATCCATTTGATTCATTAATTTGGTTGAATTAACTATCCAGAGTTTATTTATATAGGATCTTTGTTCCCTCACAATGTGACAAATTAAACACTCATTTTAATGAGGGGGTCATTGCTCTAAATCATATCTCAAGAATTTTTTGGAGGAGTGGGGGACATTGTTTTCTAAAATATAGCTTACATTCTATTGAGCATACTTAATTTTGGCATTTTTCAGCCCTTGAGGCTTGATTTCTCTTTTGGAAGACCGAAATTTGGTGACTAATGTAGCCGATCAGCATGGGTGGTCCTCTTTCCAGCTAATCAGCTCTGATTTCCCTAAAGGCTTATTAAATAATTTTTTAGTCACTTCCAAAGTACTTAAGAGTGAGATAACTTACCAAGCCCCTCAATATTTGCAGGTACACTGGAAAAAAAATTTCTGCCAATGAGAAAACTGAACTTCCCACTCAAAGTGTTCTTTCAATAAATGAGTATTTACTATGTTCCAGACATTAAGCTAAGCACTTTATATACACTGTGTTATTCAGTAGTCTCAAGCAATATTTACATTTACAATGCAGATAACTGAGCCACAGAAACAACAAACTTAAAACCATTTTTAGTTTTTTTCAAGGAATGTGTCTGCACATATACATGCATGTAAGACTTATGCACATTTCATGTCATAACCATGCCCTTGTAGTAAAAATCTAAGTCTTTGTAGAATTTTACCCCTAAAGAGATAGATAACATGCAATTCTCAAGAGATCCTCCAAACTTCCTAAGTGACATCCTGAACATTTAGTCAGGGGAGTTTTCCCTGCAGGCCCATTGATGGGATGGGGAAGTTTAGACAAATGGCAAGGTCTCATAAATAATGATTATTTAGCTGAGGCCATGACAATGCTGGTTGGGGAAAATGTAATTGTGACACACCTGAAGTTATTAGCAATCTTGAGACGAAATCTGTGATTGATCAAAGCTTTCTTCATTTCACTCTGCTTTATTTTAACTTCTGTATTAAAAATTAAATGCAAGGCTATGCAAACACCTCGTCATCAAATATATGTGAACATCTCAACATCAAATATATTAATTTGACTAAACCTAATCCATTGTTTTCTTTGTCCAGAATGTAGTTAATGAGAAGAAAATTTATTAAGCACAAATTTCATAGTTATTAATCATGTGAGTCTTGGCAAGCAGCTAGTATTTTAGGATGTTTTATATCTCCCTCCTTGACCAATGTTTTCTGGTTTGCTGCTCACATTCAACATAAAATCTAAAATATTTTAGAAAGGTTTAAATGCATACCTGAATCACCTTTAGTAAATAAAGATAATGTAGGCAAATTTAAAACTATGCAAAAGAATAAAGACTAACACTAGCACTGATGCCTCCTTCAAACAGTTTTTTTTTTCCTTTTCCATGCTCTGACCTCCAGCTTATTTAGCTCAACTTTAAACTTAAGATATTATAGTGATCTACCTGATCTTTAAGATATAGGCTTTGACAGAAGAAATCACATTATTTAAATAACTTATAAGTCTTTTCAAACATTTTTTGGAGTGAAAGGAGTAAAGAAATGTGCAAAATAGTCTGGATTTAGAAAGAAACAAAACTTGTCTCTCTAACATACCTTCTCTGTAGACCCTTGTCCTATATTAACCCAATCTATCTCTTCCCCATCCCCATCTCTACACTTCAGAGCACTGCAGGAAATTCTGTAGGATAATGTGGCATCTGCCAGAGGATACTACACTATAGGTCAGAGGGTCCAGTGCTTTTATTGTACAGATTAAATGCGATCCTCATCAAAATCTCAATGGCATTTTTTAAGGAAATGGAACAAAAAATCATCAGGTTTGTATGGAACCACAAAAGAACCCAAATAGCCAAAACAATCCTGAGAAAAAAGAACAAAGCTGGAAGTATCACACTCCTTGACTTCAAATTATACTACGAAGCTACAATATCGAAATAACAGTATTGGCAGAAAAAAACAAACACACAAGCAATGGAATAGAATTGAGAACCCAGAAATAAACCTATGTATGTATGGGTAAATAATTTTTACCAAAGGAGCCAAAAATGCAGTGAAGAAAAGAAAGCCTTTACAATAAATGGTACTGGGAAAATTGGAAAGCCACATGCAAATTAATGAAACTAGACTGTTATTTATCACCATTCACAAAAATTAGCTCAAAATAGACCAAAGGCCTAAATATGAGACCTTAAACAATGAATTGCATAGAAGAAAACATAGGTGCTAAACTTATGGACCTTGGTCTTAGAGAGATTTTTATGAATTTGACCTCAAAGGCAAGGGAAGTAAAAGCACAAATAAATGAATGGGACTATATCAAACTAATAACTTCTGCGCAGTTAAAGAAACCATTGACAAAACAGAGAGTCAACTGACCAAATGAGAAGATATGTGTAAACAACACCTCTGATAAGGGGCTAATACCTCAAATATCTAAAAAATGCATACAATTCAACAACAACAAAAACAAAAACAAATAATCCAATTAAAAAGTGGGCAGAGGACCTAGACAGACTCTTCTCCCAAGAGAACAAATGGCCAGCAAATATATGAAAAAATGGTCAACTTCACTAGTTATTAGGGTAATGTAAATCAAAACCACAATAAGATACCACCTCATGCCTGTTAGAAAAGCTATCATCAACAGGACAAGTAACAAGTTTTGGAGAGATTGTGGGGGAAAATGAACCCTCATACACTGCTGATGGGAATGTAAATTAGTATAACCACTAAGGAAAACAGTATGGAGGTTCATCAAAAAATTAAGAATATAATTACCATATGATCCAGCAATTCCTTTTCTGGGTATCTACCCAAAAAATCACAAAACATTTATTCATAAAAATATATGTTCCTCTATGTTCATTGTAGCATTATTCAGTATTGTCAAGACATGGAAACAACCGAAGTGTCTTTTGATTGATGATTGGATAAAGAAGGTGTGGTATATATATACAGTGGAATACTACTCAGCCATAGGAAAGGTGAAATATTGCCATTTGTAATGACATGGATGGATCTTGAAAATATCATGCTAAGCAAAATAAGTCAGATAGAAAATGTTGAGAACCATGTGATTTTACTCATGTGGGATATAAAACTGAAAAACAAATAAACAAATAAAAACTCATAGACACAAACAATAGTATGGTGGTCACCAGAGGGAAAAGGGGGAGAGGGAAAGTAGAAAAGGGAAGAGGGGGTTAAAGATATGGTGATGAAAGGAGATTTGACTTTAGATAGTGAACACACAATGCAATATACAGATGATGTATTATAAAATTGTACACTTGAAACTTACATAATTTTATTAATCAATGTCGCCCCAGTACATTTAATAAAATTTAAAAAATAGAATTTAATCCTCTTTTTTTTTAAATTGTAACATAAGCTGAAAGGGGTGCTAACTAAATTTTAGATTCTGTGGTAAACTCTTTGGCATTCTAAATCGCCAGGAGTTAGAGTAATATTAAGTTTGAGATATGAGATTTTTCTCGAAAACTTTGTGGCCTATGGCTCTAATTACAAGGGACAGTACACAGTGTGGTAAAAGGATCATTGCACAGAACAGCTGGCCACTAGACTGGGTCACATTCCTGGCTAAGGTTCATAGGCTGTCCTCTTTGGTAATTCCCTTCATTACTCTGGACCTCAGTTTCCCCACCTATGAAATGAGACATTCAGCCCAAATGACTTATAAAAGCCATTAGCTCATGTTAATAGTTAATAATAGACCAAGGGAATTCTAAATTTGCAGTGGGAGAAGTGGTAGACGATGGGTTGGTGGGCTGTGATTGTGCTCCTTGGTGTTTTGCATTTCAGAAGCTATTGAGGTGTGGCACTTCATTAGTTATTTAGATGGCAGTTTATTTCACTGGGTTTCACCTACTATAGTCTTATGTGCAAGAGGAGACATGAGTGGGAAGTTTTCAACAACATATATTATCCAATCATGATCCTGTGTCCCTATATTCCTAACAACTAATACAGGATCATCTATTTAAAATAAATTTACCCACACCAAAGGAATCCCTTGAGAGTGATAGTCAAAATAGATGGCCTTATAGTTGCTGCCTGTGGTGGCAATACAGTACCACAGAAGGAGTTTTTATCTGCCAGCCTCAAAGAGATTTCATCTTCAAGGGTGTCTGTCCTCTCTCGGGCATGGATGCCTATAGTGATAGGAAATACATATTTACTGAGCACTTACTATATGCCAGACCCTGCACCAGTTATCTACTCTGCACAGTGGATAGCAGCATGATAAGGGCAGGGCATGGAATCAGTTTCTCTGGGTTCAAGTCCTGTCTCCACCATTTACTCACTATGAGACCTTAGGCAACCTATTTAGCTTTTATTCTAACCGTGACTTTTCACATCTTAAATTCTTTTTTGTCTGTTTTTACTTTTTAACTTATGGAATCTTGAGCAAGTTTCCTAATGTCTAATGAGCCTCAGATAACTAATCTGTGAAAGGAAAACAATAATAATATCTGTATTTCTCAGGGTTTCTGTGAGCATCGACTAAGCATAATTCATATAAAAATACTTTGAAAACTATCCAATAATATGAAGAGAAAAGATATTGTCATGTAAAATTTGTGGCATATAGTGGAGACATAATTTAAAAAGTCATTTCACAAAAAAAAGGAGTATTTATATCAAAATGCTCCTTTGGCATGCACTCATTAGGAAACTTGAAATTCAGGTCTCATTTTCAAAGTTCAACTTACTTATGTTCAAAGAAAGACTGATTAATTGAAAAAAATGTTGTGATTTTTTTGGTCTCAAGTGGTCTGCCTTTCCTCACTCCTTTAGTGCTTCTCATCATTCAATTAAAAACAAGAGATCAGGCTACAGCTCAAAATGAAATGATTTTGTGGCATATACAAATGCTTTTTGCTTGTATGCAGGCTGATATACTCAAAAAAATCTGATGTGCTTTCATGGCCATTAACAAAAAAAGAAGATCAACCATATAGTCACAACCACAGGTTTTCTGTCCCTTCATTTCATGTTTAAATGAATGACTCTCATGCTTCTTAGGGACAGGATTTTTAAATGAGCTTATGAATGACCATTTTAAAATGTTTACTTGCCCTTTTCTCCCTCTGCCCCTACCTATTAATTCCATCTCTATTGTGCCTTTCTGTGAGTTTCCTATATAGAAGACACAAGGAGCAAACGAAAGTAAAACGAGATATATTGTCCTTGACCTCAAGGACCTTGGCATCTAAATGAGAGACGAGGCCTAATAGCTCTTTCCCCATCTCCCTTGCCCACCTCTTCTTCATATTAACTTTCATTGTAAAACACATTTTACAAGATACTTTCATGCATATTATATTACTTAAGACTCTCAACTGCCTGAGATGTAGGTAGAGCATGAATTATTATCTTTCTTTTAAAGTCTGAAAAACTGAAGCTCAACATTGATTTGGCCAATTTGGCCCAAGTCATAGAATCAATAATTCTCTGAGATTGGTTACTTCCCAGCTCAGTCCCCTCCTGATGCCAGTGTTTTTGTTTTCTACCACATGTCTATGCACACATTTGGGAAAACAATTCTTAGAAAAGGCAGTGGCTACCAATGAGTGCCACCTGCCTTGTCCTAGGCATTGTGTGGAACACATAAGTAAAGCTGACTTGGCCTCTGCCACTTAGAGAATGTTTATTATGATGAGAGAGACAAGATGCATGCATAGGGAATAGTAAGTGGCTGCAGGCTTGGAGTTAGGCGGTCATTGTTACTGCTGCGATTTAGTCTTTAAATATTTCAAGATTTTTTTTTTAACAGGAGGCAAATATTTCTAACTTACATGCAAATATTTCTAACTTACATGCAAATATTGCATACATCATAGAATATAATTGCATATATAATATAATATGTAACATGCAAATTTTCTCAATTTCATAAGGAAAATATATTTTTTTAAAATATGGATTAGCTTGTATCCTAGTAATCTCTGTTTAGTTTTACTCTAACAGGAGTAAAACTAAGAATACATCATATGTCATTAGATTATCTCACGACATATCCATTAATTTCCCTTCCTGCTAAAAAGCAATAAATTTGTGGTTTAAGCCATGTTAAGAACATTACATGAAAAATGAGGAGAGGGAATAAAGACAGATTAGAATATAATTACAGGGGCTGGAATTTAGCCAGATCTTTTTAAACCATGCCGAGTTGGAGACAGCTTATCTCCAGGTGAACCTGGAGGATAAATACTTCAAACTCAGAATGCCACATAGAAAGACTCTATACGGTAATTTGTGGGAAATATTGAATCATAAAAGACCACCAAGTACAATGAGAAAAGTTAAGTAAATGGCTGAATGGAAAATGGAAAAATAATGCCAGTGTATATTTTTTCGTTTTTTGTTTTTTTTCCAACTTTGGTCAGCAATATTAACTTTCTCTCTACAAATCTGGCTTAAATCCTTGGTGGATTCCCAGACAAGGTGTGAATTTATCACTCAATATTGGGAGCATCTGGGATTTTTCATTTTATTAAAATGATTGTTTTTTCCCATCACATATGCTCCATAAAGCAAGGTCTATACATTATAAGTGAAAAGCGATTCCCCAGAAGGAAATCTTTTATCACTGGCTGTAACTTAGAGTTGAGCATGTACTTTATTTTGGAGGCTGCTTTGTGGAGAAAAGAGCAAAGGGTTGAACTTGGATACAGGTTGACAAGTGAATAACTTGCAGCTGGGCTTCCAGGATGGAAAACAAGAAAACAGCCTAATTCAGTAAGTATGTTTGGATTTGCTCACCTGTAAAAAGAAAATAAAAGTAATGACTTGATAAGGTAATTCTGAAGATTAAATGAGATCATGCATATAAAGCCTCATCACATCACCCTATATGTCATAAACTTTCAATAAATAGTAACTAGTAGTATATCAAAGTTGCCTGAAAATCAAACTCAAAAATAATCCTATAGAAAATAAATACATTTTACTGTATATTTTCTGTCATATGTGGAGCACTATATAGCTCTGTACTTTTACTTGTTTCATTTTCTCTAGCTGGACTGGTTAGTAATTAATTTGTTTGCTTAGTAAAACCTGCTTTGGGAAATATGCCAAGACTGGAGTAAACCACGTGATTTGATGTCAAACTTGCAAGGGAAACAGACCAGGATGGCACCCTTCCTCCACCTACACTGAGTCTTTTTCAGAGATATGAGGTTAAGTGAAGTTTGAAGGAAGGAGGAGAATTGGGAGAAAGAAAAAAGAAAAAGGGGCACTGTAGGAGTTAAAGTGAAAGAATTGCCCCAGAAAGTGCATTTTTCCCCAAATGGTTTTCCATTCATTTCTCCTCCTCTAAACCCATGGCCACCTACTGCCTGCCTCCTCCAAATGTGGCTTCTGACTCAACTTTTAAAAAACAGCTGTCTTAATATTAATTAAATTCAAGAAATCTTGGCTACTAATTTTAGATTTTTGAACCAAATAATCTCAGTGTTGGAGTAGATTTGGAAGTCAAACTGAATGTTTGCTAACTGGTTTTCTTCCTTGGCAATCAAGCAGATAAATAAGATTTTATATTGCTCGTCTTAAATTTTTTGTGTTCAAAAGCAACAGTTTTACCTCTGTGAAATAAACATGTATAGGAAACCCTTATATGCTAGCTGAAAAATGTAAATTCTTGTTCAGATATCTTATTCTAAAACAGAAAAAATGCATTCTGTTCTACAGTCTAAAATACCATCTTTTAACTATTCTCATTGGTTTATGACTGGGATAGAGGAAAATGCCCCCTCCTCCCCCCGCCCCAGTAACAAAGCAGTAGCACAAACACCATGAGTTTTGGTTATTTGTTTTTGTAAATGATGCAAAATTCTTTTATAATATAGGAAATGTATAAGCACAGGCTGGAACTATAGCATGGCCAAAGTAATTGTATCACAGATAGTTGAGTTTTTTGGGGGTTTTTTTTCACATTATTAATCATACTTTTTGGTGGATGGGGGTAAATACTAATAAAATTGTGATCATTGATATGTAAGCAGATTCCAGTGTGTATTCTTTCAAGTCAGATCTGTTTCAGATACTCACTCCTCCATCTACATGAGCATTTTAAACCCTTTAAAAGTCAGCTTTTTCAGCTATATAATTGAGATATTTACAGTGCCTGTCTCAAATAGCCATTTGTGACAACTAAATGTAATAATGTCTGTAAAGTCCTTAGAACAGAACAGGAAATATGGAAGTGGCTTAAAAAGTAACTTTTTTTTTAAAAAAAAAGTAACTTTAAGAATCATTCATTATTTCCTGAGTGCCATCTCTAATCATAAGTATCTTACCACATTTAGTATATTTTTCTCAGACAGTAAGGTTTTGTTTGTTTACATTTTTCTTTATTTAAATATATATATGTGTTTGTATATTTACACAGAAATGTAGAAAGTAGAAGGTCCAATCTTTTCCAGCAAGCCCAGAGATACCAATTTTTGTACACATATATTTTGTCTGATATTTTATGAGTATTTAGAAGTAAAAATATAGTCTTTAAATATTCATAAAACTACAAAAATTGTACAATGAACACCCATTATTGTGCCCATTACCAACACCTAGCTTACAAAATTAACATTTTATTATATTTGCTTTACCACATTTCAATCCATCCATACTTCAACCCATTTTATTTTTACTAACAGCTTTATTGAGATATAATTTACAAAATATAAAATCCACCTGTTTTCAATGTACAATTTATTGATTTTTAGTAAATTCAGTGTACAATCATCACCACACTTTTAGAACACTTGCATCATCCTCAAAATATTCCTCATGCCCATTTTCAGTCACTATCTGTTCTCACCCTCACCACCATATAACTACTAATCTACATTCTGTCTCAATAGATTTGAAAGGTTTCAATTTTTAAACAATATGGCAAGGATTCATGGGGTGTTCCTACACTGTGACTCCCAGGATGACAAAGATCTTTCAAAGACTACCTCAAACTAGAGAGATGTATTTGTTTTATGAAACAGAGATTATATGTCACAGATAAACTCCCTATATTTTTTATCTTTATGCTCTCTCTAATTTCTTATGCCTAGACCACTAAATCATTCCCATTTTACTGATGAGAAAAAATGAGGCACAAGAGAGGAGGAGGAAAGACTGAAAGTGGCTGGAAATCCCTGATAGTGGTGGACTCAAGTTAGGAGACCCTTGTTGTTAATTACTTTGTTAACTGCTCCAAGGTTGGCTTTGCTGACAATCACTGTACCTCTATGCAACATCACTGGATTGGAGAATATACTTCAATTATCCAGCAGCTAAGATCTCTGTGGATTATCAGCCGGGGTGGTGATTGCTTGAACAGATTTCTCACTATGGCATTTGAGAGTAAAATCAAAGAACAGCAGTGGCAGGTGTTTGGAAAGTGCATTTGGAATTGGTCTCCTACATAAAGAGGATAGATGCTGATTTTGTGGGTGATGAGAGAAGTCAACAGAGTTCTCAGAGGGAAGTTACTTCTATGGCAGCTTTCCAAGCAAACAGATTTAGGTTTCTTTCACGTTAAAATTCCCTGAAGATATATGGGAGAAAGCAATAGGAATGCCACCTTCACATTTTGAGTATCTTCTCTTTTGGAGCTAAAACTGTCAATGCTAACTCAAATGAGAGTATTTAGGATTCATCAGCTCTGGGTGTGATTAAAGTATAAAAAAGCTCCAGACTTTGCAACAGACTGTGTGGCCATAATTACCATATTTTAACTTCCAAAATGATTGGCTCTCGACTTATTGACAAGTGACACTGTTCTGGACACTCTTTTCATGACTTTCACTTGGCCCACCAAAGCTCTGTTTGCCTTTCCAAGATGAAGTCATCCCTGAATACATTTTTCACTGACAGTTTCTCCCATGTTTAACTTTCAGCCTTGGGAAGCTAAACAAACAAATAAAATAACATATTTGATGTTTGCAGTAAGTATGCTTAGATTTTCTCTGACTACTCAGTCCCTGAAAAACACGTGGTTAAAGACATAGTAGCAGAGCAGGTCATTTTAATTTCAAGTGATATGGCTTTAATATCTGGTGCAACTTGCTTTGAATTCCTGGCACATTGTCCATGCTCAGTAAACATCCTTGAATGAATGAATGAGAAGCACAGATGAACACTCTGTTGCCTTGGATAAACATTTGTAGCATTCCTGTCTCCCTTTCCCACTTTGTGTGTGCATACCTGTGTGTGCTCGGGTACACTTGTGAGCATGTGCACAGACACATGCACACATACACATTCTCTAAAGTTTTGAAAGTCTTGTTCTTAGAGGTCAATATACATTTTCATTTCAGTTCAAGGTGAAGGGTATTTGCTGCTTCTGTAAGGGTCATAAGTATTTTAATGTCTCAAACATGGCAACTTTGCAGAAAGACTTTGAGTTCAGCTAGTTGGGTAGAAATCTTATTTTATTCAAATCAAGCTAAGTGAATCATTTTGAGTTAAACATCTCCCTCTCCCATATTGTACCACATTAGTCATGGAAAGCATTTTAGAGATCATCTTTACAGACCCGGGCTCTTTAGGAGTAATTAATTTGTCTCTATTATATTGATAGCAGCTAAGTGTATATTGATAATAGCTCTAACACCTGCCAGCTATGAAATTCTAGGCATGTTATTTAATTTTTTTTTTGAATAACAACTGTCTCATCTGTAAATCACATGTATCCTAATAGGTGGTACTATGAGAACTGAATATAGGTTAGTTCTTAGCCAAAATAAATAGCAACTGCTAGAAATAGAGAACTTTTGTTTATATCTGTCCAACACCTATTTCCATTTTCCCAGAGAGTCTAGGAGTCCTATGATTTGGTGTTAGTGACTGAACCGCATGCTTTGTAGATAAAGCATGCCTGGCCAGTCAAGCTTCCTGTGACCCATAGTACCCCAGTGAGACTCAGCTCTGGGACCCTGACAAGGGGAAACTTCTTAGCCAGGACTTTAAGCTGGACTTAAAGCTAAGAGGATATAAGCCTGAAGTTTTCAAGAACCACCACGCACACTGAAACTTCTTGAGACTAAAGATAATGCAGAGAAAAGTAGAGCTGAGATATGGCCAAGAGAAAGATGAAGTCCTTATCACACGGGTTGAGTGTTTTACAGATATCCCTGAAACTCGAACAATTACAGGACTTTTCCAATAAGAGCACTATAAATAGTCATTAATTGTTTAAGTTGGTTTGAGTTGAGTTTTTGGCATCTGCAACTGAGAGACTTGATTAACAAACTGCTGTCGTCTTTAATAGTAAAACCACCATATCACTCTCCTCTGTCAATCTATCCTGTTGTACGAGGTCAATGCTCAATAAAGACTAGAAACCAGAAAGCTCATAGTTAAGGAGAATAAAACCAAAGTGGAAAAATCACTTTTTAAGAAAAGTAGGGATTCTGGCGCCACATAATTATTCACACCTCTAATTCCTCAGGTCATATGGGTAATATTCTAAGCTTTTTGTTTTAAAAAAATGGAAAGATAGTTTTAATTATAGACTGATTTCAATAATTTGCACTTTTAAAAATGTATTTCCACAAACCAGCTCAATCAGAATGAAATTATAAATTACTATCATTACTGGAATTAGAAAATGGCATTCTTATAGAAACCAAAATACTGGTTTAAGATCAGTTAAACTCACACTATATTTCATTATTTGATAATGTACTTTGTGACAGAGTTAGACTAAAAAAAGATGAGCTAAAAAGATTTATTAATGGACTCAATCTACTCAGGAGACTAATATTAACTAACCAAGTACATGATGGGAAAAATAACAGAGTGGAGTGGAGTTGTTAAAAGTGTCTTTATTGAACCCAATATTTCAATTGCAGTCTTTCATATGCAGAATAAGTTAATATTATTCATGGAAAAATATACATCTTAAAGTGGATTTTAATTATTCCTAAAACTATATGTTCAAAACGTGGCTTCATGGAAGGACGTCATCTCTTAAACTGCTTCCTTGGACCTTGTGGTGGAGTTATGTTGAAAACAAAACACCTTCTTATGAGATCGTGATCATAAAATCCTTTGTGGAGGATTATTGACAGCACATCAAAGGGAGCTCATAAAATGTGTGCTGGATTTAATGTGGCCTTGATAGGAATCTCAGAGATGAATTAGCTGCTCTAATCAAAGATATTTATATTGCATTCATCGAACAGTAGATCATTAATAGTATCACAAGCATAATTTAGCATTGTAGGAGAGTATACATAAGATAGACTATTGACCATCAGGTAGCTAATAGACCCTCAGATGATTTGTCTTATATGCTACCCATATATCAGATACAAATGGATAACTCAGGCATATACGTACAAATCCATGTATTCATGAATGTGACTCATGACATTCTGGTGAATGACACCTTAGAGGCAATTTTCTCAGTATAATAAACAAATAATTGAAATCTGTATTTCTCCTACCTACACATTTTACTTTTTGCTTTAAAATTTTTCTTTGTTGGTTTTGTTCAATTGCAAAAAATTATTCCTTACATATTGTAAAAGAATTATATCCAAAGATGTTGTATTAGTCAGGTCCAATCAGAAAAGAGAAATCACACAGTAATTAGAACAGGAAGTTTAATATAAAAATTTATGAACTTCAATAGGAGATTGAAATGTCAAGAGATTGGCTACTAAGAATTAAAAAACACCCTAAATAATACCAAAAAAAACAGATATAAGGAGCAAATATTACTCTTAGGGCTAAGATAGAGCTCTCTAGGGAAACCTTTCTCCCTCAGGTTGCGACCTTCTTATGGACCTTCTTAATTTTACCAACGAATTTTCTCTATTTATTACATAGACTGAATAAAGGAGATATTCAGGATTTTCTGTGAATAGAGATTAGCAATTTGATGCCCAATGTCAGGTCAGGCAGCAAGAGTCTGCCACCAGTTAATGCATTTTCTTTAGGTGAATTGTCCAGTAATGAAACTTTAATTTTTGTATGCATAATATATTACATGACTCATTAATTCAGCTAATTTTTAAAAATTTTCTTTTTCTGACAATGATAACTTGGTAGGGGATTAAATGAGACTTTAATCAAATGCTGGCAGAAAGTGACTAACTACCAAAGGGAGGAGTGGATTTGTTTTGTTAATTCTTTCCTTTGCCAAATTGATGGCTGATGATTAAATATTTTGTAATATCTCAACAGAAACATGGACATTGCAGAAAGCTATAATATCAAATCCACTTTTTGTCTCTCTTCTCTCTACTGCCCTACTCAAAACATACCTAATTTAATTAAAGAAAATTTACACTGAAGGAAAATGTTACTTTATTAATGAATACTTAAATTTATAGTTTAAGGTTAGTTTGCCTTAAAATAGATATTTTTAGGTTTGAAACATGTGGAAATTAATGGTCTATGAAGTTCTTTTGGGTGAAAACTCTAAAATACATTTTCTTATTTATGAATTTATTTAGGCTAATTTTTTTGAGATGGAAGTTACGTTAGCTAAATGTTGCATTTTGCTTATTAAATTTTTACCAGAGAGTGATTTTGTGAGGCACAGACTTGAATCATGGTAAGGATGTGTACTTATACTTATTTGTAAAAAACTGCCTTTTATGAATACTTAAATGAGAAGTAAGGAATTATCTTAGTTTTCTATCTCTCCCTTTTATCTCACTTTCAATTGGTCAAGAATTTAGTATTAATAAATATAATAAAGAAGAAAACAAGAACGAAGAATTAGTACAGTACTGATTTAAGCTGATGTTAGAAAGTTTATCAATAAGATACTAGAGCACAAGATAATTCCTAAGACAGTTATATATAACTAAGGTGCTTAAGTTTCTATTTCTCAGTTAGTTGTGCTGAATTCCCAATTTATGGGACAACAGGAATTATTCTTTCTTCCTTAATATTTGTAAGAGGATTTTTTTTCCATCTTTCACTCTTTTCTAAATTCTGTGTGCATTACACACACACCTCACCCCAGCCCCAAATAAAAACAATAGCTATGATGATGATACTACTACTAGTATTTGAAGATGAGTTTGTGCCTCTTAGATAGTTTTCAAGTCGCACACGGAAGAATTCAAGTCGTGTTTAGTGTAGCTTCTAATCTCTCAGAAGCTTAGTTGCCAAAACAATTAGCAGATTTAGTCAGGGGAAAGGAAACAATCCATCTGCTTCTTTTGTCTCACTTAGAGCAAAAGACCAACTGATCAACTGAATCTTTCAGACAATTAGAACCATTTGCAGCCCCCATGTCTTAGTGACAATCTCATTGACACATTCATAAATGAAAAGACAGATGGTTTCATTGGAAATGAACTTGCCTTTTAAATATATAATAGCACCTTATAAATAAATAGTGCTAAAAGGCTTTCTTATGCATTCTGAAATCTGATACAGCAGCTCTTTTATTAAATGAGTGATTTTACAAATGAGGCAGAGAATATTACAGAAATGAAGCACTTGCCGAGATTTGCACGTGAGCAGGAATTAGAACCTTTCATCTTTCGACTGCCAGTCCCGTGCTCCCTCTACTATGCTTTGAGAAAGGATGGAAGGAATGGGATGCTCTTGGATATTTTATGCCAAAGGATCTAGGAATACTCATATTTTCTCTTCAACTATCCCACCCCACTTATAGTGTCCCCTTAAGAGATAGAAGAACAGGGGAAGTTGCTTAAGAACATAATAGCTCTTGATGTACAGCTGAACATGTGCAAAATAGCAAGTCAAATCTCATCAATTAGGAGCAAAGGGGATTTTTTCCTCTCTTAAACACAAGTCTCAGGCTATTGTTATTGGTCAACTACTTATTAGAACAGGGCAACAGAAGAAAAGAGAGTACCAGAAGATGTATGATTCAGAACATCACATAGCCCTTTGTTCTCACTCCAGTTGCACAGAGAGAAGCACCATGCACATATTGTGTCTCTTTTATATTATTTTTTACTACAGAGCAACCCTGCCCACTGGCAAACAGTTTCCACTCTGTGACATAGACATATATGTTCTAAAATTTGAGCCGTCGAGTGTTCTTCACTTTTCTTAGGAAAGGAGCAAGGTAGACAGAAAGTAAAGAGAAGAAAAGTTCTGGATGTATTTTTCCTTTAGAGTCAACATGCCTTCTGAAACTGCTGTGCATTTTTACAAAGACCATTTTCCAAAGAACTCATGTACAGTCTCTTATTAATCTGTGCTGCCAAGAAAAAAAAAGCAGATATGCTTCTATTTCTCAGTCTAGGCTTTTTTTGCACAGAGACAGGAAGCAACTTAGACATGAACACAGAATTGTCAGAAGTATTAAATAATTATGAGCTTTAGACATACTTACCTCTGCCAAAGAAAGCTTTGAGGCTATAAAATCAGCTCCAGTGTGGATATTCTCATATCTTTCCTTGATTAAGAGGGAGAAAAAAGGTCTCCACAGATATAAACCTTCACAGAATATTTTTGGCTTGCCTGTTTAAAACCAGAGTATGAAATTTTATATCTTCACAATGGTTAGGTCAGTTATCAGAGATGTAAGGAAAATGTTAGGATTGCAAAATAATACTTATATTTTTCATAAAATTGCCCATTATGATAGCTATTTCATGTAAAAAGTTTTGCTACTTGATCCTATTGGAAAGAGCACAAAATAAGTAAAGCCTGTTAATTAAATCTAAATAGAAGAAAAAGAATACAGCAGTTGCTTGGTGATCTCGGTGTCATTTTTCTGGATACCCTAACATGATACAATTATCTCCTACGGGTGTTTTTGAACCAATAATATGATTTCCATGTGATTTTGCTTTTAAGGCTCTCTGACCTTAATAGGAAATGAAAGAAACTATGTTACAAAGTTCATCTCTTCATGACTTCTACAGCATTTTTTTCAGCTTTCAAATGAATTAGTGCAAAGAGAAATAGCACTTCAGAGTGAACCACATAACACGACTCTAAATTTCAAATGAATGTGCTTTTCCATAGATGTAAAGTCTTCCCATCATTGCTTGGGTGGGATATTGTTACACATTAATTTCCTGTGAACTGATTATTATATTTCTTTATGACTCTTTCAGAGAATGACCCAACTTTACTTTTCTTCAGGGGGCAACACATAGATGAATACGTGAATGGGCAGAGGAAAAAGTGTTGTAAGCACATGGACATCACACTCATTCACTGCTTGATTCAAAGGTTTTATTTTCTCTTTCCCAGCAGAACAAAAACCCAAAAAGAGAAATTAATTTTGGAGCCAAACCCAAAAGCAAGACTAACAGGAAGCATAGAGTGTGAGAAAGACATGTAAAAAATTATAACTGGAAAATTCTGCAGCTTTGCAAATTATCTGAGTAGTGCCCCATAAAAATTTGTATCCAGAGATTTTATTTTGACAATTGTCATGTTAACTTGTTTCTTTTTATTGTTCTCTTAGCTCTTAGAATTGGCCTGATCAAAACCTTACTCTGCCTGAATGTGCAGTAATACAGCCTAAGGCCAGATTGGCAAGCTGGAGATACTTTCCAGGGTAGCAGGGGGAAACTAGTAGGGGATTCTCTTGGTAAAGAGTTTAGGTGAATCTCTTGTTGCAGTTAATTTCCTGATCCTGCACTATCCTGTCACCCTATGACTCGATGGATAGATAAGAAGGGTTTCTAATAAACCCCTCTATTCTTGCCCATACACGAGAACTTCTAAAGTACTCACTGATACTTTAAAAAAGCAAACTTTTTAAGTTTGCTCTGTTTAAATATTCTTCTTAGACACTTTGCAGCACAATTTGTTTAGACAGTAAATCTTTTTTTTTAAACATTAAAATAGTGATATGTAAAGTAACCCTCCTAAGTTGTTACAAATTCTAAATTAGTGGAGTCTAAATTAACGAGGTTTTACTGTATATTAAATATAGTACATATCTAGTACTTCTGTCTAATGAATTATCACTTTGTTATTAAGTGTTAATTACAGTTAGAATCTCTGATATCATCTAGTTAAATCACCATATTAAAAACTATTTTGAAAGTTGAAGTAATTTTCCTAAAATCACAAATTTAGTTATAAAACTGAAAATGTGTTTCCTTTTTATATTTCAATGTTATTGGTGAGAATTAAGTGCAGGCATATAATGTTATATAAACTGTAACTCTGATGTAGACTACGTAAAATATCTCTTGCTGTATGTGTTGTATATAACACTTAGCATATGGTGGCTCTTAAGTAACGATGTGAGATGTGTGTGCATGTGTAATGAAAGAAGTGTGATGAAATAATTCCATTTCCATCTCCTATTTCCTAGAAAGCATTTTAAGTTGACATTTACTCTCCTGAACAACATAGGCACAGGTGAGCTTCAGGTTTTATGCTGAAACTTTACATAAAGTAGAGGACTTTGGAAATACTTACATAAAATCACCATAATTAAAAATTTTTTATTTCGAAATAATTGTTTATTCACAGGAAGTCAGAACAAAATGTGCAGGGGTATTTTCATGCGTCCTTAGCCCAGTCTTTCCCAGTGTTAACCTTGTGCGATACCAATACCAGGAAATTGAAAAGAGTACAATTCAGAGTTGTGTGTATACAGATCAATGCAATTTCATCACATGTTTAGCTTCATTAACTACCATCATAATAAAGATAGTTGTACCATCCTCACAAGTTTCCCTTATATTACCCTTTAATTGACATACCCACCCCTCCTCTTAGTCTCGTCTATAATTATGCTATTTCAAAAATATTATATAAATGGAATTATATAGTATTTAATTTTTTTAGATTAACTTTTCCCATTCAGCATAATTTCCTTCAAGTGTATCCAGGGTGTTGTATATATCAATAGTTCATTCCTTTTTATTGTTGAGTAATATTCCATGGTATGGATATACCATAGTTTAATCATTTACCTATTGAAGAACATTTTAGTAGTTTCCAGTTATTGGTCATTATGAATAAAGGTGCTATGCACATTCAAAGAACATCATTTTTCATTTCTCTGGAAAAAATACTCAAGTGTGCAATTTCTAAGTTCTTTTTTAGTTTTTAAAGGAACTGACAAGCTACTTTCCAAGTGGCTGCACCATTTTACATTCCAAAAAGATGTATGAGTGATCCAGTTTCTCTGAATCCTCACCAGTATTTCATCTGATCACTACTTTTTAATTTTATCCATAATGATAGTTATGCAGTAATATCTCATCGTGGTTTTAATTTGCATTTCCCTAATGGCTAATGACATTGAACATCTTTTAATGTGCTTATTTGCCATAGGTATATCCTCTTTAGTGATGTATCTGTCATGTCATTTTCCCATTTTCTAATTAGATTGTTTTTTAATGCTGAGTTTTGAGAGATCTTCATCTATTTTAGATACAAGTTCGTTATCATATATGTGATATGCAAATATTTTCTATTAGTATCTAGTCTGTCTTTTCATCCTCTTAGTGGGATATTTAGATAGAAAAAAGTTTTTAATTATATTAAAAATTTATCAATTTTTTCTATTATTAATTGTTCTTTTAATGCCAAGTCTAAGCACTCTTTGCCTAATTCTAGTTCCTATAAATTTTCTATCTTTTTTCTCGAGATTTTAGTGTTTTATGTTTTATGTTTTATTTTTTATTAAATTTGTTGAGGTAACATTGGTTAAAAACATTATATAAATTTCAGTGTACATTATAATCCAATATCTATATACTCTACTGTGTGCTCACTGTCCAAAGTTTAGTTTTATTCTGTTACCATATATTTGACCCCCTTTACCCGATATTCCCCTTCACCCCTCTTCCCCTTTGGTCACCACAGTTCTATTGTCTGCACCTATGAAACTTTTTTCTTTTGTTTGGTTGTTACTCTTTGTTTTGTATTTCATATATGAGTGAAATCATATGGTTTTTGTCTTTTTCCATCTGACTTATTTTACTTAGCATAATACACTTACGGTCCATCAATATCATCACAAATGGCAAGATTTCATCTTTTTATGGCTACATAATATTCCATTATATATATAGATATATACCACATCTTCTTTATTCATTCATCCATCGATAGGTTTTTTCCATATCTTGGCTATTGCAAATAATGCTGAATAAACCTAGGGATCCATATATCTTTTTAAATTATTGTTTTCATATTCTTCAGATAAATACCCAGAAAGGGAATTGCTGGATTACATAATAGTTCTACTTTTAATTTTTTGAGGAACCTCTATACTGTTCTCTATAGTGGCTGCACAAATACACAATCCCACCGATAGTGTATGAGGGTTCTCTTTTTTACACATCCTCTCCAACAATTGTAATTTCTAACTATGTGATAATAGACATTCTAACAAGTGTGAAGTGGTATCTTATTGTTGTTTTGATTTGCATTTCCCTAATAACTAGTGATGTTGAACATCTTTTCATATGTCTGCTAGCCATCTGTATGTTTTCCTTAGAAAAATGTCTATTTAAATCCATGGCTCATTTTTTTAATCAATTGTGTTTTGCTGTTGTGTTGTGTGAGTTCTTTATATATTTCGGATATTAATGCCTTATTGGAAGTATCATTTGCAAACATCTTCTCCCATTCGGTTGGTTTCCTTTTGTTTTGTTAATAGTTTCTTTTGCCGTGGAGATGCTTTTTAGTTTGATGTAGTCCCATTTGTTTGTTTTTGCTTTTGTTTCCTTGCCTTTGGAGTCAAATTCAGAAAACCATCTCTGAGACTAAAGCCCAGAAGCTTAGTACTTATGTTTTCTTCTGAGTATTTTATTGTTTCAGGTCTTGCATTCAAGTCTTTAACCTATTTTGCATTAAACCACTTTTAATTATTTTTGTCTATGGTATAAGATAATGGTTTAGTTCCAAATTTTTGCATATGGCTGTCCAGTTTTCCCAACATCATTTATTGAAAAGACTTTCCTTTCTCTTTTTGTATGTTCTCTAATTGTATGTTCTTGGCTCCTTTGTAGAAAATTAATTGTCCTTAGATGCATGGGTTTGTTTCTGAGCCCTCAATATTATTTCTTGGCCAATGTGTCTGTTTTTCTGCCAATGTCATACTTTTTTGATTACTATAGATTTGTAGTATAGTTTGAAGTCGGGAAGTGTGATACTTCCAGCTTTGTTCTTTTTCCCTCAGGATTGCTTTTGCAATTCAGGGTCTTTTGTATTTCCACATACACTTAAGAACTTTTTATTCTATTTCTGTGAAAAACGCCATTGGAATTTTGATGGGGATTGAATTGGATCTTTAGATCACTTTAGGTAATATTGACATTTAACAACAATGTTAATTCTCTCAATCAATGAGCATGAAAAAACTTTCCATTTCTTTGCGTCTTCCTCAATTTCTTTCAACAATATCTTGTAGTTTTTAGTGTACATGTCTTTTACCTCCTTTGTTACATTTATTTTCAAGTATTTTTTTTCTTTTTGTTGCAATTGTAAATAGATTTTTTTTCATTTCTTTTTGATGATATTTAGTTGCTAGTATACAGAAATACAACTATTTTTATATTTATTTTTTTTATTCTGCAACTTTAATGTATTAATTTATTGTTTCTATTATTTTTAATAGAGTCTTTAGGGTTTTTCTATATATAAAATTAAGTCATCTGCAAATAGTGCTAGCTTTACATATTCTTTTCCAATTTGAATGCATCTTATTTCTTTTTCTTGCCTAATAGCTCTGGCCAGGACCTCCAGTACTATGTTATATAACAATGACGAGACTTGGCATCCTTGACTTGTTCCTGAACTTAGGGGAAAAACTTTCAGTCTTTTACCATTGAGGATGATGTTAGCTGAGGATCTGTCATATATGGGCTTTATTATGTTGAGGTACTTTCTGTGCCTATTTTATTGAGAATTTTTATCATAAATGAATGTCGTACCTTTTCAGATGTTTTTTCTGTACCTATTGAGATGATCATATGAGTTTTACCTTTTATTTTTTATGTTGAGGTGTATTACATTAATTGATTTGCAGATGTTGAATCATTCTATACTCCTGGAATGAATCCCACTTGATTGTCATGTATGATCCTTTTAATATATTATATTTGATTTTCTAGAATATTTTTAAGAATTTTTACATATATATTCATCAGAGATACTGGCCTGTAATGTTTTCTTTTTGTGTGTGTGATGCCTTTGCCTGGTTTTAGCATCAGGGTAATGTTGGCCTTGTAAAATGAGTTAAGAGGCATTTCCTCCTCTTTATTTTTTAAGAAGAATTTGAGAAGTATAGGTATTAAATCTTTAAATGTTTGCTAGAAGTCACCAGTGAGGTCACCTAGTCCTGGACTTTGGTTTTGGGAAGGATTTTAATTACTGTTTCAATATCCTTGCTAGTGATCAGTCTATTCAAATGTTCCAATTCTTCATGATTTTGTCTAGGAAGGTTGTATGTTTCGAAGAATTTACCCGTTTCTTCTGGGCTATGCAATTTGGTGGTATATAACCTTTCATAGAATTGTTGTTAATCCTTTGTATTTCTGTGGTATCCTTTGTAACTTCTCCTCTTTCACTTCTGATTTTATTTACCTGAGTATTCTCTCTTCTTCCTGAGTCTAGCTGGAGGTGTGTCAATTTTGTTTATTTGTTCAAGGAACCAGCTCTTTGTTCCATTAATTTTTTCTATTGTCTTTTTATTCTTTATTTTATTTATTGCCACTCTGATTTTTATTATTTACTTTCTTACTGACTTTGGGCTTCATTTGCCTTTCTTTTTTTAGTTCCTTCAGGAATAATGTTAGATTGTTTATTTGAGATTTTTCTTGATTCTTGAGGTAGGTCTGTACCGCTATGAACTTACCCCTCTTAAAACTGCTTTTGCTGCATTCTAAAATTTTGAAGTGTTGTATTCTCATTTTCATTTGTCTCTGTGTATCTTTTGGTTTCTTCTTTTATTCATCTTCAACTCAATAGTTGTTCAGTAGCGTGTTGATTAATATCTACATATTTGTGCTTTTTTTCAGTTTTCTTCGTGAATTGATTTCCAGTTTGATACCATGTGCTCACAAAAGATTCTTGATACAATTTCAATTTTCTTAAATTTATTGAGATTTGTTTTTTGTCCAAAAATATGATTTACCCTTTAGAATAATTCATGTACACTTGAGGAGAATGTGCATTCTGTCTTTTGGGATAGAAAGTTTTGTAAATATCTATTAAATTCATCTGGTCTAATGTGTCTTTTAAGGAAGATGTTTCCTTGTTGTCTTTCTTTGATGATCTATCCATTGATGTAAGTCAGGTATTAAAGTCTCTTGCTATTATTGTATATGATCAAATTCTCTCTTTAATTTTGTTAATAATTGTTTTTGTATATTTTGATGCTCTCAGATTGTGTTCATATATATCAATAAATGTTATGTATTTTTGATGCATCATTATAAAATGTCTATTTTAGTCTCTTCTTGTATATTAGACTTGAAATCTATTTTGTCTGCTATCACTGCAGCCATACCCTTTTCTCTGGATGCCAATTGCTTGGATTATCATCTTTATTCTTTCATTTTGAGCCTATGTTTATCTTTGGAACTGAGATGGGTCTCCTCAAGGTAGCATATATTTAGGTTTCATTTTTAAATCCATTCTGCTACTCTGCCTTTTGATTGGTGAGCTTAGTCCATTTATATTTAGTGGGATTATTGACATATGAGTATTTACTGCAGCCGTTTTACCTCTTGTTTTCTAGTTACTCTCTAGCTCCATTGTTTTGTTTTTCTTGTTTTTCTGTTTCCTATTTTACCGTGGTGGTTTTTTTATAATTTTTTTCTGTTTCCTTTTTTTTTTTATGTTTCATGTTTCAGCTCTGGATTTTTGCTTCATGGTTACCATGAAGTTTATACAAGATGTCTTATAGATAAAATAGTCCTTTATCTTCTGATTGTATCTTCTGATTGTATCTTTGTTCACCTACAAAAGTTTAGTTCTTTTCCACCTCCTCGTTCATGTTTTTGTTGTTATAGATTGTGCATTCATTACTAAATTGCAGTAGCTATTGTTATTTTTTAAAGCTTTATTTCCTCTTTAAACTTTATGTTATAGTTAAGAGTTTAATACTCTATTCTGAAATAAAATTGCAAATATTTGCTTCAGTCTGTCTGTTTGTGACCTTATTCAAAGTTTTTAATACTTTTGTCTTAATGTAGTTGTTATCATTCTTTATTCCTGTTTTTGAAACATGTTTCTTTTTCTTAAAGAACTTCTCCCAACATTTCCTGTAATACTGGCTTGGTGGTGATAAATTCCTTTCACTTATTTTTGTCTGGAAAGCTCTTTATCTGTCCTTCAACTCAAATTATAGCTTTGCTGAATAAAGTATTCTTGGTTGTAGATCCTGCATTTACATAACGTCAAATATTTTGTGCCAAGCCCTTCTATCCTGCATAGTTTCTTTTGAGAAATCAGCTGCCAGTATTATAGATGTTGCCTTATAGGTAACTAACTGCTTTTCTCTTGCTGCTTTTAAGATTTTTTCTTTGTATTTAACTTTTGACATTTTAATTATGATGTGTCTTGGTGTGGACTTCTTTGGATCCCTGGTGTTTTGGATTGTCTAAGCTTCCTGGGGTCGTATGTCTATTTCTTTCACCATGTTAGGGAAGTTTTCCATCATTATTTCTTTAAATATCTGTTCAACATCCTGTTTTCCTTCAGGTACGCCAATGAGATGGATATTTTGACCTTTAATAGTGTCCTATATTTTCCTTAAATTATTTTTATAGTCTTGGTTTCTTTTTTCTTGCCATTCTCATTGGGTGTCCTTGGCTTTTCTATCTTCTGGATAGGTCATTTGATCCTCTTCTTTATTCACTTTGTTTATTCCTTTGTTTGTTCCATTTAATATACTTTTCATCTCAGATAATGTGTTCTTCATTTCAGACTAGTTCCTTTTTATAATTTCCATTTTCATTTTTATGTTTTTTATCTCTTTGTTGAAGTACTCTCTGAATTTATCTACCCTTCCAAAAGTTCATTGAGCATCTTTATAACCAGTGTTTTGAACTCTGCACCTGTTAGATTACTTGACTCCATCATTTCTGGATCTCTGTTCTGTTCTCTTATATGATTTCTGTATCTTTGTCTTCCTATTTTGGCTGCCTTTTTTGTCTGTTTCTATGTAGTACACAAAGTTCCTAAGTCTCCTGGTCTTATTAGTGCAGATTTGTGAAGCAGGTGTCCAGTGGCACAGTTCTGAGTGGGGTTCAGCTGCAGGCCAAATTTAGCCCGAGCTTCTTCTCCTCCGGGGTCTTCTGTTAAGATTCAGCAAGAAATTCATAGATATTGTGCTTATAATTGTCTCAAAAGGCCACACCAGAAACCAAGGCCAGCTGCCTCCAGCGTGAGTCTAGGTGCTGCTCAGCAAGGAGCACCTGACTTGCTGAGGATACACTGAATGTGGCTTGGGTGAGGCTACAAGTTGGGGGAGGCAGAATTTCAGGGAATCTTCTGAACGGAGCAACCTCTGTTATCCAGTTTGATGATGGCTTGGCTATGGCAGCACTGTTTTCATGCACTGGAAGTAGGGAGGGCTCAACAAGAAACAATGAATACCGTCGGCACTTCTGTATATAGGGAGTCTTGCCTTGGCCCTCACTCCAACAATCTCTTCCTGTAAGTCCCTGGTGCCCCCTGTGTGCAGCCAAATAGGCTCTAGTGCTCAGAGTGAGAAGTCCGTCACTGTGAAAATCCGCTCGTGAACATGGCCCCTTTAAGAGGTGTCTGCCGCTGCCGCTGCCGCTGCCACTGCCTCTGTCTCACTCAGCCACTGGAGATTGGGTAGCCCCCCTTTTCTCCCCGTCCTACCTTCTGCTGTTGCAGGTTCATTTCTCGCATTTCTCCCTAGTTGTATGGCTCGTGCATCGAGATCTCAGGTGATTTTTCCTTGCTGTTTGTTCCTCGTTTCTGTCACAACTTTGATTTGGTCACGAGAGTGATGAACAGAGCCTCCATCATCTACACCATTTTTTCCCCCTCTCAATTATTTATTTGAATAGGCTTTCTGTTCCCTTCTTCTTCTCTTCTCCTTCTGGGATATACATTAACCTTATGTTGATCTTTCTAATGTAGACATATAGTTCTTGTAGAGTTCTTTTTTTTTTTTTTAACTCTTAGTTCTCTCTCTTTTTTCACGTGAGTTAGTTCTAGACTTCTATTTCTGAACTTGCTAATTTTCTCCTCCATCTGGTCTTCTCTATCTTCAGTGTTCTTTAACATATTCTTCTCATTTATTGAATTCTTCAGCTCCAGAATTTCTCTTCGGTTCTTGTTTTGTAGTTTCAATTCCTTTGGTAAAGTATTCCTTTTATTCATGAATAATATTCTTGAGCTCATTGAACTGGCTTTCTGAGTTTTCTTGTATCTCATTGAATTTCTTCATAACTGCAATCTTGAATTCTCTGTCATTTAAATCACAGTGTTCGATGACTTTGAGTTCAGTTTCTGGAGATTCATCATTTTATTTCTGTTTTACCATGCTACTTTGGTTGTTCATGGTGCTTGATGGATTTTTTTTCTCTGCTTGCGCATTTTGAGGTAGTGAATTCTTTTCTTGTTTAATCTTTAATCTTAACAATTGAGCTGGTTGATAATTAAGAGATCTTGTTTTTGTTTTCCAGCAGATGGTGCTATAAAGCAATTTTCTATTTACTCTTACCTAAGCTATTGTGCCTCTTGCACTGGGGTGGTATCACTTTGGTTGTAGAAATTTCCCTATGGGTTACTGGAGTGGTGGGTCTCCCCCTTCTGTCCAAGTCAACTTGGTCTCATGGCACTACCATTGTGGTGGGGAGATGTGATGGGTTGTATGGGAGCCAGGTTCATGACTCTGCAGCACTGCCTCCTTATTACTACTAATGGTCTCTGGCACCATTGTGTTATTTGATGTATCTCTGCTGCTGCTATTGAGTTCCACTGCAGTGGGGGATGGGGGGGACCTTTTCGACACCCACACTGCTTCTGCCCTCTTACCTCTCCTTAATCCTGCTTCCCCTGCTCGTTCCAACACACCCACCTTCAGACGTACTTGATGCATGGATTGCTCAGGTGTGTTTGTGCATTGAGCAGAGGAACCTTTTTTGGATTATAGATGCCCAACTTGTAAATTTAAGAGAGAAACAAGGGAGTTCTTTCACTCCAGCATGATGCTGATGTCTCCTATGTTTTAGATTAAAGTCCATGATCCATTTTTAGTTAATATATATAAAAGATATAAAGTTTATGTTCAGGCTCATTTGATTGCCTTTGAGGTCCAGTTAGTCCATCACCATTCATTGAAAGAGTTATTTCTCTTCTATTGAATTACAGTATGGTTTTTTAAAAGGTATATACTTCTTAAATAAATTTTATATCCTATGTAATAATAATTAGACATTTTTGATTACTTATTCTTTACCAGGCATATTTCTAAGTACTTTACTTGCAATATTAACCATTTAATTGTCTTTAAAGATATGTAAACTAAAGTTTGGAAAACATTAAATGACATGCCAAGATCATAAAGGTAGTTTTATACAAAGACAAAATTAAAATTCAGGATTGTCTGACTTGAAAACTCATGACATGTTTAATACTAATTTTTTTTTTATTTTTAAAGAAGCTCAGAATCAAGGATATTCATCTCCCAAGTCTTTATTGTATCATTCAGTCAGGATTGATGACATCTTTAGTAGATCCTTCAAATTATGTTTCTGCAGCTCAAGAATTCAATACGGATTTGGAGAATGGTCATAAAATTGGACCAGATATTTGCCATATTATCTATAATCATTTTTAAAAATGTAGTGGTACCTCATCCAGAATCAATTTTTAATAATACTCTGCCCTCCCAATAGTTACACCAGAACATTAAGTGTATTTTTGCTCCTTTTTATTCAGTTTGTGTTTAACAAAACATTTTCCAGAGCCATGCTGATTTTTAACAAAAGTCATGTGGCTAAAGATGACTTTCCTTATTTAGTGAGTCTCTAACTCCTTTTAAAAATCTTGATAAGCTATTTTCCTGGACATTTACCTATAGTAATGATTTCTTTGTGATTTACCTGTTATGCCCTCAATTTGCGTATATTTCTAATGTGCTGCTTTCCACTTCATGAAAGATCGCTTAAATGTTGCAAGTTAAAGCAAAGTGAACAGGAAAGTTACCTAGTACTACTTTATATTGTTTGGAAAGGAATTGGTAGGGTTTTTATGTTTGTTAGTTTGTTGTTTTTACTGTAATTCTACTTTCTTTCATAAACATTTAATCCTTGGTCACTGCAAATAGAAAATCTTGTAGATAGAACAAAAATCGAAGATGAATTGCTTTACTTCCTCCACTGATTACTTGATGAATATCCTTGAACAACCTCCAATTCTAAACCTGCCTATTTTGTGAATGTAGATCACAACAGAAAATAAATGTTTTCCTCTTGAGAGTTAAAATTTATTGTTTTCTTGTTTTGTGAAGTGTATGGACTGGTCCTTTGGAAGCAAAAGTAAATATGTGGGTCTTTTACAAGAACCAAGAGCAGCCTCATCAAGGGTAGCAGGCAAGATATAGGAATGGATAAATCTATCATGACAGAGAATAGTCTATAGTAATGGAAGCTCTCTGAGAACAAGAAATCTATGTGTTTTATTCCCTGCCCTATCTCCGGAGTCAACAACTATGTCTGGCACTCTCCTCTGTCTGCTATCTTGGTTCCTATTTCTACACCGCAACTTGAAGTTTGTAAGGTAATGAAATCAACCAGGTGTGCCTTAGAACCTCGCACTCCATCCTAAGGCCATGCTCCCAAATCCCAAGCATCTGTTGCCTTCACGGTATCCAAACAAACCTCTCAAGTGATCCCAACCTTCCTGAGAAAACAAAATTGAACTAAGAAAGATAGAGTCTTGTATAATCTTGGTTCAATCTGTTTTTCCTCCCTTGGTTTCAATGTTCTTTCTGTAGAATGAGGTAATAACGTCAGACTTCATTGATCTGTTGTAAATATAAAAAAGATTACACAGTGAAAGACTTTTCAAATGACAGAGCACTATCCCCAGTGTAAGGAGGATTGTTACTATTGCATAACAGTGAACTGGTATTACAGCTTTATTTCTGCTCAGATTGACTGTTTCATATCTTAGCTCTAATGCCGGGATTAAAATACTTTGAAAATGGATAAAGCCTCATTTTTTCCCATATGTAAAATGGGGGTAAGTTTGGGTAAATCTGAAAATTCAAAAGATTGGAACATGGAATTAGGCTGCTTGTGTTCAAATACTGGCCCTGTGGCTTACTGAGCTTTCTGTTGTCTGTTTCTCTGTCAGTTAAGTTCCATATGATAATGATTTTTACTTCATGGGGTTAATGTAAGAATGAACTGAAATTACATAAAATTATTATCAAAATGACTGGAACATAATGTTTTAATAAATATGAGTGATTATATTACATATTATTGAAACCTCCAACTACTCTATGTACCTCTCACCTGGTTCTCTCTCCTTCCTCCCTTTTCTTTCCCTGAATTTTGAAAGATAAATGTGCTTAGAAAAAAAGAAAATATTGTTGTGTATCATCTTGAAGAAAGTCCACTTGGAATACTTCCTCAGATAGTAACTAAATCTTGTACTTTCATGTGCATTCTTTGGAGGAGATCCACTCTCTTTTGCTAGGAATCCTCCGACTCCTTCTGCTTTTGGGACAAAATGAAACAACAACAACAACAACAACAAAATATGCAAGAATTATTTTTTCTTGTCTCAGAATGTCACCAGAACTAACACCTGTCCTAGTTCCAGATCTAGTGAACTCCAGCGGACCTCTTCAAATAGACCATATTTAGAACCTTGTTGATTTCACAGTAATTTTTGCCTCAAGCCACCTGAGGTTCTTCATGCTACAGTTTTGGCTGAGGGGCCTGGAGGTGACCAGTTGGTCAAGATCCATGCACAATGGAGCCCTGAGTTCTATAGAACTGTAAGGGCGGTCACATTTCACAATTAGGCTGATCAACCTTTCTCTTCATTTGTACGGAAATGGGTAGAAATTCTGTCCTCCTTAAAAATGCAGTGTAACTTTGGAAAGATGGCAAATTCTCAGGCTATGGTTTATATTCTTTATAAACTGAAGATAATTTGAATAATTATGCTAAAGGACAGAATTAAGGCTGACCACCATCCGAAGTACTTGGTTGCAAAGCTTTTGGGGGAAAAAAATCTAAATCCAATTTTAAGATCTTTTAAAACCTGGACATTGAGAATAAGGTGAATGTAAGCCTTTAGAATATAACTGACTTTCAATGCATGTTTGTTAAAAGGAAAAACTAAACTTATTATAAAACTCTAAAAATATTCATCATAATAATTTCCAATAACCATTATGTAGTGTCATTATTATATACAGATTTATTTATAAAGTCTGAGAGTGAGGCTACTTATTTTATAAACCTAAGAAATTCCCAGTTTGGTTCATATAAAACCCTAAAAGGAACCACTAAGTAGAAACACTTGATAAAGCTGCGTAATTGCAGATCATTAGTGGGAGAAGATTTCAATTTGCCTTAGGCTTGACGTTTCTAGAAATAAACTAAATTATCGAGAAAAGATTAAGGATGAGATAAATCATTTGGAAAGAAAAAAGTTGGTAAAATGACTAAATCCAGACATCAAAGTAAACATCTCATTAAAGTTGAAATGCCTAGTTAGAAGATAACTGACACAGAAGCCACCTGCTTTCCAAATCCCATTTCAAATTGACTTAAGCTGCGAAAAGAAAGAAAAAAGTGCTTTCCAAATCCCATTTCAAATTGACTTAAGCTACGAAAAGAAAGAAAAAGGAAGGAAGGAAGGAAGGAAGTAGAAACTCAAGTGACTAAAATGAGTCAGAAATAAATTCAGATCCAGAAACTCAATAATCCCTCCCTGACTGTGTGTTTCTTGCGTGAGCTTCACTACTAGCAGAACCTTATTAAGTCAAGATACTTTGGGAGTTACAAGCTTCAACTCCACTAGCACAGCAAGTCTTCTTGGGAGAAAATGCCTTTCCTATGTGTATCAGTTACAGTTCTACTACTAAGTCTCAGTTACCTGGTTTAGGTCAAATGGCCATTCCTGAGAGAATCACAATTGCCAGAGCTTGATTTCAGTGCTATTTGTTTCTTGCATCAAATAGCATAACAATAGAGGAAGAGTGCTTCCTCAGAGGAAATTGTGGTTCTGTCAACAGAAAAGGGAAAAATCGCTGCTCAGGAGACAAAAACAACCTGGCATCCTCCACAATCCATCTGCTAAGACTGGATTTATAGGTTAGGACAAGGCAGGACTATGAGCAAGAAGAACCAGGAAGAAAAAGAAAACTGAAAAGGAAAAGGTCTCCTGAGGTCCATTTTGCCCACTCACACATAAAGGAGCAGAATTAAATTAAGGCTGCCAAAGGTAAATAAGGCACGCGACTGCTCCAACATGAAGCCCTGACTAGGAGATATGCTGGGTATCTTATGAGTATTCTCCAGAGCCAAATGTGGAGCATCTAGTGTGGACCATTTTAGTATGATGCATGTATGTCTCAATCACATATCTTGGAAAGACCACATATCTGAATAATACAAAATGAAAAATGGCTCTCTAAACATTTATTGTTCTTTCAGTTTTTTTATCTCTCAAATATATATTGAAACTATCTTAGTAATGTTAAAGGATAAAATAAATTCATTTAAGCAAAAAGTATTTCAGTAGATAACTGTATCCTCTAATCACCTATTGTCATATTCCTGCCTCACTGTCTAGTGTAATGATTCTAATCCAAACTTCTCTACCTGCTAACTGTGTAACCCTGGGCAAAACTGGCTCTTAGTTTGCTTCTTTGTCCAATACAGATAATAATAATACACCCCATAGAGGTCTGCTACCACAGTACCTGATGGAAGGTAAGCATGCGTGGTCTATAAATATTGTTGGGGCATTTTGGCTCCATTTGGAAGTGGTCTTAGAATTAATCAAACATACTTGCTTATAGTATTCTAAGAAGGTATAATACACCAATGCTCAGTATCAGGGGAGTGGGACCTATACCAGGAGTTATACTTCTCCTAGCTCAGCCTGACTCCTGGTACATATTTTACCCCAAGTGCAGCCCTCCTTGTCTTTCCAAGCTTCCTAAGAATAAACCATAACACTTCCTATTCTCAAGAGACTAGCTCTTTTACCAAAACATCGACAGATATTCCTATAAGATATCTTGCATACTTTAAAATTCCCACCTATCATTTCTTTTTCAGGCAACTAGTCTAAGGCAAAATGAAAATTGCTTGAGTGGGGATTGAGACAGGAATTTTGAGAATAAAAGGTATTTTCTAGCCAAATTAGGCAAAGCTAAGTGAACCTTTCATCATTTTTTTAGCAATTTCCTTTTTCCATGGAGCCCGATCTTGTAGGATAAGGATCTATTTTCAAGTCAATTACTATTAATAAATGACATAATCATATAAAAATCAGAAAAGGAACCCTATTTATTTCATTATGTAATGATAAATTTTGAAAGAACTACAATAAATATGATATAAATGTCATTTGCTTTTTTTCACTTCTCATTGCTTTTAGTTTAATACCATACTGTTCCCCAAACTTCAATTTATCAGCAAAGACAAGTGGCAGTTTATAGGTTATCTTTAAGCAAGAAAATAAAACAAAACAATTTATTAGTTTATAACACACCATCATGACTAATTAACTTCTCATTGGATAACATTCAAAAGTCTCTCAAGATTCAGGTGACAGACCCTTGAGAGTTTGAGTGGTGACAGATACACACACACACACACACACACACACAAATATATCTGTCTAAAATCCTGTTCACAATCTCACACCCCAAGCTTCAGGACTCATCTCCACTTCCCTGACCCCATCTTGATATTTTCTATCATTTCCAGCTACTTTTAAAAAATGTTTGCTATAGCTACTTACTAAGGGCTTTACAGACATTGTCTCATTTAATCTACATACCACTTCTCTGTCAGAAATTCTATTATTCTCTTCTTTTATCATTTTTAGTTCATTCATTCATGGCTTTTAGAGACTATTCATTAAATGCACATTCTAGGCCAGGCAGCATTCTAGGTGCTATGGATACAGTAATGAAGAAAACAAAAGCTTGCATTCTGGCAGGAGAGAAAGACAATAAATGAAAGGAGAAACAGGTGGTAGAGGAGAAGTCACCAAGGAGATGATATTTGAGCAGAGACCTAAATGAAGCAATGTTGTGAACTCAGGGGAAAGTGGTCCAGGCATAGGAATTATCATGTGCACAGGTCCTGAGGAGGAAACAATGTTTGTGAAGAACAGAGCATGGCCTCTGTGAATGGCATGTTCTGAGAGAGGTAAAAGAAACAGGAGCTAGACTAGAGAAGCAAGGACTTGTAGGCCAGGTAAAGACTGGATTTCTTTCTGAGGATAATGGAAAGCCATAAAAAGGTGACAGCAGGGGAGTGATATGATTTACTCACTGATATAGTACATTTGAGAAGCCTATAGCCAGGACAGGGGTCTATGCAATTCCAAAGACTTAATCATCCTTAATCACAGCATAACTTTTCAGTTACTCAATAGATAATTCCATGTGGTATATGTGCTCTATTATTGATTGCTTCTATACATAACCTTAACTCTTGAAACTAACTTCTTTATTCTATTGAGATCCTCTCACTCAAAATCTTAGTTGGCTTTATTTGTCATCTAATTCCTTGATCTATTTTTTCTCAAATCTCCCCCTTCTGTCACAGATCGAATTAATTATCCTTTATAAAAATTTATGGAAGGTATCCCTTCTTCTCTATTGGTCTTTCTACTGTTTGAGCTTCTAGCTGTGTATACTCCATTGTCTCCAGATTTCAGAACCCTCAATAATCTAGTACCAGCCTATATTTTCAATATCATTTCACCTTCCTCGACTTCTCAGTTTTCTGAAAGTTACCTCCTAGAATGTTAATGTCTGACTCGATTCTACCAAAGGTCACAGTACCATGTAGGCAGAAGGCAGTAATGACATTGATTGATCAGAGAATGCAAAATTAATCCTGCTAGCAGCAAGCCAAACCCATAATGCTAATCAATAAGTGAAAAAAAATTTAATTTTACTCTCTGGCTAAAACTAGTCCTAGAAGTGGCAGCCTCTTGGCCCTCTTACAAAGGTGGGGAGGAAATGAATTTTGTAATGAATTACTTGTCACTCAAAAGATATTTGGTTTTACAGTAGGAAATAACCCCTCCAAAGAATGGCCATTTGTCAAAAAGGAAGCAATGAATTAAATGAGTGTTAGTGGAACAGATGAAAAATATTCATTCATCTTTAGGTCAGCTACAACTTCAAACTATTACATTATAGTAGAATGATTCAATCTGAGAAATGTGACTGGGTAAAGAAGGAACAAAGAGAACCCTTTAGATCTCAAGTGACCTTCTATTAAATATTATTTGCTTTTTTTTTATAGCTGTGATTTACAAACATATACTTTGAAAATCTTGTTTCTGTATAATTTAGAAAAACATAATCCATTTACATTTATTGGCTTGGTTCTGATTGCAAGTAATCATTAAATCTGGATAGTGAAACGCATTCACCAACTCTTTGGTACACTAAAGAAGTATTGCAAATTGAGGACCTCATATAAGGTCTTGATGTGCGATCAGCAATCAGTATTTTTCCTTAAATGTGATATTTATTGGGAAGAGGTCTATATATCTCTCTTTATTTATCGTGAGCTAACTATTGTCTATATGTCCATTCAGAGGATACTAGGAATGATGGCTACACCACAGGCAATTTCTTACGTAAAACTAAAGCCCATGAGATAGATCTTTATAGTTTTTTTGTTTGTATGTTTGTTTGCCTGTTTTGAGAAAGATAATGACATAGTTATTTAAGAGATCTGGAGCTTATTAGAATTTTCCTTTTTTCACATGTCTTCAGAAAAGATGGTTGGAGGCAGGCTGACAGGAAGTGAAAGAGTAGTCTATTTTCTCTGGCTGACATGCCAGAGAAAACTGAGATTTCAGTTTTAATGAAAATGTTTTTAATTACCAGAAAAGGAGTTAATAAATCCATTTACTAATGATTTAATTTATTAGTGAATTAATTTACTAATATTGCTTTCTTTTAGAATACTAGCTCTAACTCCTATAATATATTCCATTTATCAATGCCAGAAAATTGCATGAAAATATTTTCCAAATATTAGATTCCAATAATAAGCCAGATGGCTATTCCAGCTACCTTTATATTTTGGTATTATACCAGTCTTTTTAAATGTAGAGTAAAATACAAACATTTTTATTCTCACTTGGTTATAAATGACCTCTGGCAGAAGTTCCTAGTGCCCAACTGCTAAAGAGTTTTCACATTTTCTGAATATGCTTTCTCAATCTCAAATGCCTTCCTTTAGCCACAGGAAAAATGCCAGGCATTCTCTCAAACCAAAATTCCCTTATCACTGAAATATGTCATACTGGTTCAGAGCAAATAGATTGATTATGAGACCAAGATATTGACTAAGTTACCTAACATGTTTGTACCTCAGTTACCACATCTCTAAAGTGGGAATGATAAATATACCTATCTCCTTACATTGTAATATAAAGTCACATTTAAATAGTGCTTGACCTGTGGTGTTATTTATGTGCTGCTACTATTTTTTTTTTTTTGAGAGAATAATTGCTCTGTTCAGATAATTAGCAACAATCTCTGTTAAAAGACTCAGGTATCTACCCTAAGATATAAAGATGCCATTGAAAACATTCTATTTGTAAAATTGGTTTTTAATGTTTTAATGTACATAGTCACATATAGTTTAATGTACATGGCCTTGGGATTGTGAAGAATGTCATTTGGAGACTACAGGACAGGAGGATGGCAAATTTGGCTATGGCATTATAAACCTGGAGAGTTAATTATAATATAAATCAAGCTAAGTAATATGGAAAAAGAAGATTGGAGATTTGATGTATGTTTATATGTTTACTGAGTGGGTACATCCACTTCCTCTCTGCTGCCCTATCTATTCCCCAGATCTAGGTATAAGCCACAATAGTCACGTCTCCTGAATCAATTTTTACCTCCCTCAATCTGTTTTGGGCCCACACAATTTCTTATGATGCTTCACAACCTTATGTCACTTTCATGCTTAGTATCACTCCTGGGTTGGACTTTGGATAAATAGTAAGTGTCAAGCTCCTGCTTCCCTCTCTGGTTTCATTTTCCATCTCTCTTCATTCAGAACTCTCTGACTATTCTACCCTTCTCCCTGATCCTTGAATACATGAAGAATTTCCGGCTCCAGCACATGTGTACATGCTATTCTTCTATGTGAGACACTTTCTATTCACACCTTCTGTCTCTCACTCCTATTCATCTCTAAGATCTCAGCTAAGTATAACTTTTAGAGAGCACCTTTGTGAAGCCCAGCTACCTAACCATGGAAGCTAAATTTATCTCCCACTACCATTATTAATTTAATTTTCTAACATAACACATTGACTTCTTCCTTTGAATAACTTATTCCAATTTGAAGTGCTGTTTTTCTGTGTTTGTTAAAATCTGTCTTCTCCAATAGACAATTAACTCTATAAGCACAGGGACTGTGTCTGTTTTTTTGGTTTTGTTTTGTTTTGTTTTGTTTTAACACTGTACCCTGATTCCCAGGATAATGCCTCAGACATAGCTGGTTCTTAATAAATAGTTTTTGAATCAATGAATGCATGGACAAATGAACACTTACTATGTTTCAAACCCTGAGCTAAGTGCACAATACTCATGATTTTATTTCATCCACATAATAACTTTTGAGTTAATTACCATTAGAATCACCAGTTTACAAATGAGGAAATAGTCTATCTTCACACACTGGGCATAAAAAGGAACTGTTAGATCTCTCTAAAAAGTGGCCATTCTTCTGCCTGGAGTATGGGCTGAACTTAGTGACTTGATTCCATAGAAGAGGGTATGGAAATGAAAAAACAGTAAAAATGGTAACTTTACAGTAGATAAACCTAGAAGACACTGCCATAACCAAGTGATCAAGGTTAATATAACCAATGATAAAACGTTGATATGATGTGATAAAAATGGCATCTCACTTGTAGGATAGTCTTCTTCAAACTTATAACCCCAGTCTATTCATTAGAAAACATCAATTTTAGGAACATTGTACAAAATATTTCTTCCGACCTCTCCAGATCATAAAAAAAAAAAAAAAGAAAGAAAGAAAAGAAGAAGGAAAGACTGAAAAACAGTAGAGATCAGAGGAGACTAAAAAGACATGGGTATTAAATACAATGTGTGATCTTGGAGAAAAAAAGTGAAAAAACTGATGAAATCCAAATAAAGTGTGTAGTTCAGTTAATAATAATGTATCAATGTTAATTTTTTAGTTCTGACAAATGTACCATGGTTATACAGGATGTTACTATTATGGCAAACTGAGTAAAGAGTATTCAAGAGCTCTCTATAATGTCTTTGCAACTTTCTATAAAACTAAAATCATTCCAAACTAAAACAATTTTTTAAAGTAGCTAAATTGGTTAAGAAACCAGGAATGACCTTTATTTAATATATGTTGGTTGTTATGGCTGCCATGATTTAAGTTGATTAAGCATATTGGTTCCAATTGGTCAGGGCTCATGCATGTTATGTGGTTGACTAGTTTGAATAATGTGAGTATGCTATATTGTCTCTGGCTCTTAGAAAAAAACATATAATCAACTTTCTATTTCCTCTAAAGTATTTTCTTTCAAATAATTTTTTTTTCAGAAGAATAAGAAACATGTTACTGGAGTCATTCCGTTCAACTGAGTGGTTGTCATGGTGAATCTAAGTGTTCAGGGAATATTTTCATATCAAAACTTCAGATAATACTATTGCCACAGTACAAGAAAAACTGGCTGTTGATGGTGTGGTTTCAGAGTCATACAACAACTATATAAATTTATATCTTAATTTGAGGCCTTCTAGTCCAACCTCACTTGGGGCATGTTTTGCTTAGGATATCATCAAAGATATCCTATGACCTTTCCATAAAAATGCAGTCCAAAGACCACAAGCAGCACCTGGGAGCTTTTTAGAAATTAAGAATTTCAGGCTCCACCCTACATTTACTGAGTCAGAATTTACAGTTTCTCAATAAATTCTAAACACCTAATGGATAACATGATGACTATGGTTGATAACACCATAATGTATAATCGTATGTGAGGTGATGGATATGTTAATTAAGTCAATGTGGGGGATTCTTCCACAATGCAGTCATGTATCAAATCACCGTGTTGTGCTTTGTAAATATCTTACAATTCTATTTGTCAATTATACCTCAAGAAAGCTGAAAAAAGATGTTAAAAATTTACTGGTAATTACTAAGATCAGCTGTACCTACATAAGTCTCTATGTAAAATTAGCATGTTTAATGAAAATGTACACAAAATTAGAGTATTTTGCTATAATAGTAAAATTAGAAATTCATATGCTGCTTAGCTAGTAATGCAAGAAGCATGTTCAATTTAGTATAATTTCCATAATTCCAATTGTTATTTTCACCTCATCATGGTTCTGTTTAACTTGGAAACTCTTTAAGAGTCTCATCAAAAACTTTTCTGAGTCTCTGCTCACTTAGATTTCAATCTCCTATTTAATTTCCCTCAGCCATTATTAACATGTGTTGATTTCATTTTCTTTTTCTTAATCATTTCTTGCTAGGAAATCTAACCGCAGCATTCACCATTCTCGCTGTGTATTCCAATGGGGATCTGCCCCTGCTGCTTTCAACATCAACCTAATTTGGGAGGTCCTTCATGTGAAAATTACTCCCCATCATCAAGGGCAATTTGCCCAGCATTCTACTAAGACCATCCCACTTGACTTCTGGCAAAGTTTGGCCATGGTCGTACTTGATGTTCCCAGTGGGAATTTCTATGAATTCCAAAGTCTCAGAATGATGTTTTGATCTGTCCCTCCAGGGAGAGGAACTTTTCTGGGACACAGATGCAATGTGAAGCCTGAACAAACTGGGTTCATCTTCAGTTTTGAGAAAGTTCACATGAACAGAAAAGCATGGCTTTGCAGCAAGTTTGAAGGAGCTGTCTCTGTGAGTCTTGTTAAAGAACTGGCCCATGACACCCAAGTCCCTTCATTCTCATAGTCTGTGATAGCTAATAAATCAGCCTCTACAAATGTCTGGGCTGCATGGCTGTGATGAGCTAATTAATGTGGCAGGCCTGAGTAGCATCAGGCTGTTTCTCTGGGACCTTCACAGCTCTAGTGTTTCATCTTAAAGAGTTTAGACCTGGAAGTAAAATTTCTGAATATTAAGAAGAAAAAAATTACATAGTCCAGGGAAGGCTAACACCTTGGGTTTCTAAATTAAATGGTGCTGTTAGATTAGGCTCCCCAAACACAGTCAGCAAGTTTTTTTCCTTCTTGCATTTGCCTGGCTGCTGCACTTTAGGACATAAAACATTTCTTTTGTGAGAAAAAGAAACATCTGTGATAAAGATAGTGTTAAAGAAAAGTGGTCAGTGTTGGGGCTGAATTGAGACAAAAGTGGAATGTCATCTTTTTCATGTAGTGCAATTTAACTTACAGCCAAGATGGTCATTTAAACTTTTATACCCTATAATAAAGGTGTTCCTGCAGTTGGTGGAAAGTGAAGTTTGATCTTTGGCTTAAAAGAATGAGATCGAGATCTAAAAAATCTTTAATTGAAGAGATCCATATCACATGCGTTGTGAAGTTGAAGGTTTTATGAGCAGTAGAGCTACTGTCTTTATCTGAGAGGAGAAGTGAACAGGCTGACCTATGCAAATCTTTGCTGCTCTTCAGTATTATCATTAATGATATTGATATTTGGCTTTGTCTTTTTGTGTGTGTGGTTTGCAAAGAGCTTTCAAAAACAGAAACTCATTTAATCTTTACATCTCTCTGGTATTCAGAGTATTATTATTCTCTCTTTATCAAGACTTGTTTCAGGTTTGAAAATCTGCATTTCTAGAATATAAGGCTGCTATTAAGCATGAGACCGGAAAAGGGAGTATTCCAGGAGACACATGATCAGGGGGCCCGGGCCAGAGCCTGGAAGACTCAGTTGCCACATGCTTTGGGGCACACAGAAGGTGGGGAAAAGAATGCTAAAGAATCTGACTGCCCTTGTCTAGCAGTTTATCTGTCTTCTGCAGCCCTCCTCCCTGGGGGATTCTGCCCAAATCTCAGGGATAAGTGTGTGGTTTTAATTGGCTTGTTTGAAGCTATGACTGGTCCTGCCTGACTGGTCTTTAATGAAGCACATCCACTCTTGGACTTAGTCAAGCAACGAAGCTTCTGTGAATTAATATGCTCGTTTCTCCTGTGAATACTGCCAAAGGTGCAGGAGGCTTTGGGTGCCAATAAAAACAGACTTCTCAGTCATAGACTTCCCACATGCAAATGATCTTCCTTCCCTGGGGATACATTAACAAAAGAAAGCTGAGTTTTCTCTCACAATAATCCTTTTATTCCCACCCATTAATGCAAATTGGTCCATCAGAATACATCAATTAAGACTTAAATGAATCCATACTTATACACTGAGCATCTAATGTGTATTTTTTCAACAAATACAGTCCTATGCTGGGGCTATGGTAGGTATATTACAGATGAGGAAGTCGAGTTTCAAAAACTCAAGTAACTCACACAAGTTACACAGAAAATCAGGTGTGAAGCCAAAATTTGAAATGCAGCTGTGGAATCTAGAGCCTATGTACCTAGAAGTCACAGGAATTACCCCACCTTATATATGGTAAGCTTTCAATCACTATCTTGAATTAAGTGAATTTATGTAGTATATTTGTGAGGCCTTTCCTTCATAAAAGGATAATTGATTCTGTTAAGATTTCTGTGATGACTCCTGGAAATTTTGTTTTACCCTGCTCAGGTTCAAACAAGAAGGATTTGTTTTTTTAATATTTAAAAAGTGGGGATGGGGAAGACCAAGTCCTATATTATTCTTCGTGTATGTAACTTTTCAATTCTTCTTTTTCTTTTCCTCTGAGTGCTTTTTCTGGGACTTTTCTTATTTCTACAATGGGAAGACTACTAGCATGTGATAAATCTCTGCTAGACAATTATCAGATATTAATAAGGTTACTAGATCCTGCTATGAATATGAACTGGTGAAGATAACTTAGTTATGGAGTTTTTCATACTCATGAACTTATTAGAAGAGCTATTGGCAGTCCAGACAATGCATTTCACTTGTTCTTTGTGTTGAAATTTTCCGATTCTTTTTAAGAGATGTTAAGAGGTGAGGCATATTTTCAGAATCATTCTGTTGCTCTCTTTTATAACACTAACTCCAAAAATAAAGTACTGAGGTGTATGACTGCCATTATGAGTCTCTCTTATTCTGAGAAGATTCCCAAAGTTTTGGCTCCAAAAGATAATAATATTTTTTTTAAAAGGACAGCCAGGTTAGAATATAAGAAAATAAAAGGGGAGAGAGCACCATTTTAGTTTCCACAAAGAAAGGTATATTTTAAGGTGTTGCCTAAACTTTGACATTTTGAGGTTTAGCAGATCCAAACTAGAGAACCAAAAGTGCTTAGCCCCCGTGACTCGACACACTGTCAAGTGTACTGAGAAAGGGGTGGGGGAGGGATGGCAGTTAAATTGTCAGCTAAATATTAGAGTCCTTGAGATATTTTTTTCCAGTGCTACTTGACCTCTCTTTGATGGGCATTATCATCATTTTCCTCCTCCACTGAGAAAAAAATATGGCAAAGGAAATGAAAAGTGAAAGGAATAGAATGGGAAAGAATGGATGAATAGTTGGTAGAGGCCAAACCTCCTGACACTGGGAGAAGAGGGTCAAATGAAGCCCTTTGGTTTTCTTCCAGGAACCTAAAAATATCCACCTCTTGCCTGATTGACATTTCCACTCTATTTTCTTATGTATGTGCTGTAGGGACTGCTAATATTGTTTAACTCACATGCTCCCTGCACTTTGCTGCTGTTAGAAAAAAAAAACCAGTCAGCTGAGTAATCATGATAATTAAAAAAGATGTTAACTTTCAGAGTGGCTGACACTAACTCATTGCACTAAGTTGTTTTGCCTGACTGAACTAACATAAATTCTAATACCCATTACATCAGGCATGTAAGAAATTTCAGCTAATGTGGCTATTTACTTCTCTCTTTCCTTCCTTACCCTACCCTTTCCTCCTATATCCTCCCTCCTTCCTTCTCTCCTTTCCTGCCTCCCTCCTTCCCTCCCTCTCTCCTTCCCTTACTCTCTTCCTTCTTTTCTTCCATATGTGGAATGCAAGCTCACCTATTTATGCTAATTCTGCTGTCCAAGAACTATTTGAAAGCTTGTTCCAGACCAGTCTATTCCAAAATTGAATGTGCTTATGCATCACTTAGAGGTCTTATTGAAATGCACATTCTGATACAGCAAGTCTAGGGTGAGGCCTGAGATTCTGCTTTTCTATTAATGTTCCAGGAGATGATGATGATGATAATCTTAGGACCACACTTTGAAAAGTCTCAAGACAACAGTCTACTCATTTCTAGTGCTGTTAGAAATAACCAATTTTAGCAAAGCCAAAGGCCCTGCTGGAACCTGTTGCTCAGATTTTCTTCTGGTGAATAATCCCCGTGCCAACCCTGGGAAGTCTGTGCCACTTTTCCCCACTACTGAAAGGCGAGCTGCAGGGAACCACATCCAAATGTATTCTTCCTTTCTGTTGCGATGCAGAATTGAAGTTACTAAAGTCTCTAGATTTAGGCAGAAGCGAATTTCAATTTCTGCTCCATCAATTTCTCACTTAATCTCTCTAAGCTCCTGTTTTTAATGAGGATAAATATAACAATTACTTTGAGGTTGTTAAAGGGCCTCAGTGAAGAGTTAGCAAACATCAGGCACAGAAATTCAGAAATATGAGTATTAATACTTTGAGGTGATTCTTGTCACCTTTGGTAAGTTTGTGTCCAGTTAGAGTATGAGAAAACATTCCAAAATCTCTTGCATTGCCTATGCTTAGAAAATGTGGAACAAATATTAGATAATTCTCAATGTATTCACAAGTCCCTTGATGTTTTTATGTAGCATTGATTCTCTCGTTAGTACAATCTTTTGGAATTTGCTTCCTTTAGGTATAAAGAATTTTTCAAGAGGTCCAGGTTATCTGGGACTACCAAAAGGTTCTCTCAACCAAAAGTATCCTTCACCTTGGCCTGGAGCTTCTATCATTCGGGCAGATCCTTTGGACGAAGGCACCAGAGGGAAGGTCAAAAGTAACATTATTTCCTGGGAAGTGTGATAGGTGTTAACACCAGCAGTTACAAAACATGGTATGGATTAAACAGTAGAGGAAAATCAACCCTCGATTTATAGTTTATTAGGGAAGCACATAGGAGCCATGTAGCATATATGAGCTTTTTAAAAAATGAGCTCACAGAGTGATGGAAAGAGAACTGAATTTATTGTTTCTGTTGAAGATTTCTTAAAAACATCGATGCTCAGTCTATGTTAACAAGAGCCTTTGTTGAAATTGATAGAAATCCAAAGAAAACTGCTTAAATGAAACAAAATAGGAGAAGGAGGTGGGATTTGTTGGGTTAAATAACTGAAATTTGTAAGGGTGCAGCTGGTTTGGGACATAGCAGGATGCAAGGGATCAAACAATGTCATATTCCACCCACCCACTCCCCTCTTAGTCTCTTTCTCTCTTCATCTCTTGGTGTTGCTTATTTTCTAGACTAGTTTTAATTTCAGGAAAGAGTTCTTCGTGAGGTAGCAAGGATGGCCACTAGCCTATTCAGGCCTATTTTCTACCATGTCATAAAATTCTAATGTAACACAGAACTCCTGCTTCCAGGTGGATTCATAGAAATGGAGTTTCTTAGGCCTAGCTTTTTCACACACTCGTCCTGAACCATTTATGTGGTCCAGGAAATTAACTTGTCTACCTCTCATTGGCCAGGCCTGAACCATGCAAACCATATAACTGATAAAACAAAAAGATGATTTCCCTGATAGAATCAGGGCATTGTTGCAAGAAGAATAAATTTGGGTAAGAGAAACAATTGACTTGTAAGATCCCAAAGGGGATAAAGGTGATGTATTTCTTTAAAGAACTTGTACATGAGATATAAAGTCCAAGGCTTTGCAACAAGGAGGATGAGCAGCATTCCGAATGTCTTTCAGAAACAAGATTTTATTGGTAAATACTTTACACTTTCCAAAGAGTTAATAGTTCAGAAGATGGGAGTAAAAAAAGCATTTAGGTAACAGCTACCTGTATCTGTCTGTCACTTTCCCTATTAGATTTTATTCCCATACTTACATATGTGTGTTTCCATATACATATACACATATATACACACATACACATATGCTTTTTAAATGTATAGAATAGCTTCTTCACTTCAGGAGTGGGGATGTGATGCCAACCAGAGGGTTTTATTCAAATGATTGAATTGCAGTTAAGTGATTTTCAAGTACATAGTGATCTGCACTGTACAACTATAAATAGATGCTCAGGGGAAAATTCTCTTTCTTCAATTCTACTGACTTATGGAGATGTATAGGACTATCCAAATTCTGAACGGAGTGAAATATGACTTTGTATCCCAATTGCTTTCTGCCAAAGATAAAAATCACTTTACATAAAGAAGTCTTATTTTCACCAGGTGAAAAGCTGCTTTTTTGTAGTAAAGCACAATACTCTGAAAGACCAAATGGCTGCTATGAGACGCCAAAGCACCCATTCAAGGAAGCAGGGAGTAGGAGAATTAAAACCGTCTGCTTTGGCACCAAACTGCCCTCAGGTTGTTTTCCTGCTTGGCCATTTCCTATCCCGGGGAATTGCTATGCTTATAAACCTCAATTTCCTCATTTATTCAGTGACTATAATAAAGTTACCTAAAGCATGAGGAGTTATAAGGACAAAATAAGACAAAACCCATAGGACATGTAACACAGAACCTGGCATGTTATGAAGGCACAAACAATTGATGATGAGTAATTATATGGCTAGTCTGTATGTAGGAATACAATGAATGCAATATAAGAATTCATTGCAAATTGGGGAAAATAGTACTTTTAATCTATTTTGTGAGAAACTGGATTTAAAAAAAAACAGACTAGGTGTTAGGTTATGACAATAGCAGTTTTTGTGACACTTGTGGTAATTCATCTGTCCGAACTGTAGTTTTTTCATTGATGAACTCAGAGATTCAGATAAGATCTTCAGGATCCTCTCAGACTTTGAAACTAAGACTCTCAATAAAATATTTTGGTAGCTTCTGTTTTTATACACTTTAAGAACCTGCTGAATGTTTTCCAAAACAGAACTAACCTTTATGTCAGGCTAAGCAATGATTTGGTAGTGGCTGAAACTGCTAAAATATTAAAATTGCATTTCTTTCAATATCTTCATCTTCATATAGTTAGACCTGCAATGGATAGGGAGGTTGGAGCTTTGAATTCAAGACATTTATCCTTTTATTCTACAAGGATGAATTGAGTGGCTGTTCTGTCCCTTACTCTGTGCTAGACAGAGAGGTTATATTTCAACTGGGGGAAGAGAGTAAAAATATGTCGCAAAAAATAATTACAATATGTGACATGGTGTAATGTAAGAAAAAAGAGAAACAGAAATCATACTAATGGGGATAACCTCATTTTTCTATAGCAAGGACTCTAAAAAAGGTAATTAATATAATTAGATACTTAAGCTACCTATATCTGTGATATAGATTAAAAAGAATTTGACCATGCACAGAAGAGAAAGAGGAGCATTCAAAACAGAGTGGGGAGCAAGTGCAAAGGGATAGGTAAGATTTGCATATATTTGAAGAACTTAACAGTGTAGCTGAAGCATAGTGAGTGGGGGAGAGAAAGTAATATGACATGTGATTAAAGAAAGAGGCCAAACTGTACAAGACTTTTTAGTGTTATCAAGATATTGGATTGTTTTCTTTGAGCCACTATTGCAAGGGACTAGAGTGATATAAGTTATAATTTAAAACCACTCTTGCTACTGTAGAAAAACAGACTGGAAGAGATAAAAGTGGAAGCAGGGAGATCAGTTAGAAAGCTATTAGAGAAATCCAGAGAAGAGATGCTGGTGGGCTAAGCTAAGTGATGACAGTATAATGCACATGTCTGTGTGGCTTGTTTAAATTTCCTTTTATCTCTGGGACTCAGTTTCACTGTAACATAAGCATGTAAAATGTAATCTCTAAGGATTCTCCTAGATCAACATTTTATTCTAGTTTGTAAATATCCCAAAGCCAGACCAATCCGTCCATGAAATCCATTTGGCTTTGGGTGTGATGCTCTGACCAGTTTCTCAGATATATCCTCAAGGCAGAGGTGCAGAAATATTGATGAGCCAAAGAAATAAGAATCACTGTAAGTCTTATTGAGAGCTGTGGGAGTTGGCTGGCCTTGAAATGTTATCTTCTCTATTTTACACTTGGAATGGCTTCAAAATGGTTCATTCAGTTAGGTACATAGATAAATTTTCAATTCCAAATTCAGACTATATATTTCATAAATCCATATGCTAAATGTTAAATTTTACTCTGTGCTATACAGTATGATGGTTTTCATGAAGAAGTGCAATAGATTTATAAAAAAATATGATTAAAGTTTTATTAAATGAGGGAATAGAAAGAGAAAATTATCCAAACTTTCTTCAACATTTTTCTTTCTAGTGTTTAGAATAAAACGAGTAAATTAATAGAAGAGCGAAACAGTGTGAGATGCCAATACATTTAAGAAAAAGCCAAAGTTCATTTCTGTTTGCAAATTTAAATGCTGGCAGATCAATGTGAGCTTCACGGTGTGGTTTGCAGAATTCATTCTACATGCGGCTAATATCCTCAATCACAAGACACAACCTGTTTTGGCTACTCCAGCAATTTACCTGGATTGCTGTGGGAAAGGCTATTTTCCACTGGGAGGACTTTGGGGAAATATATAGTTACATCACCTATAAATCATATCATCAGGACCTCACAAAAGTAGTGAGGAGTTGGTGTTTGCATTTCATTCACATATAATTCTGTGTATGAAGGAGGTGGAGAAGTGGGTTTTTGTGTGTTTGTGTCACTGGACTTAGTCAAAAGTTTGATTGTGTGTTTCTACTTCAATGTAATGAGATTATGACTGTTTGTGCATACTCTCTCTTTTTTTCTCTTTTAGTTATAGTCTCTAGAAATGATTCTACTAGCAAAGGACCATGTTTGCATTTTTTGTTATTATCATTGCAAAATTAATATTTAGTCTTTATGCTATTTGCAGAAGCACAGAAGAGATAAACACATAAAGTTAGTAGTTCTTGAGAAAGCAGACAAAAGTGTTATATAGGTTTTATTAAATTTTAAGTTTTAGGTCTACAGGATGGAGTAAGTTAATCAATATATATTTGTGTAACATAGACCATAAGGAAGGAAATATGGCAGGCACTAGGATGACACCAGTAAGCCAGAAGACAAGGGCCTTGCCTTCACAGGGCTTACAGCCAAAAGAAAAGGTAGGCAAAGAAAACCAGTAATTAAAAGTTAATATGGAATGTTAAAGAGAAACATGGAGAACAATCTTAGTGGATAGTGGAAGAAGTCATATTTAAAGATAAGTGGTGAATGATGGATAGTTATTAGCCAGGACATGGCAAGAAAGAGTTTTAGGCAGAGAGAAGAGAGTCTAAAGGCTCAGAGACTGCACGCTCTGATAAAGGAGCAGAATGAGACCAGTGTGGCTGGAAAAGAGAAAAAAGGAAAGAAGGAGGGCTTCAAGTAAGACCACCGACATACTCAGAGGTCATATCACCCAAGGCCTTAAAGGATTATGAGACTTTTTTCTAAAAGTCATAAAAAGTTATTATTGTGAAGACAAACACTAAACAAGTAAACAAAATAATTTTAGATAAGCAATATGAAATAGAACAAGAGTATAGGGAAAGCTTAGAGGAAACAGTAGCTAGGGAGATCAGGAATGTCCACCCTGAGGAGGTCACATTTGAGCAGAGACCTGAATGGTAGAAAAGATCCAAAAGAGAAGAGATTTGAATAAGGGTATTTCCAGCAGAAGAACAAACAGTGCAAAGACCAAGAAACAATACTGCGCTGTTTGTTTAAAGAAAAGTAAAAAGAAAATGGTTACTTGGATTTTGAACTCCAGCATTGAGTTCAAATTAAGAGTTCTTTACACTGCCCCCAACATGCCATTATCTATCTGAGCCTCCTGTGTCGCAAAGTTGAGGGACATTTTCTATTTCACTACAGCATAAGTACCTGAGCATAAGAACCATGTCTGTTCATTCATTTCCATGCACTCAATGCCTGGGGCAATGTCTGTTACTTATTAGATGCTCAGTAAAAAATTGTTGCATGAAGGAATCTCTAAGATAAAGTGGACACATGTCTACTGTTAAAATTCTGTTACTAGAAAAAGTAACAGTTTAAATGTTGAAATTCAATTTAGCTAGTTAGCAATCTAATAACCCAGTAAAAATTCAGAAGTCAAAATAGTCAAATTACTTATAGGGATAGATACAGCCTAAATTACAAGACAGAGAGAAAAATAGTATAAACCGGGTGTTTCTCAACCTCAGTACTATTAACATTTTGGACCAAATAATTCTTCGTCATGGAGGCTGCCCTGTGCATTGCTAGCCCCTGCCCACTGGATGTTGGTAGTACCCTCTCAGTGGTGACAACTCAAAATGTCTCCAGATATTGCCATACTGCTCAGTTTGAGACCATTGGTAAAATAGTGTTAATGCCACGACTCTCAAAAATGTTACAGAAGTTGTGCCAACCAAAGGGGTTTCAGTTGATTTGTGTGCAGTTTTCCAATGAGGTATGATAAATGTGTCCCCTGAATTGAAATACTGTACATCATACATGCATTCTTAGCAGCAGCAAAACAAAGATGCTTAATTTTTTATTATTTTTATAGTTACTGTTGAAACATCCATCAATGTAAGAGAAACCACTTTCAAATTTTTCTTTATAAATATGTAATATAATTGTAGAGTAAACCTCCTTTATCATCGTGATGGGTAATCAGACTAATACTCATCTTGTATATTGAGTTTTACCAGGATTTTATTCTATTTTTTAAGTAGCTTGTGGAGGAATGAAGGAGAGGAAAAGGTTTGATTTGCAATATGTCAAAATCTGTGTAATAACACAGTTCCACTTTATCCTTGAGCTATAACACACAGCTTCCCTATATAATTTTAATAATTTTTAAAAATAGCATTATTTTTTGTTTTGATTTTAAATATTCAGAGAATATAGGCAAATACACAAAAAGAAATTAAAATTATCCATAATCCCACAATCTAGAAGTATGACCATGTATATTGCTCTTTTATAGATTCATTTACTCCTTTATTAAAAGACATGGCAGGCACTGTGCTAAGGCTTGGCATTCATGGTAAGCCAGATGTACAAGGTGCCTGTTTACGTGAGAACTGATTGTATGTATGTATGTATATTATATTAGTATGTATATCCTACCACATGTATCTGGACATCTGGATAGTTAAGTAATGCTTTGGTCATTAATTGTTTGGCTGTGAGTGACAGAAACCTGAAAATATTAACGTAAGCAAATTAGTGACTTTAAGTTATTTATATAATAAGTTTAAAAGAGAACCACTCATAGTTGATGCAATGAGTCCACACTTCCACTGGAAACCGAAGCTCCTTCTGGCTTTCCTTTGCACCATTTCTAATCATGAATCCATTGGCCCAATGCTTGCAAAACAGCTTCTTCCTTAGAAATTCATCACGCAGGTTCTGAACTGGAAGAGGGGGAAAGAGCAAATAGCAAAAGGCAGGGGCCACCTGATTCTTACCCTATAAACAAGTTTTCTTAGAACTTAGGAGAGCTTTCCAAGTGACACTCATTTATAGCTCATTGGCTGAAACTGTGTCAAATATACCAATATATGAAAGTCGAAAATAGTACAAAATTGTACAAAGTTAAAAATGATAGACATCCTCCCAAAAGTAGACATACTTCTTCCCCAAAGTAGAACTATTAACTGTTTAGTAATGGACTTCCAGTTGCTTGCCTGTGTACATACAAAAAGAGAGCACACATATAGGCAAAAAACTTCCAACAAACAAAAGCCCAGGACCAGACAGTTTCACAGGTGAATTCTCCCAGACATTTAAAGAAGAATTAGTACTAATCCTTCTCTAACTAGTCCAGAAAATTGAAGAGGAAGGAACACTTTCAAACTCACTTTACGAGGCCAGCATTACTCTGATACTAAAACCAAAGATACTACAAAGAATGAGAATTATAGGCCAATATCCCTGATGAACACAGGTACCAAAATTCTCAACAAAATACTAGCAAACTGAATTCAACAGTACATTAAAAGGATTATATACTATGATCAAGTGGTATTTATACCAGACATGAAAGGACCATTCAACATCCTCAAAATCATTAATGTAATTCATCACATCAACCAAACCAAGGATAACAATTATATGATTACCTCAATAGATGCAGAAAAACATATAAGCATTAAGATTATTTTTCCCTTCCCCTTAAAAGAGTATATCGATATTGTATTCTTCTTAACAATATGTCATTGACAACCTTCCAGATCAATATTTAGATATGTCATTTAGAACTAATAAAGTGTACAATAATAAATTGTATAAATAATAATTGTACAATAGACCACACTATGAGCATATGATATTTATTAAACCATTCAACCTTAGTAGGTACATAGACTCTCTCCAAATTGTTTTTCTTATAAATAAAGCCACAGTATACATCTTTGTACTGTATCCATACACAAATGGGTGACTTCTTCTGTGGATAAGTTTCCTAGAAATAGAACTACTATATCAATACTTTTAAACATTCTAATAATTACTGTCATATTGCCTTCCAAAAGCTCATAATCCCATTAACATTGTATGAGAATTTTCTTTTCCCGTACTTTCATCAACAATGGATATTATCCATCTTTTAATGTTTTCTAACTATGTAGCCAATAATGTACCTCTAGGTAGATTTATTTTAAAACTTATCATTGTAAAGAATTTCACATAACTTAAGAGAAAAATGAATAGCGTAATAAATTCCTGTTACCTATCATCCAGCTTTAACAGTTATCAATTGTTTTATCGACTTGGGGTTTAATCTTTTTCTTATTTTTTCTGCCACCCCCTACCTTTTTTGCTTGCTTATTTGTTTACTTCTCATTCTCGTATCAATTCGGTTTCTTCAAAATCCTACGTATTTGGTCTTAAAGCTTCATATCCATGAGTCAGATTTTCTATCTAGAGCAGAGATAATAAATATGTGGGATGAATCTCATCACTTTTCCCCTTTTGAACCTGGGTAGATATTAACTGATCAATACATCTTCTTGCAGCAAGCTCACGTGTATCCTTACAACTCTTTTTAGCACAGTGCTTTAGTCCGCAACCTCCAGGCTGCAGACCAGTATTGTCAGCAGCCTGTAAAGAACCAGACCGCGCAGCAGGAGGTGAGCAGCGGACAAGTGAGAAAAGCTTCATCTATGTTTGCAGCCACTCCCCAGAGTTAGCATCACCACCACATCTCCACCTCAGATCATCAGGAATTTGATTTTCATAGGAGCATTGGTCTCTGGTGCTAAAAAGGTTGGGGACCGCTGCTTTAGACCACTGGTTCTCAAACTTTAGCATACCAAAACATCACCTAGAAACGTTGTTGAAACACTCATTCTTTGATCCCTCACCATAGATTCTTATTCAGTGGATCTGAGATGGCACATAAGATTCTGCATTTCTAACAACCTGACAGATGATGCTGATGGTATCTGTCTACACGTCACACTTTGATAACATTGTACTAGACCAGTTCTTCTCAATTTTAATGTGCATGTGAATAACTGGGGATCATGTTGAAATGCAGATTTCGATTCAGTAGGTCTGCTATAGAGCCTGGGATTCCGCTTTTCTAGCAAGCTAATAGGTGATAGTGCTGATCTATGGACCGAATTTGAGTATCTAGGCCCTCAGTGGTCACTACCAGAGATGGCTTGTGACGTGAAATGAATTGGCTCTGTCTGGTCTAAATATGAGGGCTTCCTTGCTCTCAAAGATTGCTAAATATCACTCCACAGATGAGACCTCATTGGCTGCAAAATATTCAAAAAATATCCCACACTGAGAAATTCTAATTCACTGAGTTTTGAGTGGGGCCTGAGAATCTATTTTTGACAACTCTGTGTCAATTCTGAGGCACAGGTAAGTGTTGGAGCTAGTAGTTTACATGCCATGAATGATAGACAGATTTTTTTTTCTTGGATTCATCTCATCTCTCCCCCAAACATCCACCTTATTAAGACATGTGTATTTGCACTGACCTTTTTATGGGTATGCTGGATGCTATGGGCCATGCAGAGATGAATCGGGAGTTTAATCAGAGATGATCTTACTTCTCTAGACATGAAAAACTGGTGAAAAATGTGCACATAATACATAATTAACATTGTAGGAAGTAAAAAAATTTTTCGCCTCTTTTTCCTCCTTTTAGGAAGTTAAATTCAAAACATTACTTAAAATAAAATTTTCCATTTCAAAAGAAAAACTCACAAAAGCATAGAAGGAGATGGTTTTCTAAGTAACAGTAATTCATAATATGAGATTGTACATGGGTTGTATTCCCAATTATTAGACAGATTTGTAAGTATAACACATGTTCATTACTCAGTACATATGACAGTGGGAAAATGAACACCACCTAGAGAACCATAACTTTCTTCATTCTTTGACTGTGGGGGATTTTCTATTTGTAGTCTTAATGATATACAACTGCAGTGTTTGCATTTTAAGTAATGTGCCAACGGCAGTCTTGCACAGCATTCTTGTTTTCCCAAATTCTCATTCTATATAGTATTCTTTACAGGTTGTAAAAAAAATCACAAAATGTTAATAATGTAAGAGATATGTTTACTGTCTGCTGGATGGTGCTATTCACTGTCATTAAGATTTTGAAAGAACCATTTGGGAAAATAAAAGAATGTAGAGGAAAAAGAACTGTAATCAAGCATGAAAATACTTTTAAAAAGGGGAACTGAGATATTTTTCAGCAGTGACCTTTATAACACTGATATTGAACTGGGACTGTAATTGTTCATCACTCTTTTCAATGGTCGATACTCTGCTCACTACAACTCATTCTTTCAATACCATTGATCCCTTTAACAATGCTGGCTGGCAATCACTCTTTGTAAGTTACAAAGTTAGTGGCATTCCTTCTTCCCTATTTTGCGGTTCACTGTTAGAGAGTCTCGATATTCTTTGTCTCGATGAATGCAGCCTGGTAAGTGAATTAGGAAATTCCTCTGGTGGTAAAGAGTGATTTTTAAGCAGGATATCATACTGGTTAAATGGAAGCATGTGTATAAATTGGCAGCCTTTCATCAATACTAAATCACGCTTCCTGCACTTCTAAAGGAGTTGACCATGCATCAAGCAGGTCCTTGATTTGGTTGTTTTTCCCCTGCTGCACAGTGGTATGGTTAGAAATATTTTGATACTATTATGCAACTTACTTCTTATTCTTTTGGAGTATTCTTATGGAATGAGAAACCCATATAATTTCTAATAAATATTTTATAAGACGTTAACATTTTAAAGTTTATATACATTGTTCACTTCAATTCTTACAACAGCCCTATATGATAGGCATAATGTTTTATGTGAGGCTTTACTGATGAGAAAACTCATGCTTAAGGAGGTTCAAAAGAAGAATGGCTATAAACTTGCAGCCTTATACATTACGAAACAACTTAAACTTGCACAAAAATAAATGTTATGAGACTAAAACCCTCAATTTTTGATGTAGTGCTTCCCAACTCACTACATCATTTTGCCCTTGAGATTATTTTTATACCATATTAAGATTATATTTTTAGTATATTTCAAATCAAAAATGCTAAAAACATGCTGTGACATCAAACCCTAGCATCAGTTACTTAAGATATTTTGATTTTGCTAGTCACCAATTTCTACATTTTGATTTTGCTAGTCACCAATTTCTAACCATTCTAATGAAGCATTAGTTTTATTTATCTTAGCACAATAGTGATATAGGTGAATTGCAACCAACTTAGAATTTATATTCTGAATCTTCAACTATCTGGGCTGTTTGCATAGAACCAGTGATCAGTTCTAAAATTCATTTAAAGACATGGAGACTCTTTATTTGATGTGATTCCTCTGTTGGAATAGATGAATTTGTATTTTTCCTTCCATGGGAAGTTTTTATATTGCTTGGGATATTAAAAGAATGAATGCATTTGTAGCACCATTATTCTACCTTTTTTTATTTCCATTAGAATAATATCAATATTATTTCTGATTCACACAAGGGAATTAAATCACTTTGCTTTCTTTTCTTTCCTATTCCTGACTGTGATGATCATGGACAACAGATATTGAGAACTTATTGTAAATTAGGCACTATTCTGAGTACTTTCTATGTATTTGTGCATAATCCTCTCAGCTACCTTATGGGATAGTTACAGTTATTAATCCCCATTTTACAGATGAGGAAACTAAAAACAGAGATAGTTCAGTGACTTACCCAAGTTTACACAGCAGGTAAATGGTAGAACTAAGATTCATATCCTATTTCTCAGTTTCAGCACCCATTCTCTTAGAGAATTGGTTATGCTGCCTCTCCTGATATAATACAAAGCAAAGGTGTGGGCATCTCCCACACTCATGGAAGAATCTCTTCTGACCCTAGTATCCTGTGAAACACTATGAAGATGTCTGACATTTGTTTTCTTCTCATCGAAATTATTCTAACCACCCTTTTGTGCATCAGGATACTAAAAACTATTTCAAGGGCTTTTTCAATGCACAGGCTTCCTCTTTAATGCTGAAATTTGCTGTTTCTTAATGATATACATCGGCGGTTTATATTCATCTTTACTACTTACTTCCCTAACTGTTTTGCCCATCTTCCATTTTCCTACTCATTACATTTAACACTATGTGTTAAGTGCTCTAAGTGTGTTATGTATATTATCTTATTTAGTATTCACCACAGCTTTATGAAGTAGACACAACTGTCATCCTCATTTTACAAGATGAGAAAACTATGACTTAGAAAGATTGAATTGTCCAAGGTCTAATAGGTAATTCAAAACAGAGCTGGTATTTAAACCTAAGAAGTCCAACTCTATTTTCTTTTCTTTAGCTTATCCTTTGGATTCATGTTTGCCTGTTTAAAGTCCATATAGAAATATTATTGTCACAGAAGTTGTGAATGTGTCACAGAAAAATCTCAAATAGCAATTGAAAGATAGCCATTTGTGGAGGACTCACTTCTTAATAAAAGATTGAGAACTTTCAAGTTTCCCTAGGTGATATTATTTTTGACTATCTTGCGTTCTGATGTACTCTCTTGAAAGTTAGAGAAAGGAATGTAGTTAGAGCAAACATGTCATCCACAACCCCAGTATAACCCAGTGAGCATGTCCTGCTCCTTGGAGAGCACCATACGTTATGAGTATCATAGTGGAATCAGAGCTTTCTCAAAGCTTCTCGTCTGTGAATAATAGAATCATTAATCTTTATTCTCTAGTGAGTCAAGTATTTTCCCAACATGCAGAATAATTTTATGGGTAGGCTCCCCTACAAAAATTTTTAACAAGACATTCTAATTATATCAAATTCGAGGTTGATTCCAGGTCTACTGTGGCTAAACCGTTGGCCAGCTGATTTGCAGAAAGAGACTTCATCTTCGTGCTTACAGTAGATAAACTGGTTTCACTTCTTGTCCAGCAGGTACTAGAGCTTTGGACACATAAATCTCTCTGAACCTCAGTTTTATTCTTAATACGGTAGGAATACAAAGAAATCATGTTGCATATACATTTTATTTTGTGGTTGATTTTGGATGATAAACTTTTTTCCTGCAGCTATGAGTGATTTCATTTTTGTAAAATTCTCAGAATAAAGATATATAATGTGGTTTATGATTATAGAGAATTATTACTTGAACCAAATGAGTAAGCCATGCACACAGGCAGAAATGCTTAAGACTGTTTGCCATTAGAAACTTTATAACTACCTTAAAATGCAAAGGGGCAGAGAGCCCCCAATTTGCATCCTGTATCCTTTGTTCTTTTTTGTAGTCTAACATAATGATTCTCAAGCTTTAGTATGTATAAGTATTATTGTTTAGGGTTATATACACCTAGCTATTTTGCTCTACTTTGAATAATTTATCCATGATTTTTACATTACCTCTAAATTGAGTATATTCTCCATCACCCTTGTAAGATAAAACTCCATGGCATTACCACATACCTGGGTGTATCCTGATTCAGACATTTACAATGAAACTCTAAATGCCTTTGAGCCTCAGTTTCCTTTTCATTAAAATGGAATAATAAAACCCACTTTGAATTATTTTACTGAGGACTTAATTAGACTCAGAACTATATTTACATTAAAGGACATTAATAATGCCTGGCACACTGGAGGTACTTAACTGCTATTACTTCTCTTCCCAACTCACCCCTCCCTATAGTCCATCCCATTGGTAATCATTTCTGGGATTAAGAGCATGGAACTGTTTTCATTTGCCTTTAACTTGTTTTATATATTGTATAGCTGCATAAATTGCAAAATACTCACTGATTACATAAATCCTCTTATAAAAATGGTTGTGCAATTTTTCACATCTTGTCAAGTTAGGTAAATGCTTTAAGGCAAAAGATGGATACATCAACCTTAACCAGAAGCCAAGACCTGAGATTTTCCTAGAAGTATACCTGCTACTCCATATGATATTATCTACAACTGCCCAGGCTGACATTAGGCTCTTGATATTGAATCTGCATACATTGCCACTTCAGTCAAATAATTTTGATGGAGGGAATAATTACGTGAGGTCTGAGTCTTTTTCTTTCTGTTTCTAATTTTTCAACTCAAATAACCTTAATTGAACTTTTACTGATAGAAGATATCACTTGAAGAAATGTGTTTCTACTAAAGTCTCAACGCTTGTGAAAGTTGTTGAGTTATTCTTACTTTTTTTTCAGAGCCTTTGGAATTAAAAGTAAATGCTAGCACTGTATATCTATCAAGCACTATTCTTTGGAATGGCCATAATATTAAGCGTTGGTGAGGTTGTGGAATGACTGAAATGTTCATATTTTGTTGGTAAACATATCAAATGGTAACCGCATTAGAAAACTAACACTCTTTAACAAAATTATGCCTTCCCTATGACCCAGCAATCCTACCACTAAGTATATATCCACAGTATATTAATGTCTTCAAAAAGATCATATGTGTTTTTAACAGTCCATTCACAATAGCCAAAATTAGAAACTATCTAAATGTCATCAACAGGAAAATGGGTAAATGAATTGTGTGTTTATATAATAGAAAACTACATAGCAATAAAAAAGAACAAACTACAAATACACTCGAAAACATGGAAAAAACTCAAAAACATTAAATTGAATGAAAGGAGAAAAATAAGAAGAGTTAATAATGTATAATTTCATTAACATGAAAAACAAAAATAGGCAAAAACAGTCTATGCTGATGGCAGTTAGAATAGTGTTTACTCCACAGTGGTCCCCAACATTTTGGGCACCAAGGACCGGTACTCCCATGAGAATCTAATGCCTGATGATCTGAGGTGGAGCTGAGGTAGTGATGCTAGTGCTGGAGAGCAGCTGCAAATACAGGTGAAGCTCTCCTCATTTGCCTACCACTCACCTCCTGCTGGGCGACCCGGTTCCTAACAGGCCACAGACGGTTACTGGTCCGCAGCCCAGGTGCTGGGGGACCCTGCGTCTAGGGGATAGCTGATGACTGGGAGGGGGCACAAGGTACTTCACTGGGGATAAAAATGTTGTAAATATTTATCTGGATGGTGCCAATATGCATACATATGTAAAAGTTAGTGAAGATGCGTTTTAAAGATTTGTAGATTTTACTATAGCCACAGCATACCTCAAAAAATTCTGAAAAAAAAAACCAACCATAAAATATATTAGAAGAAATTTATTAATATAAACTACATCACATAAAATTAGTGACTTTATGTTAAAAACCTCTGAGAACCAACCCAATTTCTTCAACAAACATGGAGCATGAAAATAAGGGGTAAGAGATAACTAATACAGATTAAAAATATATATAATAGACATGTCAATCAAATTCAATTTATGTGGATTCTGTTTGGGTCCTGAATTTTTTTAAAAAACTGAAGATATTTTTGAGTCATTGGGAGATAATTGAACATGGTATGGTTTCTAAATAATATAAAGTTTGTTTGTTATTAATTTTGTTGGTATGATAATGATATTGTGACTCAAGGTTATATGATAGGGTCTCTGAGATTTGCATTAAATATTTCAACCAATAAACTGAGAGCAAAGAAATGAAACAATAACGAAATGTTGAAATTTCGGAAGGGAGCCCAGTTTTATGACTTAGGCAACTGAAATAAGTAGCACAAAAATAATAAACCCATGTTAGGGTAGAGTGAGGGGTAAGTTAATGAGTCAAGTTTTTGAAAGAGCTTGGTGTTCCAATGAGCCATTCAAGAAAAGCTGTTGGCTATGTGGCCAAGAGCTCAACACGGAACTGAGGTCTGGGCTGGAGAGAAAGGTGTGAGGATCTCCAGTCCTACAAACTGCAGTTCTGAGTTTGAAAGAGAAAATATAAAGAGAACATTTGGGTGACCTTCAGAGCTACCAGAAGCTGAAGACCTTCAACACTCAAGGAGTAGACAAAGGGAACAGGGTCCCTAGAGAATGCTAAGAAGGCTTAATATGGAAGAATTGAGAGGAGAAAAAAGTAGAAAGCCCAGGAAAGTTAGGAATTGCAAAAAGCATCTTTTGAATTGCAGCAAATATTTTCTGAGGACTTACTATCAAGGCACTAGAATTGAGCTGTTGAGAGGCCATTGCTGACATCTTCCTGCAGCTGTCCTAGTGGACTGTTAGGGGACCAGGGAACAAGTACACGGTTGCAGTAATGTAGAGTAATCAGGACAGTGAGTATTAACTCTTACCAGAAGGGTAAGAGAAAAGGATGAGTGAGCCAGTGAGAGAAATTTGAAAGAGCTTTCTACTCCTTGCGCTGATATAACAAGAGGAGACCATTTTACTTAGAGAGCCAGGCCCTTTGGCATCATGTTTTTATCAGGACCATCCTCCGTGCTCTACGATTGGAATAGAGGCTCATTGCTTTCAAGCAGGGGAAGCTCAGCAGTCACAGGACCCTGCAGTCAACTACACTGCAAAGAAAAATGCCAGTCATTTCCCTGGCCTAGGGTTAAAAGCGACCTTCTTTCATATTTCCTTGAGCTCTGCAAACCCAAGTAGGGACCCTATTTGCCAAGCCTCAGCCCACAGTTAATTTACCTTCATTTCTTTTTTTCTTTACTCCTGAATTGAATTATCACCTTCCTGAAAAGTGGCATGTGTAATGGAAAAGCTGACACCGGCCAAAGTGGAGTGTAGCAGTCCAAATGAGGCTCCTATTATCGCCCTATTACATGAGGAGCAGCTTTTTTTTGCCCTCCATTCATCACCTGCTAACTATGAAAACCTAATCGAACTGCTTTGTTTTAATGGCAGCTGTTCTGCCCTGACCTGTGCTGCTCCCCCACCTTGCTCCATGAGCAAACAGATGAGCTCCATTTGGAGTTGAAGTTATTGTGCATGAAAATCACTGTAAGAGGCAAGGATTTTTTTTTTTTTTTTTTTTTTTTTTTTTTTTTTTTTTTTTTTTTTTTTTTTTTTTT
>NW_006440638.1:12031381-12032882 GCF_000325575.1 Pteropus alecto | reverse complement strand
ATATGGAACAGGGAGCATTAAACACTGCTGTCTGTCCCATTGAAGTCCAGAACATGACACCTAGCTAATGGGCACACTCTGAAACCATTTTATGTAACACTCTTCAGACCCAAGGACCTCAGCTTTGCATTCTCTCCTGCTAAAATTTTTATGGAACAGGGAGCATTAAACACTGCTGTCTGTCCCATTGAAGTCCAGAACATGACACCTAGCTAATGGGCACACTCTGAAACCATTTTATGTAACACTCTTCAGACCCAAGGACCTCAGCTTTGCATTCTCTCTCCTGCTAAAGGCTTTAAAGATCCCTCCTGATGTTTCCATATATATTTCAAGTACGTTAAAAATATATTCGAGGAAATGATTTTAATAGTGGATGTTTCCTAGACTGTGCCACGCACACTATATACACTTCCAGTCAGAACTATTTATTCCACCCTCCCCATGCCCTGAAGCAAGGCCCATTTGTGAAATTTAATCCTACCTGCTTACTTCCTTGGAATGAAGGACATTTTTAAATCTCTCACCAGGCTCACTTCTCATGTTTGGAAGATTTTTGTTTGGTGGCAGGTTTTGGTTTTGTTTTTTTACAGGGAGAGGAGGAACGATTTTTCTTTCTGGATTAGAGGTCTTTTATTTATTTTTTATTAAACACCAATTTTCACAGGTCACTGTACAGGAGCCACTGCAGACCCTCTTTAGTGAAGGGCTCTCCTTGGTTTCTGAAAGCTCCTTTGCTCTTAATTCCCATTACCTTTCTCTCTGATCATGGATAATCTCCCCTCTCCTCGTACGGTAGAAAGTTCATGGCTGTTTCTAATTCAAAATTAACAGAAATAGAAAAATATGCTCCTTGAGGTAATAATTTTCTTGCACTTACTACTGCTCACCTGTCACAGTGCAAAACGGACCATGTTTCTAAACCCATGTGTGATCCCTGACATTGCCACAGGCACAACAAGAACAATCATTTTTTATGCAGTTTTGCTAAGATGGAGCTATCCTTGGGCTCATATTTGTGTTGAATCTAAAGGAGTTGGTGAAAGAAATGAGGCAAATAGAATATAGATTGAATCTGGGAAACTTCTATTTCATTGGCTCTGCTTACTGGAAAATTGGCGCATGGAAGATTATGTCACCATTTACAGAGTTAGTGTGGCTGTTTGTCAAGCAAGACAAAAATTCTTTGTATTTGTATTCTTACCTAGCCCACATTTTAAATGATGTCTCTTCTCCATTTCTCATCCAGACATTTTTTCCTTATTTGCATTCAATGCTAATATCTCCCTGTCCTGTTTTTCAAATTAAATATCATACTTAAAATATTAATGCTTCTTGTTCTTTGATTCGTTGTTTATTCATCTTATGCAAAACACAACAGCAAGCCCTCCATCTGTATTAAATGCTACTGTATGGGCAGATTCAATGACTTATTAATGACTGTTCCATGATATGGAGAGCTTGGGCTTTATATAATCAAGCAATTCTTATTCAAAAATGC
>NW_006440638.1:12025984-12031358 GCF_000325575.1 Pteropus alecto | reverse complement strand
AAAGTGAAATATGTCTATCTTTTCCAAGAAAAATGACTTGCTTTGTGAAGACCATTGTAGAGATAACTAAGTATTAAAACTAAGTCGTTATTTCAGACTCCAAGGAAGTTAACTCATGTCTTGACTCATTTGGGTATGTAAATTTTTGTCACATTTATAAAAGTGGAAACCACATGCCATAAATGTATAACTCAATGAATTATCAAAAAGCATATAATCACTGCCATGGTCAAGAATTGGTATACTTTTAAGGTGTCTTGTTCATGTCTCTAGTTCATATTCTATTGGATTGTTTTCATTTTTTTGTATGATTATAGGTGTTGTTTATATTCATTCTTTATAAGCAGTAGATATGAATCCTTTGTCTATTGTATGTGTTAATAGAAGCCTACTATATAGGCCCCGTTCTCGGTCTTTTAATGGTGTCTTGATAAATAGAAGTTCTTAATTTTAATGCAGTCCAATATATCAAACTTTTCCGCTATGGTTAGTGTTTTTGTTAACCCTACTTAAAAACCTCTCCCTATTCCAAAGACGTGAAGTAGTATTCATTATTACTTCCTAAAATATTTGCTGTTTGTCCTTCATAGTTAGATCTACATTCACTAAAAATTTATTTTGGTGTCTGTATGAGAGCCATGAGAAACCATTAAAAGTTTTTAGAAGAACATGGATTAGTTTATACTTTATAAAGACTTTTCTGGCTGCTATGTGGAAGATGAATAAAAGTTGAGGCAGGGAAAACATTTTGAATATTCTCCCTCAATATTTCAGGTGAGAAACAATTATGGCTAGGATCTGGGTAATAGCAGCGAAGATAGAGGAAATGGTCGGATTTGAGATATGTTACAGAAGTTACCTTCAAATTTTACAGATGCGAGGTAAGAAGAAAAGAGAAATCAAGAGTATCACCTTGGTTCTTGACTTAAGCAACTATCACCCAAGTGATAGTACTATTGAGCATGAGTGAGCAGACAAAAAAAGAGAAAAGATCTGTAGAACAAATTGAAGAATTCTGTTTTGCTCAGGTTAAGTTTGAGATAACTCATTTAAGTGGAAATGAATGAATGAACAAATGAACCAACAGACTTGTTCATGATAAATAAGTCAGTATTAGAATTAGAGCTCCTGGGTGTTTTCACCCTAAGTTTAGGATTTTTATTCATCATACCTACATAATCTAGAGAATATTCAAAGTATTATAGAAAAACAAAGAAAAGATCTTCTGGTCAAGTAATTTGGAATATTTTACATATTAACTCCCTTGATGATATATTATATACATTACTTAAGTCTCAGATATTCTACACAAAAAGAAATACTTCTTTAGCTTTATTTAACCCATTATATCTCAAATTTATTATTCTAAGATATGTTAAGATCCCGCAACACTAGTATTAGTGTCCCATGGAATAACCTTTAGGAAAAGTTGGTCTTTAATATACCATGTTAATATATGTTAACACACACACAGATACATGCACACACACCCCGGAAACTTTATTACCTTACTGCAACACTCAAAAAACCTGCAACCAGTAAACATTACTTCTTGTTCAAATTTGTCTATTTCTGCAATCTTATGTGAGTGCAAAATGTCTTTTAACCGCTCCTTTTTAAGGGCAGATCCCCCCATGTCATAATAATTAAAAATTAAGAAGTTATAGAGTCATAATTAAATTGTCCCCTCTGAACTTTTGTTGACTAAAGCTGCATATTAACCACATCTCTTTCACACAGGAGTAGCAAAAAATATTCTGAACACCAGCTGTTACAAGATAACATAACAAGCTTTGACAGCTTCCTAATTACTTGACTACCCAGCAGTTAAAAACTCTTTAATACTGTAGTAATTTTCTTCTTTGCACATAAGTCAAAAGGTATACTTAATTTGCTATTTAATTGATATCTATATTGCTACTTTAAGAATACACATTCCCCCAGAATGTTTAACTATTAATTTGTAACCTTTGATCTGCACGTGAGAAATAAATATAAAAAGAAATTACACTATTAACCATGATGTCAAGAATAGATAAATCTAAAAACTGCAACTCGAAATGGATTGAATCCCATTTTTTAAAACAAACTCCCATTTTTTTCTCTAGCTCTAACCCACTTTCTACACTTAATAACTGTATATTCTTGCAAACTTTATTTTTCTCATCTGTAGAATGTATAAAATAATAGTCTTAGGATCATCATAAACATCAAATAAAAACGATGCATGGAAAAGGATTAGAATAGGATCTAGCCCATATAAAATGTTGAAGGAATGCTAGCTCCATCCACCTCAGACTTTTGGATCTGACAGCAAAATGGGCTTAAAATGTATTTTAAAGACTCTTGGATCTGACAGCAAATTTATTTCAATTGAAATAACATGAAACTCACATTGAAGTTTCTCTTATTATATTAGTAGAGTAAGATATCTAGAACCAGAGTCATGAAACATGAGATGTTGTCTAGCCTTAGACAGAACTGGCAGTATAACTATGAGTAATTAGTGGATCTAGAAGGTGCTTTTGAGAACAGTATGATAGCTTCCACATATAGAGTACTTTTTACTTACCTAGAGCTGTGCTAAGCCCTTTAATCTCCACAACAGCTCTATGAGGTGGGCAGTATTGTTGATCTCATTTTATGACAACAACAAATTAACCCTACAGACTCCAAGTAATATGTCCAAAATCAAATAGCTAGTAAGCGTTGGAGGTAGATTTTTATCTAAGTCTGTATGCCTGCAGAACCCATACTCTTAACCATTCTCAGTACTACTATTGAAAGAATTTTGTGAATATAAGTCATATAAAAGAAGGAGTGAGGGAGAGGAGAATCTACACATTAAAGTAGTGCAAATTAACGTAATATGCCCATTCCATACAAAAAGTATCTGAGTCATGTTAAAAAATTTTTTTAAGTATTATAAACCAAAATGATGTTCCTAAATTATGTTCCTAAAACCACAAATCCCACTAGACTGAATACTTCCTTACAAGTAAGCATATGTTTATTTAGAGAATCCTGGGTCAGCTGCCATACAAGGAATAACAGAAATAGAATGCATTTCTTCACGGTAAAAGCTACTTATCTAGTGGGGAGAAAACACAGTGTCAAGCATATAATATTTGAGAGGTGGCTGCATAAATGAGATACTTTTGGACAAATGCAGAAAATACTATAACACAGGTAAAATATAAGGTAACAAAACCATTCTTGAGGGAGGTGAACAAGGAGAATATGGCCATTTGTGGAAGGTATTTTAGAAGAGATAGCTTTTTATTTGGGTGGGATTAAAATAGGTAAGCTAATTGGACAGTTTAGGTACATTTGTACACAAGATGAGTACAATATGTACTCATCATTTGTTTCTAGGGAAATCAGGGTAGTCAGTCTGCTTGGAGGTAGATTCACCAGGAAATGATAGAACAAGTGAAATGCCCAGGACAGAGAGTTTGCACTTGATGGTAAGTAAGCTCTCTGAGATTCTTAAGAAGTTACATGATTCCCTTGGCTGTAACTTTGTAAGGATTCTAACGATTCAGCAAAATTTCAGAGAAATTTATCTTTTGAAATCTTGAGAACATTATTTCTATATTTGGGTAAGTATGGTCTCAATTCTCATTCATGTCATATACACCCTCATTTTCATTTTCTCCACCAGCCAAAATCAACCTAAGCATCTATTGTAATTTTTTTCACACATATTACATCAAATGTTGCATATTCTAAATATCCGATTAAGCATATTTAGACCACATTTAGTTTACCAATGTATATATAGTTCTTAGTAGCTATGTGGTGTTATTTAGTCTTGCCTACCTAGAGGCATTTCATTGAGTAATTTCTTCCCCTCTCTCATGAATTCCAAAAAGCTGTATATTCAATCTTGTACTTTCTTTAAGCTGTTATTTAAAAAAAAAAAAAAAAAGATGACTTTTTTTAATGCCTGAGGTTGGTGCTGATAATTGTAACCTGATAGCTAGAAAAGTTCACCAAAAGATTTACTTCTCTGTAGACTAAAGGTGCTTAATCCTTCCTAGTTGATTGGGTGATTTAATAGTATAATAAAAGTTATAGAACTTTTCCCCAAAGAAAACAAAATGTAGCAGCAACATCAGGATCTTCGTATCTTTTCTGACATTCATCTGAGAACCCAGATTAAAAAGTCCCATTGTAGATCACCACTTCAGTTATCTTGGGGGACTGAGGTTCAGAGTATAAACTCAATATCAAGTGAACAAGGGCTCAAACCCAATTTTTGCTTCTTTCCAGATATATGATCATAGTCAAGCTATCCATTCCCAGTCCCATGGGTAATAGTAGCATTTGCATCTTTGGGTCTCCATGAGAGTTAAATGATATATTGCATATAACGTGACATAGCATGTTACCTGGCACACAGGCTTAATCAATGTTAGCTATTATTCTCTTCAAAAAGCATTTGTATTTATTTAGTGTCTCAGGCTTTTCAGTGGGAATGGAAGCCAAGGCAAAGAAGCTGGTCTTTGGAGACTTTTGGGGGGAATCTGAAGAGCAATTTTCAGGTCGAGAACTGTGGTGGGAAAAGTCTTTTTCATTTCATTTAAAGGCCCACAAGGGACTGCTCCCTCTAGCCCTCTTATGAATGAGGTCAGGGAGAAAGCCAAACCTTGTCAAAAGAGACAAAGAAACAGAGCTTGATCAAAGCACAGAAAAATTAAGATTTAGGATTTCTGCTCATTTGCAGTGAAATACATTTAGAGGAACATTACCAAAACATGCACTCAGCATGTTAAGAAAATTGCCTCTGATTTGATTCTTGCTTGGGCCTTCCCTTATTTTAAGGAATGCTTTAGAATATCTGTAATTGTGAAAGTATGCAATAAACAACAACAAAAATTCAAGTTGTAATATTTTATAGTCTCCCAATGGTCAGGGACTTAGTAGGACAGTATAAGTCACATAAACATTACTCAAGATAAGCCACATGTATAGTTTTAAATTTTCATGTAGTCACATTTTTAAAAGTTAAATAAAATGAAATTAATTATAATAATATCTATTATTTAACCCAGCATATCCAAAATATCATTTCAACCTGTACTCAATATACAAATTTATTGTGATATCTTGCATTCTTATTTTTATATCAAGTCATGAAACCCAATGTGTCTATTATACTTACAGTGCATCTATATTCTGATGTTAAATTTTCAACGGTAAAAGTAAAATGCAATTCTGCCAAAACAATTAAGTCATGTGTTAGAGGAAAAATATTTTACATTTTTCCATTTTAAAATTTACATTTAAATTAAATAGAATTAAAAATTCAGTCCCTAAGTTACACAGCCATATTTCAAGTATAGAATATCCACATGTGGCTAGTGGCTAC
>NW_006440638.1:11984810-12025966 GCF_000325575.1 Pteropus alecto | reverse complement strand
AAAGAGTGTGAATTTTAAGTCAGAATCTCTAGATTTGAATCATATCTCTCCCATTATTTACTGTGTCTTTCTACAACTTGCTTACCTTCTCTGGGCCATAGTTTTGTCCCCTCTACCTAGCTCCCTAAACTCATAAATTTGTTGTAAGAGTCAAATGAGATAATGTGAGAGAAAGAGCTATAAAATAAAATGTAAACATAAGGTATTTTAAATTTAATGATATGGAGTTAATTATTGAGTGATTTTTGAATCAGATTTCACATTTATTGAGTCAGAAAGAAATCATTTTCTCTATTTCCACTGAAGATCCTAAAGTTAGAATTTAGTGGGTTGGCACTTTGTTAAAGCAATCTTTTTAATACCTTTTGTTAGGAAAATGAATGCCTTCGTCTTGAATATAAGTTCTCAAGATGTATTTTTTTAACAAAAAAGATTTTAAAGTTTTTTGAAGAAGAGCTTAAGTGACGACATGGTCACCATGAGGTGTGTGTGTGTGTGTGTGTGTATTTAAAAAGATATACATCAAACTGTTAAGATTATTTATTCCCACAGAGGGGGATGGAAAGAAGAGAAACTCTCCTGTTTTACTTCAAGGACTTCTCCAATAGTTCAGTTTTGAACAAAGAACACATATTATTTTTGTAACAAAAATCAGTACAGATGAAAAAATCATCTCATGTAAGGCAAAGGGCTCTGATTCTACATTGATAAGGGATGAAAATAATTCTCGTTTTGGGGAACAAGCTTCATTATCTTCATGAGAATTATTATGGAGAAATCAATAAACTATAACTACTTTACATTATGGAACTCAGCTCTATACAGCGTCCTGTGCGAGCTGCATCCCTAGCACAAATCAGCACTGACAATTTGGAACTTCCACCCTCAAAACTTATTCTTTGGGTTCATATTTGATATTTATAATTGTTGTTCTCATAAACAGCCTTTTAAAACATTTGACATGTCTCTCCACGAGGATATCTTTTTAAATTTGTTTTAGCCTCTCTAGAGAATGATTGCTTACAAGAGCTCCCTAAATGAAATTTCTGTTATATGTACCTTAAAATCTCTATTTAGATCACATAATTTCAAACATTACCTTGGAATCTAATGAAAATTCACCTAGGTGTTTTTATGCTAAGCAGCCACAGAAAGAGTCAATTTTATGTATTCAGTTTATCTTTGAAAAGAATACAAGGTAACTGATTTTTAAAGGCTCAGAAAGACATCTACTCAAAACTATCTCCTGCATTGGCTTTCAGCCAACCTGCTCCTAGGTTTCTGTTGAACTGACTTGTCCAGATAAAAGCACTTCCTGCTTCAAAACACAAACTGCCCACCTGTGTGCCTCTATATTAATATACCTAATAGTTATTGAATGTTCGCTGTCTTAATTCTGGTTGCTATAACAGAAGGCCAGAAAATGGGTAGCTTAAACGACAAAAACATTTCTCACAGTTCTGGAGTCTGGTTGTCTTTAGTCAGGGTACCAGCATAGTCAGGTTCTTGGTGAAGGCCCTCTTCTTGGTTTGTAGATGGCTGTATTCTCATTGTATTCTCACATGGCAGAGAGCAGTGAGAACAAATCTCTCTCTCATGTCTCTTCTTAGAAGGGCACTATTTTCATTCATGAGGGCTCTGCCCTTATGATCTAAATACTTTCCAAAGTTTCCACCTCTGAATACATTGGAGATTTAGGTTTCAATGTACAAATTTTGAAGGGAAGCAAACTCTCAGTCCATAGCGCTTTCCATGTACAGACACTGTGCTAGGTGCTCAAGATATAATTATGAACAAACATATATGGCTGCTGCCCTTAGGGAGCTTGTTATCACTGGGGAGACTTGTTCATCAAATAACCAAATAGAAAAATTTAACCATACTAAGTAGCATATAAACTCGGGGAAAGCAGTGCTATTGGAGAATTTTGAGAGGGAATGACCTAATTGGAGAGGTCAAGAAGTTTTCTACAATTAAGATATTTGAAATAAGATTCAAAATATTAAAAAGTGCTAACTAGGCAACAAGAGAAAGGAGGGTGGACCTTCCAGGTGGAACAGCATGTGCTGAGGCTCTGAGGTAGAAGGTAGCATGGAACATTGGCACATTCAAAGAAGTTAAAGTAAGCCCCCATAGCTGGAGGTTAGAGAGCAAACAGAAGTATAACATAGAAAGACACAGAAGGAGTAGGCAGGGGCCAAACCCTATAGGATTTCATAGGCTCTGTCACAAATGCTGATCTTTATTCTAAGTTTTAAATCTAAACCTAATCTAATTTTTATTCCAATATCCATTTTCATAGGGCATTCTTTTTCAATACCTGAGGTTTTTTGAACTATTTAGACCTATAACTAGCCTATCTTCATTTTTTTAAGCAAGCCAAGAATTAGTATCAAATTTTCTTACGTTTTCAGAAGTCACTCTTAATTCTGAATCTTCATCCTGAACCCCTGGTGAAATGTATAACAAATTAAAAGTTAAGACCTCCTCCCTCAATCCCTGGAGATTCTGATTCCATAGACCTAGGATGGGCCACAGCCATCTTTATCTTTTACCCCATCTACTAGTCATTCTGATGGACAATAAAGGCTGGGGACTGTTGCATTAGAAATTCATTTTTGTGTATCACCCTTTTACTTATAGATAATATCAACCTCAGTGCTTAGATCCTTCTTGCAGAAATTCGAAATAGAATCCAACATATCGAATTAGTGAGTTTGGACAACTTGAAGGGAGAGGCCATGTAGAATTTGGACTGGAGGGGCTATCAATAGCCATGGACAAATGGTTGTGTATGCCATATACTGAGAAGCCGCTGGAAGAGGGGAAGTCAGGTGAATGGTGTGAAATGAAAAGGACAGAAAGGGATAGAAAAAAAGAAATTGGAGGGAATTGTGGCAGTGATGGAAAATTTTGTAGCTGAGGTAGTGAAATGGAGAAACAGGGACAAAAACATAACAATGGAGGAAAACTAAGGAAAAAAGAGAGATCGAAAGAAAAAAACATGACAGAGAGAAAGACAACGGAACAGAGAGATGCCAGGAGGAAGAAATAATGATATAAAGAGAGAAGTGGGAAAGAGAAAGGGAGATCTATGAGATCTATGGAAAGACGGGGATAGAGAGCAGTTGTTTTTATTCTAAAGAGATTTGTCTCATTATGAGCTCGTTCAGTTTTCTTTCCTAGCCCTGAATTCTCTATTGGATTGATATTTAGATCCCCCCTTTTTCTTCCAAATATTAGTTATTGTTTTTTCCTACATATTTCATTAGAAGTTATCAGTTTTATTTCTGTTTTCAATAATGCTAATTTCTTGAACTTCTGAGCTAACTCTGTAACTTCTGATATTTTTTTTACTTTTAGTTTTAAAATAATTTTAGATTCACGTGTTGTTAAAATAAAATGGAGTTCTCATATACTCCTTGCCTAACTTCTCCCAATGTTAACAATAGCACAATTATCAAAACCAGAAAATTGACGTTGGTGCAGTACTGTTAACTAAACTGCAGACCTTATTTAGATTTTATCAGTTTTTACACGCACTTTTTTTTTTTGGTGTATAGGTTAATAGAATTTTATCACATGCATAGATTCATGTAACCACCACAAAAATCTGTCACATCTTTTTAAAAGGTAATATATTAACATGATTAAAAACCAAAATACTATTAAAAGACACTCAATGAAACATTTAAATCCTAACATCGCCCCCATAATTCAACTTGTTTCTTGTCCCATAAACAGTCACTTTTACTATTTTCTTGTTTTTTCTTTCCATTCATTCTTCTTCAAAATATAAGCAATATTAATATGTATCTTTATTTTTATCCTCCTTATACAAAAGTTAGCTTACTTATGTAAACTATTCTGCCCCTCACTATTTTCACTTAATATATGTTGAAGATCATTTTATGTCCTCATACAGAGTTCCTCATTCTTCTTAAAAGCATATAGTATTTCATCGTATAAATGCTGCATCTTTAATTTACTTAAGTGATCTTGAGCAGTTTTCTATGCAAAAACAAACAAAGAAACAAACAAAGAGTCTCAGGAAAGCTCAAGAGAAGCTGGCTAAAAGTACACAGTAAACTAGGGCAACTCTATCACATGGTAGGAGTAAAGTAGCCACCTGGCTGGGTGCAGGAAAAGTAAAGCAGAATTAAAGGGAAATTACACCTCTGTGCTGAAAAGATGATTTTTTTAAATCAAAAAGAGCATTACCTGAACTAGTTAAGTTAATGAGATCATAACTGAGTTAAAAACTGGCATTGGAGACTCAGCCAGTACTCTGAAAATCATCAGAAGTTTCTCAGATGACTGACAAATGGTCTGTCAGTTTGGGACAGAAAGAATATCATTTAACAAGAAAGAATATCACTTAAGGCCAAGTTGAAAAAGGGATTATGTTTCAGTATGAAAGGATTAATTAAATACACATATTTTAGAGATAGATTTTTGAGTAAGTTTATGTTTTGTATTTTTAGTTCATTTTATACTAGTTCATTTTTTGTTAATTACTCATTTTTATTTTATTATCTTATCTTTTTTTGACAAAAAGTATTTAGAATTTTTTATAATTTTTCTTGGAAAAAAATTATATTTAACACAAACCTAAATCCATTTAAGATAATTTCGATGACCAAAGAGCAGATGTTTTCTTTTACTCTAATTGAAAGGAAGAAATAAATATTCTTTGTTGGAGTTAGAAAGTCCAAGGTAACAATTATATTAAACCTCAACTTAATGAAACTATTAGAGATAGAGAGGTGTTTATTCCCAGTCCAGCCTTGTGATCTTTTACTGCTTTAGAGATTTCAAGAGTTCCCTAGAAAGGCAATTAAATTCGATGAATATTTTTTGAGCATCTCTTATGTGTCAGGCACTGTACACATGTCCAAGAGGGAATTTCCTACTCAAAGGACCCCCAGGTCCCCCCATCGAAATTTATCATGACCTCTTCATGCATAGCTTTTCCAAATAACAGCTAACTACACTGAACAGTGAATGGAGTTTGTGTGTTTGCAGGTGACAATGGCAATAAGCATTCTCAGCCACTTACACATCACATTTTTTTAAATTTTCTTCTCAGCCTGGTTTTCTTTTTTTATTTTTGAATCTCTGTTCTCTTTCTCATTTGTTTACTTATCATATACTCCCACACACGAAAATAAAAGTTTCAAGAGAACAGAATCCTTGTCTGTCTTGTTCACTGTCATATCACCATGCTTAGGAAAATGTCTGGCACATAGGTTGTACTCTGTAAACCCTTTTGAATAAATGGGACAGATGTGGCAATCTAGCCTACAGGAAAGATCATGTGACCAGAAACCAAGGAGACCTGAATTCCCATCTCTGCTTTAACATTTGCTAACTATATAAACCAACAGGGAAAATAGTATTCTCTAAGCTTTAGTTTCTGTATTTATAAAATGGGACTAATGATTCAGGCCCGAAATACAAGTTCTAGAGTCAGAATATCTAAATTCAATCCCAGCTCTACTACTTACTAGCTGTGTATAATCTGGGCAAGCTACCTAAACCTCTGTACCTCAGTTTTCTCATATTTAAAGTGAGGAACTGTTAATAATCTACCATATAGGATTGTTGGGAGGACTGCATATTTTCTTCATAGTATATAGCAAAGTACCTGGTATATAGTAAATACTCAGTAAATTTTAGCCTCGTCTGTCACTAGCATTATTGTGAGAATCAAATAAGACATAGTGAAGAAAAGCATTTTTACTGGATAAAGAGCTACACAGGTAGATATTTCCAGATTACCATGTTACACCTCTCAAGGGGGCTTCTAGAACAACAGCCCTTTTAACTAAATTCATAGACATAATGAAAATCCTTCTCAATGCTGTAATTCTGATGGAGTAAGATTTTGGGAAAGGGGGCTTTTGATTGACTCTAACATAATGCTCAAACTTAGCCATTTATTCTGTCTAAAGAGGGGGCAAAGAAAATGTCTTTTGGTCCATCTCCTTAGTTATGGAAATTCTTAAGAAGAATTCAAAAATGTGTCACAAAGAAGCAAAGTTTTTGTGGGAAGCTACTGGTTTGCTGACATATATTTGAAAATCAGTTAAAGAACCACAGTTCTTTTCCTTATTAAAACACCATTAAAAAAAAAAAAAAAGCTTTTTATGTCTTTGTGTTATCCTGGAAATATTCTTTCTAGAATTTCAAATATTAGGGCTACACTCACATAACAAAGGTAGACATTACATTAGTAGAAAATTGAAGTGTACGGTAATGATTTTACCCACAGAGTAAGACAGAGCTATTTCAAAATGATAGAATCCTGAAATTGGATATTTAACATGGCAAAATGAAAGTGTCTAAACGCAAGTGGAAGCATTCTAACTATATTCTTATCCTGTTACATATTAAAGTAGAAAATATTCAATAGCTGTGTGATTTAAATGATATATTCCTGATGTGAGCACATGTTAAAAAGAAAGATGCATTTAGAATGAACTACCCAAAATTCAAATGAAATGCTATAGTATTTTATTTGTAAAAGCCCAATTCAATACAAGCAAATATCTAACCATAGTGAAAAATCTTTTTTAGACTGCCTTATTTTTAAACTGAGCTTAAAGGTCTTCCTGATTATCATGTTATATTTCTATTATTACTAATTTTTCAGTATATAACTCTTTTCTAAATACTATGAATGAAGGATGGGATTTGGATCTCCAGCATATCCTGTGTTCCCTCCAGACATCGGGATGTCTATAAAGTTTGAAAATAATACCTTATTATCAGGATTTGTACTAATAATTGAGTGATAACCACTCCTGCGGTACCCAGGAAGTGAGATATAAATCTTGTATAACATTGTTACAATTTGTTCTTTTCAAACAGCCATTGAAATATAACAGAAAATATTTAATTACTTAAAGAAGTTGATGAGTGACTTAGGAAAGTCTCAGTTTAAAAATGGAGAACCAAGAACACAAAATTACTTTTGCCGCTATTGAATTATTGGGTCAGTTTATAAGAAGACGAATAAATGAAGTTACCAAGGAAAAAGTTTGCCAAAGATTTATTTGGTTGTTTGATTAGGTATTTTCGTTTGTTGTCAGTGACCAGGCAAAAAGTCCCTGGAGTAGACCACATAACTACATAGTAGCAAATTTCTATCAGGATGTGTCATTTCATGCAAATTGGAGTAAAAATAAATATATGAAAGATTGCATTAGTTCCTTAGGTCTACCAAAACTAAGTACCATAAACTGAGTGGCTTAACAGAAATCCATTTTCCCACAGTTCTGAAAGCTGAAACTAATGTGTCATGGAGCCATTCTTCCCCTGAGACTTTAGGTAGAATTCTTTCTCCTCTCTTTCTACCATCTGGTGGTAGCCATCAATTGTTGACATTCTTTGGCTTGTAGCTGCATAACTCCAACCTCTATCTCTGTCATCACAGGGTGTTTCCCTGTGTGTCTGTTTCTTCTGGTGTTTTCCTCTTTTTATAAGGACACCAGTCATATTGGGTTAGAGCCCACCCTAATGACCTTATCTTCACTTCATTGTATCTACAAAGTCTATTTCCAAGTAAAGTCACAGGTGTCAGGGTTAAGAATTCAACATATCTTGGGGGAAGGGAAGGGGACAAAATTCAACCCATAAAAAAGACAGAGAAAAGAAAAATTTTTTGAAAGAATAATTTTCTAGAAGGAAGTAGTAGGCACTTTAGATCCCTTGGAATTATAGAAATATACTAGTACATTTCCTTACTAGATCAAATAATTACAATGATTCATGAGTGCGGAGTGGGGTGAGGGAATCCAAGACTTATATATCACCCCGGTTCGCCTGAGTTTAGTTTTTGAAGTCATAGAAACAATCTCTTTGAATTCAGACATTCAGTTGTGTGTGTGTGTGTGTGTGTGTGTGTTTAAATTTACACGCTACCAAAAATATATTTTGACAGAACAGTATAAATTTGGTCTCCTCACTGGATAAACTGACCCACTTTTCAGAGGAGCTACAAAGGAGCTCTGAAACCATATTATGTGAAAACCTGTCCCAACCACGGAGTTATTTGTCTCCAGTGTCTGAACCCAGTTTCAGGCCACTGTGGACCAGGACACCTGGTAGCTACACCAGTAGCTATACCACTTGGGTTGCTATTCTTAGTGCTAAATCTTCACTGCATAAGAGGAGATTTTTCTTTAGAGTCCGTATCCCAGCACTAGCCTTACCCCATGCTTCCTCATGAGACCAATTATGGCTTAATTCACATATTTTCAACCACTTTCTGCCAAACATTTGCACACCTTTTCTCTAAATATTTGGTGACATTTCAAGACAGCATTATGTAGTGGATAAGAACAGCAAGGTTTGGCCAAATGCCAGCTCCATCACAGGAGTTTGTAAAGCCATTTAACTTATACAGACTTCTGTTTCTAATAATAAAAGTATAATTAAGATAATATATATTAAAAGTTTAATGTATTTCTCAGCACGTCACAATGCGCCTAATAAACATTGCTAACTTTAGCTATTATTTCTCATCCCACATTTTTCAGGACCAAAGTCCATTTTAGAATACAATGTGGGAAGCAAATTACTTAGTATGTTTATTTTTATCTCATTTTGCAAAAGTTAAAAATTATTTGGGTTAGCTCGAATAAGAAATATTTGCCCAATCTTGAAATTCAGTATAAGAAAGAAGTTCAGTGTAAGAACAGTTTAGATAACTTTTCTAGTACTCCATTGTCTATCTAGAGTGGTCTTGTAGGTAAAGTTATCTCTAAATATATAATTTCTACAGTTTCTGCAATGTACTTGCATCTATATCATCTACTACACTTAGCAGGGACATTCAATCACACATAAATAATATGACATTAATTTTCTAAAAGTTACTAGATTTATGGCTTTGTCCAGTTTTCATTTGTGGTTTTAATTAGAAATTTGTCTCCAATTTTCCTTGAATCAAATTAGTATTTTATTTTTATTATCTGATTCTTACTCTGTTTAGATGAGCAGGGCAAAACATTTTAAAAGATTGGAAATTTTGAAGAGCACCCCAGACTTTTATCTTGATTTAGCATATTAGTTTTATCTGGAGAGTTTAAGAATTCATGAGAGAGTGGCTTCCTCGAGACTGGAAAGACATAAGTAGGAGATGTGAGAATGAGAGCCTGAAGTTAAGAGTTACCAATATGTAAATATGCATAATAACTAATCATTGCACCAGAGACTTATGAATTGCCCTTGTCACTTCATTGGTGTCTAATATGACTGACTATGTTAGCCTTCTTAAATGTTCAAAAATATCTATTTTAAAGGGAAACTGCTCATTTTAATATCATCAATGTTAAATAAATATATGCAATCCTTCCTCAAAATGCCTAGTGATAAATTAGGTGATATGAATGGAAATTTCACTTCCTAACTAGAAAATGAGCCTCAAAATGATGGAACATTCAGCCTGAAAATGTAGAATTTACAAACCAAAAATACCATGTGAATTCAGAGATCCCAGGAAGGCTTCTTACCTAAAGAAATCATCTCACGTATACTATTTGATATCCAAAATTCCACCTTCTCTGTTGCATTCTATCTTTATTAAAATACTGCCACCCTTCAAGTGGTCATATTTGAAGTTTCTGCTCCTTTATTATTTTTTTTAAAGAGTTTATATTCATTTTATAATAAAATAGAAATTCTTATTCTCCTTTTGTTTTTTTTTCCCCCCTATACTTGTACATTTCCAAGTAAACTTACTGTCTCCTGTACAGACCACATAAAATGGATAGTGTAGTAAGTAGAAGCTTTTATAACAATGCAGAAAAGAAAAGGTTCTCATTTGCCAGTTTGTTCATATAACCCCATGATACACTCTATTCAACAATGGTAGGGTTGTTTCCATCACCCCCCACATGGTCACGGGACACTTGTCACTTCCACAAAATGATTCTATTTAGAGGATAATGCTCATTTATATTGAGCATATGGTTATAAATGACACAGGGGAGAAAAAGTGCTATTAGAAAGTAGTAAGTAACCTGACCAGTCACACACACACTCTCCTTAAAGTAGCAGTAATTGAAAAGCATTGGTCATACTAAAATAAAATCCAAATTTAGTACCCTACCCTATGTAGCTTTAATGATCTTTCTGCCTACAGCTCTAATCTTTATCACCTTCCTTCCTCAGTATAACTGTCCTATAAGTATCCTCCTATTCCTAGAATGCCAAGCGTGCTTCCGAGCTCTTGACCTTGATCTGGAATATTCTCTTCATAGATCTTCACATGACTAATTCTACCCCATCACTTTTATCTAAACTTAAATGTCTTCCCAATTTAAGGACTCCCTACCTCAGATACTCTGAATCCCATAACCCTGTTTTGTCTTTATAGTGTTTATCTCTTTGAAGTTTTATTTGTTAATTTGCTTCCTCATTCATTTTTATCCATTCTAACATAAGCTCCATGAAAATGGAAAACATGCTTTATCTTTTTTATTCACCACTATATCTTCAGTCTAGGACACACCAAGCATATAGTTGGAATATTTGTCAAATGTAATAGTGAATTTATAATTTAATGGTAAAATCAGTATCAATCATAGTATGTACAATGATACGTAGTATCTTGAAGAGGAAAGGAATAAATAAGCTGTAATAATAATTATCATTTACTGAGCACCTACTAAAACCAAGATATTATAGCTAAATTATCTCATTTAATTTTCTCATGGACTCTATGCCATAGCATAGAGTCCAAGAAAGATTTGAAGATATGCTTGCCTTAAAACAAACCCATATCATTAACCATTATGCACAGATGTGGAAAGAAACCCAAATTATGTATAATGAGAAACTCAAAGACAAATTTACCTAATACTTTTCCCTCTAGCCATCAGAAATGGTTGTTTGTGAATGAACACTCCCCATTGGATTTATATCATTGAGATTTTTTTGTTAACATTGTCAAAAATTTCCACTGTTTGAGAAAAAATATAAATTAAGATAAATAAATGTATCAGCCCACTAAACTGAACAGATTAGAGGTGAGAGCATAAAGAGGCTTGATTAATGCTCAAATTATGTCACCAAGACCCAGTTTTTTCTCCAATTCCTTGGTGTTATGGCAGGTGGGTCATTCTAGCATCTCCAGGCATTATGCATTCTCTTTCATGTCAGTGGGAAGAGGAAGTTTCCTTCTCCAGTAGTCAAGGCTGTTGCTAGCCCATATGGCCCATTTTGCAAATTAGAAAAAGGTACCCTTTTTCCAAGGAAATTTCAAAAGTTTGTGTATGATTTAGCAATAATAATTATAGGAACATACATAAAGTACTCAAAATAAAGCCCACAAATCACACTATGGAAAATAACATAGTAGGATATGTAAATTTTTAATCACAAAAAATTAAGAATCTGAAGACACTAGTGAATGGTAATTGGTATAAAACAATTAACTTGTCTTCCTTTCAAGAAAACAAAATATGATAGTTTCAAAGCTTATCTGTATCAACTATCGAGCCACAGACTTCGCTATCTTTCTAGAAAGAATAAAGACTATAGGTCATTTGCATTTTAATTTTGAGAAATCAAGTTCTTGACTAGTGACCAATATCAACTAAGTTAAATATATCCTAAATATTTTCAAATAAAAACATTTTTCTGGTGAATTATTACCATGAATATTTCAGTACTGCAATGAGAGATGTTCTAAATATTAGAAAACTGTGTATAACTTTAGATCCTCATGTATTGATGTCCCTTCAGTATCACATTCCTTACTATGTTTCTAGGTCAATTCCAAGTTTATATTTTACATTGTTGGAATAGTTTATGTTCATTGCAATTTTTCAAATTATATCTCATCTAGCAATAAACTATTATAAACTTGAATTTTAAAGGTGATATATGTTAAATAACGTAGAAGAAGAATGAATTTTAAAATTTAGTGGGTCATAGAAGGTATAATTATTGTATTCATATTTGAAATGAGTCTAATATTTTCTATGCTGGAGAAGTCAATGTTAAATGCTAAAATATTTTACATTTATGTATCTTTGATTATATATGTTTTTAAAATATTACTATTTTTTCAAAGAATTTTTATTTCTTTTAGTGCTTTCAAGTGTTTTATGTATGTCGGATTTTATTCATAAAGTGGCTTATAATATTAATTTCGTTTTAAACATCATACCAAATTAATATTAAACAATGCATTTGGAAGTGAATATTTTTGGAAATATAGCATTGTCTTGAATTTCAGAATCTACTTTTTACGCTCCTTGCTTAGAATCACACACTATTTTTGATGATACTAAATTGGTACAGTCTTTTAATTCTCAAATTTGATTATTCTTCATAGGTCAAAGCATAATGATCTATATATATATCATGTTAAATCAACCATCTAACTTTCTTCTGTTAGAAAATTGTCCTAATATGCTGATAGAACAAGACTTCTTAGCACCATCTACCAAAAAATTAAGATGAGTATAAAAATTACTTATACTAGAGTTAATACAGTTATGATAAAATAAGAAAAATCTCAAAATAATGAAGATGTATCAATAAATATGGTACCCTCTCAGATCTAATGCCTTTCACCAGTGTACAACTTAGACAACTGTATCGAACTACACTGAAAATTGTGTAAGTAAAGCCCCAGTACTCCCTCTATTTGACTTTAAAGGGCCAGACTTAGGTCATTTGCCTAAATCAGTTATTGTGTCTGGGGCATGGACTATTCTGATGTGCTTTGTCACGACTCTTAGATCCTGGAGTTAAAATTAGTTTCAACAGAAGACCATAAGTTAGAAGTGTAGGAAGTTTTCGCTTTAAGAAAGAGATATGAATATTAGCCTGCAGAAATCACAAATGTGCCCTTCATGTTTGATTACAGAACTAAGAAGAAATGTAGGGAGGAATATACTTTTCAACATAAAGCAAAACTACAATTTCCACTACATTATGTCTGAGTATCTCTGCATAGGATTAAAAAGACTCCAGTCCTTCTTGTTTATTTTCTCAGGCTTTAGGGTTTTGTTTAGTTCAGTATTTGGTTGTTGTCTCTCCTATGATAACCTATGAAAGTTCTTTAGGAAGAAACTACCCTATAAATTGAACACCTGGTCCAATTAGAAAGGAATAATTGACATGTGGGTAAGTAAGTAAGTGGATATTTCTTTATAAAATTCATATAGAACACCTGTTCCTGTCCATAAAGGAGTTGGTCATATGTTCAGAGCTGGGCTTTATTTAGATACTGATTCATAAAGGAAATTCATATCTGCCTTTTTGCAGCAGAGTTACAGTAGTCATGCTATCAAAATATAATCATTCCTGTCATTTCTTTAGTCCCCTACACTCTGATTCTCCTGCTATTAATGTTCTATAAATGGGTGTCTACAGATAATTCTTCCTACATCAAAACCACATATCTTCAGATAAAAGAAAAACAGTTTACAAATTTTTCTTTTGATGGGATTGATTTTTGAAAGAGAAATTATTACTCTATAGTATGCATAAGTGTGGGCCTGTGTACACACACACAATGACTATGATGGCTACTAGTCAATGAATGAAAGTCACTATTTCACTGATATTAGCACTTAATTTATAAATGCATTTAGCAAGTGCTTTTATATTCAAAATCTTAAGTGTTCTTTTTAAATACATGATGTATGATGAGAGTAGGCCAGGCTGGCCTCTTCATCTTAATGAAACAGAAGAAGCTCCAGCACAGAAAAGATCACATATAATATTTAAAGAAATACTCAAGTCCATGGTCTGAAAGAGTTGGCTACTCTTGTTACTGTTGGATCTCAGGATAGTTATATAGATAGTGATAGTGATGGTAATAGTGATATATATACCAACATTGAATAAGAAAATAAAATATGTTAAGAAAATCATGACATTAAAAAAGTTTTTTTCTATGTTAAATAGGACTTCAATTAGTGAGAAACCATGGAGAATTCTTCCATATAAATCATTAAAATCAGACTTTCCATTATCTAAAAAAGATTAGTTCTGCTCTTTTTGAAAGAAAAAATGCCAACACATATGTTATTTATCAGTTCCACTGAGCAATTAGATTTTATGATTTCTGATTGCACAATGATAGAGTAGGAAAGTTATAGCATTATATAATTAAATTACATTCACAGAAAATTGTCAGAGACCAATGTAAATGGTTACCACGTTTGTGAACATATGCTTGATTCTGTTATGTCCGTCATTGGTATGGAAGATCATCATGTCCTCTCACACTGAGCTGAGAATTGTGTAACTGAGCCATCCTACTCCATTGAGTTGTACAAGGAAAGTACATGGTCTTTGCAGGGACAGGAAACATGGTCTGCCCTGAAGCCCTTTGGAATTGAGTTAATGATGAATTCTTAGGACTTAAAACCCTAATGATTTCTCACTTCACATTACTCACTTCATTTTATTGTTCTTATGCCATATATTCACAGCTCTAAAAATAAAATAAAAAAATTCACTAAACTTCTTTAAATAGTTTGACATACAAACTTTCAACTATCCTAGAATCTGACAAATCAAATCATTTTAAAATGGACCACAGCAAAGAGCTCATGTTGAAACAGCTGTAAGCACAGTATGCAAATCATGTTTACTGGTAGCTTATGCTCCAGAGAAATAATCTTTATATGACTGCTTTATTATTTACAGTAGTTTTGAAATTTAATTGTTGTCAACATTGACAGATGCCATCCATGTTAATACTTGGACTGCTATATATGGAAAAGGCTAAACATATGCAGAGATCTCATGTTTGTGAGCTGATAATTTGGTTGACAAATAGGTTAACAATGGCGAGTCATTTCTGAGCAGTTGACGAAATTCACCTGAGGTCTGTGGTAACAGTGACGGGGGAGGTCAGAGGAATATGAATGAAGAAAGAAGAAAGCGATGGCTCTGGAGAGCAGTGCACATAATGAAAGCATGACAGAGGATGATTAATTATATTTCAGAGCCAGATAATTCCCAGAGAATATGTGTATATGATAAAAAGTTTCTAACCTTTACGGTTATAATTAAATGAAGGATTCACTAATCTAAGCTGATTAAAGACTATTTTGTTCTATAATCATACTAATGCACATATGAAAATAGTTTATTTTAAATATGCATTTTACTACTTGGCTTGTAAATTTGACAAAATTGAACCATATCCAGGGTGAAAAGGTGGTTTACCCAATGGAGACTTTAGAAATGATCAAAATAGTTAGATAAATTAGAATGACTTGGAAAATGTATACACCCTAAGATATCTCAGCATTTACCTTCAGACAAAAAGGAAACAGAACTAATTCTTTACCAATAGTGTTTCATGTTGTTTTAGATTTAAATTTTCCTGTGAATAATGTGTTAATAATGTTTGGGTTTTTTACACTGTTCTGCCTTTCAAGTTGGTAACTTGCAATGGTCTTTACTTTTCTCTTCTCCTTTTCTTGGCATTTTCTTTCAGAGAAAAAAAAACAATGGGTCTAGAAGATATATTGAAAACCTTATAGGTTTTATGAGGTGGTTTAGTGCATACTTAATTCACTAATTTCCAAATTTTTTCAACAAATATTTACTAACCACTTTGTACATTTCTGAAGCTATACTAGGTACTGGGGAATTCAATGTCTATACCAGCATCTGGCACATAGTAGGTCACAATACATTTTTGTAATGATTCAGTGAATGTGTCAATATTTGAATTCAGTAGCTTTAGTCAGTTCTTGGTCTGCATCTCTAAGATATGGAGAAAAAGTAGAGAGAATGTAGTTAATAGATGAACATTTCTCAAGTGTTTAATAAATGAAAAAAAAATAGCCTTAAACCTCTAATATTTCTATATTTTTTTCCATCACAATGTGATGGTGGTATGTGAGTGACTCAGAGCCAAGTTAATCTTTGAAATAGATGGTACCAGATAAGACATAAAATTAGTCAAATTAAATGCTCATTAACTGAAGTCAATAATTTGATTATGACTGATAGGAGATGGCTATAAAGATAATTGTTGGGAAGTTGATTATTAGGAAAAAGGATTTCAATACTCTGTTTTAAAGATTGTTTTCTGGATATAGTAGAGACATTATGTGTTTAGAGATCCCATCTCTCATGCTAAATCTCTGAGGATATTATAGAGTTTATTCTCCCCCAAGTGTAAGGCCATAAAATGGCGGATTAGTGAGAGTAGGATAGAGTATACTGCAACAACAAACAACTCCTATGTCTCTTGTGGCTCAGTTATGGGCCACAACCAAGGCTTATTTCTCAATTAGACTACATGTCAGCTGCAGCTTTACTCTATGTTGTTTATCCCCTAGGACCTAGGCTAAAGGACCAACATCTATTAAGAGTATTGCCAGTCACTGTGGCAGAAGTGAAGGAGACCTGATGAGCTACATGCTGGCTCTTAAAGCCTCTGTCCCAAAGTGACACACAACACTGCTGCCCACATTTCATTGGTCAAAGCAAGTTGCATGGCCACTCCTGCATTCACCAGGGAGAGAACGCACATCCCTGCCACTAGAAGGATTATCCAGCAATAAAAATTTGAATATTCGATAAGCTAGTAACTCAATCTACAATAACTGATTTTGCCAATTTCTCACCAGCATACAGGGAATGTCTTTATAAGGAGTCTTGACAAAGAATGTCAGGATGGGGAGGCAGGATAATAATGATGAAGTCATTTAAAACATCCCAAGGGCTGGAGTGTGCTTTGTTTTCCTCACCATCATATCCCCTAAACATAGCACAGTGCCTCAAACATACCAGATCCTCAGTAAACATTTATCGATTATAGGATCAGCTACATTTGTGGGACTCAGTGCAAAACGAAAATACACAGCCCTTTATTCAAAAAGTGGTGGTAAAAGTTCTATTAGAGTTACAAAAATACAAAAATATAAAATATTTTCCTCTCACTCACCTTCAACCTCTCTCTTCCATATCTCTCTGCCATGGTGTTTTTATTTGCTATTTAATTCCTTGCTTGCCCAGGCACAGAGATTCTTGCTGGTGAGTGCAGACATGCACATGTGCCTGGGAACCTCGCTCCATGACCTACTAGCTGACTGGTTTCCCTCTTAGCAGTCTTTTAATTTGACTGTCTAATCCTACTACAGAGGAACCAAAGCCCATAGAAATAGAGTGACACATCTATGGTCATAAAGCAGTGTATTGGTACAAACTTGACAGAAATCCAGCTTTCCTGACCATCTCTCTAATATAATATTGTTTTGATTTCTTATGGTTTTCTTCCTTCTGAGTGTTTAATTTGCTTTTTGTTTTCAGTTTCTATTTGAAGTTATAGAAAAGGATAAATGTTTTTCTTAAGTTGTTTGAGAAATTTGTTTTATGCAAAGCCTAGTTCTTTTCACATCTGAAGAATATATCTTTCCTTATGATTGTTTAAAAGTTCTAAGATAATCTGATCAGAATTGGGTTATTTACCTGAGAATTAAACGAATTTAATCATTTTTAATCATGTCTTCTTCAATAAAGATGTACCATGTAATGTACCTATTAATAAAAGGAATAATCCCAATATTTAAATTCATAGCTAGAAACAGAATTCATAGCATAAATAAATGTCCACTTTTTAAAAGAATTACTCTAATGCAGATAGCACAGAAGACCGCATTTTATTTGGACATTATTCTTTCTCCCTCTTCTTTTCCTTTCCTACTTACTCATCTTCAGCAAATATATTCTTTTCAGTTTATTTGAGGTATCTCGGTCCCATTAGGCATATTGCAACTAAAAATTTGGTTCACTTTAAGGACATATAAAAGGTAGTTATGGAACAATTTAACTCCACAAAGAGATTTGATCATTGGATATTATTTCTATACTAGTACATCCAGTAAAATGTTCATGATTTTTAAAGCTAAAAGTTGCACTAATTCAAGAAAACTAGCAAACAGTCGCAACCAATAATAACGTAAGATCATTGTAAATATTTAGGGCAGTAATTCTCAGCTGGGGTCTATTTTGCCCCACCCCCTCCTGCCCAGGGGACATTTGGCAATGTCTGGAGAAATTGTTGTCATGACTTAGTGAAGAGTGCTACTGGCATTTCATACGCAGAGGCCAGGGACACTGCAAAGCATCCAACATTACAAAGGACAGCACTCAATTCTAACAAATAATTTTCTGGATCAAAATATTAATAGTGTGAGGTTGAGAAACCCTGACCTAGAGGCTCCAACAAAGGCATTAAGCAAGGTGGGTGGCTTATTAAAAAAAAGTGGTAAAGTCTTGTACAGTGGACAATCATTGCTGATATCTGTTCTTATTATCATTAAAGATTTTGACTAAGTTAAATTCATTCTAGGCTTTGCCCCTCGGGTGAAAGTTACTTTTCACATCCCCATCTCCAAATTAATTTATCATCCTTGAAATAGAGCGAGAAGTATCTTTTCTCTTTATAGTTCAAAAGAGATGTTTTCATATTAGAAGGATTAAATCTTTCATTCTAGTTTAGTATTCCAAAGATGGAAGGAACCAGCTAAGCCATAGTTTGGATCTAATTTATCCTACTGAGCTATTTAAAGTCTTCATTATCATAAAAATAATTGGTATTTTCATCATAACATTAGAATGGTTGTTAGCTTTGATAAAGCAAGTAATGAGGATACTACTAAAACAGTGTTACTTCTAAAGTGATGATTTTACCTGAATATTTCATGCCTAATTTGAATATATAGATGTGTGTATGTGTGTGTGTAAAGCAACATAAATACATCAATGCTTATAATTTTTCAAATAGTATTAAAGTTTATTTATTTTTTTAAGTTTATTTTCAATTTTTGTTATGGTGACATTGGTTAACAAAATCCAGTAAGTTTCACATATACAATTTAACACTAAGGCATATATAATATATAATATATTATATATATATATATATATATATATTTGGTTCTAATGTATTTGGTTCTAATGTGTGTGTATATATACATATATATATGTATACACATAATGAATATATGTGTGTATATATACATAAATATATATATATATATATTCATTATGTGTTCACCGCCCATAGTTAGATGTCTTTCTGTCACCACATATTTGACCCCTTTTGCCCCATCTACTTTCCCCCTCCATCCTCCCCCCTACCTTCTGGTAACTGCCAGACTATTGTCCATGTTACAATTTAACCATAAGTTTTACCATTTGAGTTGGGGATGAAGGGTAATAATCAAGCGCTTTCTCTTGTCCCCCAAATTCCAAGTCAATTGAGAAATAATATCATATAAATAAAGATTATAATAATACCTTAGCTGTATTAGTGATAAAGCCAAGAACAAGCTTAATACATTGTCACAATCTGGCTTCTGTGTATCTTTCCTTCTAAGTTGAATGTAGCCACTATGTGAGTCCTGGGTCTTTCTGCTCTCAGATCTGTCATCGCCTTTCTCATGCTCTGCTCTGTGTAGTGTGGCTGTGATAGCCTTCATTTCCCTAGTTCATGTGCCATCTGGGTTCAGACAACGAGTACACTGATGGGAGATTGGAAGGTGATAAGAAAGGAGAGTTAGGGTGTTTTTCCCTCTCTGTCTCTGTAATGTCTTCTGCAGCAGCTCTACGTCCTGCTGGTGAGGCCTGCCGTGGTTCCACCTTCCACTGATGGACTGTAGGACCTGGGCCCCAGAAAAAATTGTCTCCTCTGACTCTCCTGACCCAGAGCCAGAGATGGCTTCTTGCTACTATCATTCTCCATCTCGTTTTTGGCTTTACGCCTCTTTTCTTACCTCTGTAATCAGTTTTCCAATGAAAGCGTATTCTGAAGACTCTCACACTTACACTTAGTCACAATCCTAGATTGTGCCACAGGAGGAGGAACTTGAGAAGGGACAGTGTACACCCTGAGAATAGGCTCTTTCTCTGCAGGAACTGCTAGTGCTCCTGCTCATTTCTTCTGCCAGGTACTCCAGTCAGATAAGACCCCCTCTTCCCATGGGTACAAAGAGAGATGGTGCTAGGGAGGAGCTGAAGAAGGTCTACTTCATTTATCTCCTCCTGGAGAGTGGAATAGAAATTTCCATGTTTCTTCTACATTAGGGACAATGTAAACCATAGTTACAGGAATGGGCTCCAAAGCAATACTTGTCTGAATTCAAACTTCTTACATGCCTTTTGCTGGCTGTGTTATGTAAGCAAGTCAGTTAACTTCTCTTTACTTAGATCTTTTTCTATAAAATAGGAGATAAAACCTACTTCATAAGATTATTATGAGGTATATGTAGCCTAATACACAAAAGTAATTAGAAAACATTGCACAACCCATGGAAAGCCTACTATAACATTAGCTGCTATTATTATTATTAATTATTAATTATTATTATCCTTCTTGGTGGTACTTATAAAACGGGGATGTAATGGCCCCTATCTCATAGGATAGCAGTAAGAGTTAATGAGATAATGCATGTGAAATACATGCATTATAATGAGTGCTTAGGAAATTAGCTGTTATTATTATCACCCCATTTGGAGGTATTTTAATCAACATTCCCCTCAGTGGTGAAAAGAAAGAGGAAAGTAAAAATTTGTTAATTATTAAGTAAATTAAAATATCAAATACATTAGAACCAAATATTAAAGACTTTTCTTTTTATTCTTTATACTTTACTGGTGTAAGAAATCAGCTCCGGTTTATCTAAGAATCCTTAGTAAAGAATGGCATATAATAAAAATAAGACAAATTAAAAAAAAAAAAGTTAGGGGATTTTTAGGAAGCTACATGCCTTCTAAGTATTTGGCTAACACAAGGCCATCGTAGCTCTTATTTATCTATCTTCTTTCCTTGACCTGGTCCCTGTTTCTCTGACCCATCCTCACCCATTATTCATCCATCTGCATCACCTTTTCCCACCTTGCCTTCTCAATTTTATTACCTCTCTCAGCCCATTCCCATCTGCATCTTGACTCAGAGGCCGCGAAAATCACGGGAGGATTTTGCCTGCCATTTTAAAGAAAATAGCCAACTGCAATCTTCAATGTTTTCTAAAAGGTACTAAATATGAATAACTACTTTCTTCTCTCTCTGGTTAATGTCACTCATGAAAGATATATTTCCATCTTAAAATAAATTCCCATGCATTTCAGCTATATCCATTCTCAAATGTAGATCTTTTTCCACAGCCATATATACATTAGGATTTTTCTAGAACGTCGTAGAGTACTCTGTAAATACACAGGAATTTTACAAATTATGCCTAATGGCATTGAAGGCTAGTTTTCTAATTTCATGGGTCTGGGACCATAAGCCAAAATTACCTACGTAAGTGTAAATTTTCTATGATCTTGTATTATAGATATCTTTATTAAAAGCATGCAGTTTGCTTCAAACTTCATAATTGTTTAAATACAAAAATAGTATTTTTAACATATTCACCAATTAAATTACTTAAAGCTTGATCTTTAAGTAAAATTAATGCTTCAGTAAGATTTGCTTAGTTTGTGTCTATATTTTTCTGTTCTTCTCACCACCATCATATACCCTTAGAAAGATGTACAATATACTCAAGAAATCCAGAGAGTATTTATTCTCACAATCCTAAAACATCAGTGTCTCTACTTTATTACAGACCCCAGGTTTGGAGGAGCCATGAAGTTAAAAACAAAGTTTGGGCAAGAGATGAGTATCTGGCTCTAAGTACCAAGTCCTTCCCATTACACCACACAGCCTACTATCTTCAGGAAAACCTGAGCCAGCTGGGGTTTATAATCATATTCATAATTTCTGGGAAGAGGTACCATTTCTTATATTAAAAGATGTGTTGAAAACAAATCTGCAAAATTCTCATGCAGTTTGCCAAGTATCATCTTACCTCAAACAGTGGCTTCAACATGGCCAGGACTGTCTGCCCTAGATCCAGTGGAATCAAATATACCCCAGAGAGAGATTCTGTCTCCTCTGGATGAAATGAATCAGGATTTATGCAGCCACCTGTACAACACATTAGCTGCCACCTGCAGACCTACCCAGCTGTGTAAAATTCACTAAAATGAATAGATTCAAGTGGCCAGAACCTTGAAACAGGTTGAAGAGTCAGGAAATAGGAGCCAACACAAATGCAAAGAAAAACTAAGGGGAGTTAGAAACCAAACCAAACAAAATAAAACATTGCGTTTTACAAAGAAAGGAAGCAAGAGCTTTAGCGTTAATCATAAGCCAGTGATTGACAATTCTCTGGCCAAAATTTATTGAATTGCCTGTCTTTGTATGTGTAACTAGGTAATTTGGGCCATCAAAACGAACATTTTCCAAGGTTGAAACACCCATAGTTGTCTTCAGCTGAAAGGGACGGTGGAAGAATTGCCAACCATCAGATAGCGAAGGTGAACTAAATGATACAAATATTTGTTTATTCCTTTAACCTGTGAGATCAGTTGGAATTCAGTTCTTGAAAAATAATTCTCAGGAGCAGCATTACATAAGGAAATGGTTGCCAAAATTCTAGCACTTGGTGGATTTACTATGAAACTTTAGCTTTGAAATGCTGCTCCACGTACACAGACCCCTCCTTATGTTGTGTTCCAGGTGGTAGCGAGAGCCAGACTGCAATCAGAGTAATTTCTAAGTATTTCAAATAAAGTGCCTGAAAGGATATCAGAATAAGGATACCAACATCTCCAGGACTCCAGAAATTATTGTATTTCTTTTCTTATTCTCAGTAAATATCAACTTCCCTGCCTAAATTTTGTATTTTTCTTAAATAGCTTTTCCCACCCCAAATTATACAAGCTTTAGGCTTCCTGAAACCCAGATCTCTTCCTTACAGTGCTGGCCCATGGCAAAGATTTTGCTAGTCTAAAATAAATTAGAAAAAATAAGAACAATTCAAGATATTTTTTCATAATACTAAACTAATAATACTGACCATAGTCTCATGGGGCTTAATTGCCAAGAGGGTTTTAAGAGAGTATTTCTTCATTCTTTTGCTGATAGATGCACTTTCTTTTTTGAATTATGGTTGTAGATAAATGACAATAATTTTTTAAACTATCCTCACCTAATAAAAAATGTATTTGAAATACTGTATCAGTACAGCCAGAGAACACCAAAAAATATCAGGAACCCAACAAGAATACTAGGAATATTACAAGTCAGTAAAAGTTAGGCTTTTAGATTCTTACAAAAAGGGAGGCAGCACACCTGGGTGAAGTGAAAAGAGTATATAAGGAAAGGCTTATTGTAGGATTTGGGTGAGGAGCAGTTTATGGTTTTGTTCTGGACTGTGGGCTTTCAGAAAGTAAAAGCAATTCTATGACTGGATACCTTGACAATTTTTATGAGTAAGAGAGAGGAAAAAAGTGGGGTTAAAGCAGTAATTAATAAAGAAATAGCAGTCACTCATATTAGGCAAAAGGAAGGTTTGGATCATGTTCTTTCTTATTTTTGTCAGTGCTCAGATATGATTACGGAATAGTTTCTTTTTCTTTCTCTTCATCATGTTCATAGAGTATCTTTATCTGATGTTTGTCAGTATTCTGTGAAATTATTGATGTTCAGTAGGAAAACACCAGGCTCTGTTAGAGCCAGATCTGCTCCAAGCTGACACGAGTACACAAGTCAGGGGCCTTTCTCTCTCTCTGTCCCCTTTCAAATATCACAGCTATTCATGAAATTCAAACATTTGGGAATCATTACAATAAAGGATAGAGGAATAGTCTTAGAAAACATGATTTTGAGTCCTCATGTGTCCCTTACTAGATGTGTGACCCAAGCAAAAATCACTCGATGGTAACAAATGTCAATGTCATCAGTTGTAGAAGGGAGGTTGAGTTAAGCATGCTTCATTCCCTAGAAAGTCCTGTGGTTAGGAGTATGGGTAAGAACCACATGGTTTAGTTTGAATCTTGGACCCCACATACTTTGTGACATTTAGGGTAATTATTCAACCTCTTTCTCATTTCTAAACTGAGGAAAATATTAGTATCTATTTCTGAGGATTGATCTGATGTTCAATCAGGCAATATATGTAAAGATTTTAGAGTAGTGCCTAGCACTGAAGAAGTGCTCAGTATGAATTTATATCTACTACTATTGTGGTGATTATAAAGATCACTATCATTATTAATTGTGCACCTATTAAGTTCTAATTGCTGGGCTGGGCATCCTAGCAAATTTCCTTGTAGGAGTTATAATAGCTGTGAGCTTTGAGATGAATCAGATGAGGTTTTGAGATCCATAGTTTTATGAGTTACACATAATAAATGACATGCATTAAGTTCATCACTTTGTTCAGTTCTCATAACACTAATGAGACTTAAAATTCTCTTTGAAGCTCCTTGTTTGAGTGAGAAAACTGAGAATTGAGAGAGGTTAAATAATCTGTCCAATGGAACATATTTGGATTGAGATAAAGCAGACTTGAACCCAGATCCCAAGTCTCTATCATTCTTCTGTGACTGGGGAGCTGTTATGCAAAGAGTTCATTATGCGGCAATAGATGTATTAACTTTTTTGTCTTAGCTGTTGAAAAGGTTATTTGAAATAGACTTGGAACAAGTTAAAATGTCTGAGAATCCAAGGAAATGGAAATTCCAACAAAAATATAAGTAAAGGGTTGAGTGAAATTTACTGCGCTCCCAAATCCTAAATGCTGTTTTCTTGAAGCTATTTATTTTCATATGACTAACTGGAAATTGAAATTTCCAGACTGATAGAGAATACTGGATTTCCTGTTTGCTGATGCTAGTGTTGAATGAAACCAACATGTGAAGTGTCCTTTGTATCACATGTTTGAGTTTAAAAGTATCCGCAATTGTTTTAAATGAGCTTTGATTTCTGTAGCCTGTGTCATTTACAATTATTGGAAATTAAGTCTGGGAAGGGGGGAAATATTATAACAGAATAGAATAAGAATGATTGGGAATTTGTTGGGCTCACTAACCATATCTGTGTCATATAGGTATTTCCCATTCAGATTATCTGTATATTCATATCAGTCTTGGGTATATTTACCTGAGAGTTTTCATTCATCACCTCTGATGGCCTGCATAACCCTGTTTAGTCTATGCCAACCTTTAGCTAACTGCCTCATCTACATGGCCAGTGCATTATCAGAATCTGATATTTGAAAATATATATGCTTTTAATCATGAAGTTTAAACGAGTGATTATGGCAGAAGTAAAGAAATTCGAATTTAAAGAGCTCTTATTATTGGATACTCACAATAACAGAGATATTTATGAATATTATCTCATTTAATCCTTACAATTCTCGAAAGTAGGTATTATTATCTCCTTTGGAAAAGATGAAGAAATGGGGGCTGAGGGATGTTATATAACAAACTCAAAACCATAAAATAGTTTGGACATACTCAAATATAGAGTTCCAACTTCTAGACTCTAGACCATGTTGTTGCAACTGCTACCTCTTTCAAGGATATTTGGATAGTAACGGTGACTATTTCAGGACTTTAGGCCTACTATTTAAAGTTTTAGCAAGAAATTAATTTTATAAAATTTTGAAGCTAAAATGGATGTATAACTGAACAGAGGCAATATGAGTTAAATATCATCTCTGATATTAGACCAACCTGGGTTCACCTACTGGTTTCCCCACTTATTAGCAACATGAAGATGAAACTGTGGTCAAAAAAACAACATCAGTATGCTTTAATTCTCTTAGTAAAATGGAGATATCACTGCTAACTTCATAGGCCTGTTGAGAGGATTAGATGAGTTGATTTATATAAAACCTTGGTACAGTGATAGACACAGAATATGCACTCAACAAATAACACTAAAAGGGGAGTCATTACCACTCTGTGTACAGTTCCATATTATTTGTTTGCAATGAACTAAAATGCATGAAAATCTCTAATTTCTCATTAATGATAGAAATTTTTATTAAATAAGTCTTTTCAAATGAATCGTATCATTTAAAACAAGACATGGGGCTGTCCTACTACACTACTAGTATCCGTCAGGAGAAAAATAGACCAATCTATGAACTGGACACCCTCCCAATTACTGAAAATTATTGTAACAGTTTTTTATAATATGAGAATAGTTTTAAATGGAGGCATCTGGGTATTGAAACAACTTATTGATTACAGGGTTATTAATTTATTTAATACAGAATCCTCAAGGAGATATTTTCAAGGGCATATTCTTTGCTAATCTTGGTTAATATAGATTATCAACTTATGAATCCATTGGTATAACGAGATATTACTCTTTGATGCTACCTAGGATCTCATTTTTCTCATCTGGTGCAACTGGAAAGCTAGCCTGAACTTTTCTATTTTCTACATGTCTAGTTTTCATGAATCAGCTGGTTGGTGACCAACTGGGATTTTGTGTTACTCTCACAAATACATTTTCGTGTCTGGCCTGGGCTGTGTGGAGTGCTGAAATTACCAATTTTATAAAATTGCTTTTGATGTTAGGTAAGATGCTATTTTTATTGAATATGGCAATTGCTGCCCCAGTTTCAGAAGGACATTTTCTTCTTCTTGATGATCCTATTTAGTTTCAGATTTGTGTTTGGGGAAAGCAGTTATTACACAGCTTTGAGGCCCCTTGAGCTGAAATTGCTGGGGAAAGTATCTGCTAGTCTAAGCATTCTGGCTGTTTTCTGAGAGGTGTTAACAAACCAGTGTGATTGCCGTGTACACATTTCAACTTCGACAGATTATCACAAATTGTTTAGGGCATTTTCCAGGAACTTGCATAAACCAGCACGCTAACATAACTTGTGGATACATTACCCAGTTTTTATTGTGTAGTTTACTTTGGACTTTACTCTGGCTGAGCATCAACTCACAGATAATCCTGATTTAGTACACTTTTTATGTCTTCATTCCTTTCAGAGAATAAGTTATTTATATATAATGAATGCATGAATAGTTGTACAGTTCCAAAAGGCAGAAAAAAATGAAATTGAATAAAAATTAGAGTTTAATGATAGGAACCAATGATACAGAAACTAAGAAGAGTTAGTGGCACACAAAGAAGGAAGAAAAAATGTAAATAAAAATAAAAATGTAAATAAAAACCAAGTAGAAAAGCAAAAACGAAATGCAGGTTTATTTGAAGCTATGTGCAAAATAAAAAAGGTATAAGATATAATCTTGCAATGTCTTGTTTGTGGCCACTCTTAATGACTAATATATCATTTTGGATGCATCCAAAGTGTGCCCATGGATAATCTGAGCCAACATAGTCATTCAAATAAAGTTCTGTCACAGGATAAACCTATACTAGGTAGTAATGGCTAATGATGCCTTGGAGACTGGCCTTAAAGCTCAGAAGACACAGGTCTCAACTATCAGAGCTTTTTTGCTTTAATCAGACAAAACTTTCGTGTGTTTACTGTTTTGTTTTATTTTATTTTTAATACCTTCAATCTCAGAATCTGTTGACCATTGGCATTGGCTTTCTACAAGCTCCAGGCACATATCTTCAATACTAACTACTGGTAAACCCTATATTTTGAAAGAGTTTTACATGTGTAAAGTTAGAAACAAGAGAGCCATAGACAGTGGAGTAACCTCTGAACCATTGTGTTTATGATTATACTCTGTATAGAGAGATGGAGAAATAGGTTTTGCATGCCTCATAAAATGAGTATTATGTAAACAAGTTAATTTGCCTGATTCTGGGTTAAATTTTGTGTAGTCTTGGCTTTTTAAATTTAAGCTGGCTTAAGCAAATCAATCAATAAATAAATACATACACATATAAACTCAAGTACTGAAGCATCCATGAGTATCTAAGTGTATCCAGAGCTCCAAAGGATGTCAATAGATTCTCTTGCTCCATCTTTCAGTACCACTCATATGCATGCAGCAGACTAATTCTTTTTTTACCACAACTGGCTTTGTTCATACAACATAGGTAAAAGGGACAAAAAAAACAAAAACAAACAAAAAAAAACACGTTACATCCTCCTTATGGTTCTAAATGCTAGAGAAGTCTTTCTTTGCCAGTGTTCTCATAAAAAATAAAATCTCACATTAGACTCTGGTTCAGTTTGGGTCACATACTATTTTCTGAAGCTATCTCTTTGACCAGTTGATAGAATCCTCAGACTGACCGCGCTGGCCTAGGTACTCATCCCTATGAATGGCGAGTGAGGCCAGCATCACCAAATCACATGAAAAGTATTACTTATTGAATAGAGAATCAGAGTAATCAAGTAAGGAAGAAAGTCTAGAGAGAAATACACCAGGTATCCTCCATATGTTTTCATTTTACCTTGTTTAAGCTTCATTTTACTTTCAAATGCATATAATGACCACTTACTGAGCTCTTATAATGCTTTCTATGTATTATTACATTTATTCTTCCAAACAACCCTATGAAACAGAATATGTTATAATTATGCCCAATTTACAAAGGAGGAAAGTAGAGCTTAGAGAAATTAAATATATGGCTAGTAAGTGATAGAACTGGGATTGGAATCAAATATAACTAACTGCTAAGACTGTTAACCTTATTCTATTTTTTGTTTGTTTTATTTAACTTTGGAGATTTTTGGCTCTGAGATATGTAACTGTAATCTTGTCTTATTGGTCTTGGTCTAAGCAGCTCTGATATATTCTGCTTTCAATAATTAAATATCTTTTCCCTTACTAGATTTAAATCCTTGAAAACAGGGAATTTCATCTTCTGTTTTTCTCACAGTTTAAAAATGGTTCCATACCCAAAAGAATTGAAAACAGGTGCTCAAACAAAAACTTGTACAGAATGTTCATAGCAGCACTATTCAAAATAACTAAAAGGCAGAAACAACCCAAATGTTCATCAGCTGATGAATGTATAAACAAAAGTGGTATATCCATACAGTGAAATATTATTCAACCATAAAAATAAAGGACTGATCCATTCTACAAGGGATATACTAAAAAAAATTATGCTAAGTAAGAGAAGTCAGACATGAAGTCCACACATTGTATTACATTTACATAATATTTTCAGACTAGGCAAATCCACACAGACAGAAAGTACATTAGTGGTTGCCAGGGGCTGTAGGAAAAGAAGAATAGAGAATGACTGCGTAAAGGGTACGGAATTTCCTTTCATAAATTGGGGAATTGTTCTTGAATTAGATCATAGTGATTGTTACAGAACATTGTGAATGTTCTGTAACATTCAATGCCACAGATTGAACTTTAAGTGGCTAAACTGGTAAATTTTATGCTACATGAATTTTACCACAATAAAAAAAAAAAATAGTCTAAGCATATAGTAGATACTCAAAAATAAATAAATAAATAAATAAATAAATAAATAAATAAATAAATAAATAAATAAAAACCACTGTCTAAAAAATAAAATAAAAAAATAAAAAAACACCTTCAAATAAATAAATAAATAAATAAATAAATAAAACAACCACTGTCGCAAAGAAATATGTTCTTTGTGATAACCTGAAGGCAAAATTAGTCGTCTATGGGAAGTAATTAAGAAATTTGTAAGCGTAAGGCCATTTTTATGTGTTTTTCTCCCTTGATTCTAAGATAGGAACAGAAAACATTCATACTATTAGGTATATTTTGGTGCAATGCTAACGTGCTACATTTCACTTATTTATTTGTCGCATTTTTCATATTTGTGAGACTGCTTTGGAACATGTTGAAGAAGATTCTTAAATAAAGAAGGTTGATTCTTAGGGAAAGCTCCATATTTCAAATGTACCTACATTGGACAAATTACGTAAGCACTGTATAAATCAAAATAAACTCTCAGCTGTTCTCAAACTTTAACATGAATACAAATCACCTGGTGATATTAATATGCAACCTCTGACTTAGTTGTTCTGGAGTGGGACTTGATATTCTGAATTTTTTTTCTTTTTTTTAATTAAAGTATGGTTGACATACAATATCATGTTAGTTTCAGGTATATAACATAGTGTATAATATAATGAGATTCTGCATTTTTAATAACTTCCTAAGTGATATACCAATACTGCTAGATCATATACCACACTTTGATGTTTTACTATGGAAAGAAATTGACTATAAGATCCCAGTGTTTGACATTCATGCTGTATGTTTTACTGTTACATGTCTTACTCATGTTCAATGTCTTACACACGTTCTATGTCTGATGCAGATTCAATGAGATACTCAGCTCTACAGAGTCGTTAAGGGACCCATTTCAGCAAAGATTCTACCATATCATAGTTGAAATATCTGGGGGATGGGAAATGAGAAGTTGGAAAATTGTGTACCAGCAATTAAGTACTTTGTTCTATAGGTGTCCCGTGTCACTTTTAGTCATTTCATTAACCAAACTACTCATATGAGCATACCTAACTTCAAGGGAGAGAAAACACCAGTTATTCACAAGTTTCTCAAGAAACACATTTGCCTTAAGGCTTTAGTTATATGCTTTCTATTTACAAAAGAGTTCAGAAGAGATTTTTCATTCTCTTCATAGGATAAGCTAATAATTCTTATAAATTGATAAGAGTTTTGTGGATAAAAGAATTGTGGAAGTTATTTCCAACCCTCTTATTTATAGAGACATAAAAAGAAGGTAATCATTTTTCTTTCCAGAACAGGAATATCAAGTCTGGAATTGAGTTATTTTGGCTTCCTATGATTTCTTTCATGGTGCCACTGCCTATTTCTAACTGATAAATGGCAAACAATGAATGGACTATCTAAACAGACCAAACATACCTATGGTTAGTATACATAATCTTATAAAGAATTTTGTGTTCCTTTTATTTTTAAAACAGTTGAATTAGAATGGAACTTAGATGCTGAAAAACTTAAATTTCCAGTCCATTACAATAGTTTATTGGCACAATGGCACCATCTTTTTAATTGGAGAATATCCTACAAAATGTAAGGCATATGGTTTTATACACATATACAAACACATAATGATATTAGAAGACACATAATCATATTTCAAATTTATAAAAATTTTCATTAATTCTAAAAATCATAGGATAAATAATGGATGATGTCAATAGCCAGAACAAACACCAATTTGTCTTTGAATTATTTGCTCAAATAAAAATGCCCTTGGAAAAGCAGAAAGTCACATGGTATATTGCTGGCAACATAGGTTTAGTTATGGAAAACATTTCTTAGTTGCTTTGTCAAATTTTGATGTGTAAACCTTCAGTTCCTGAATCTCACTGCTTTCACATTTGTTCTGCACATCTCTTCCTCCTTAATATGCTGAGTTGGAAAAGCAATGAATCATTTTATGGAAGGGAGGCTTAAAGCCCAGCCTCACCCTTTGCCATCTGCATGGCCTTAGGTGAAACAGTCTCTCTGATCATTGGCTTTCTAATCTTATAATAAAGAGCATAATGCCTACTTTGCAGGGTGGGTGTGAGGAATGGAAACAATATATGTAAAGCATCAGGCAGAAAGTACAACTTATTACATGTCTTTAAATATCGGCTGATTATTATAATCCCATGTGTTCTGGGCTTCAGCCTGAAAATTTTAGCTTTGACGTCCTGCCCTACCAGGGCAATACCTTTGATCTCCTTTTTCCGTGATTTCAAAATCCTCTTAACAGACCTCCTCGCCACTACTCACCTCCAGTGTATTTTTGTCATATAGAAACCTGGCTCAGGAATTGACACTACCTCTTTACTTTTAAAGAAAATTCAAAACCTGTTTATGTGAAATATCCTGCTTTTGGTAGCCAGCAAATAAAACAAATCTGTATGCCAAAGAAAATACATTTTGGTCCATGGACCAGTAGTTTCTGACCCCCTATTAAACTTAGTTCAATTTTCCTCAAAACTATCTGCTTGACAATCACCTGGTATATATGGGGAAAAAGGAAAGTCCCAGTCATCACTCTAGACCACTGAATCAGGAGACCTGACTGCTGAGCAGGATATGCATTTTAAATAAGCTTTCCAGGTGATTCTATGCCTTCTAAAGTTTGACAAAGGAGACTAGTCGAAGTACTGCCCTTTGAAAGTAATTATGAAATTGTATCTGGGAGCCAGAGGAACAGGGGACATTGTGGTTTCTGAAAGAAATCACTATCACCTGAAGTGAGGTATGCGTCAATCTAAACTTTACATTCTTTACTATTTACCTATCTTCTCTCTTCCGTCTGAAAAAAAGGGCATTAGGGCATGTCTGAGATGAGTCCCCAGAAGTTTTATTAATTCACTGAAGACCGCATGATTGAGTTTACTAATCACTTAGGGGGTTTCTGTCAAATTAGATTAGCTTGTGTTCAAGTACAAAGCTTAAGGTTCTTTGGCTTGGAGTTCATTTAATGATGTATTTGTTTTTGCTGTACAAGCTTATGTTGAAAAGTCCCTGGTGAGCTCTGGGCTACCTGTATGGATCTTTAGTGCCTCTTGCTAATAACCCTTGGATAAGGCCATGCCTTAATTTTTACTTCTATAATAGAACTCATCCATCAAATTTTACACAGACTTTTTGATACAGTCAGTGCTTAGTGTTCAAAAAACAAGTTTCTTTTCCAAAACTGTGTTTTATTCCAAAGCAATTGCCTTTGGCTGTGTTGTACAGTCAATATTGGATATGTTGCCTTGCAGGTGAATTCGTTTATTAGTGATTCTGACACTAAACCAAAAATATACTTTTTGCTTCTTTTCCAGATTTCAGTTAGTGTTAGTACTTTGTCAACAGTAAATATTCAATAAATGCTATTGAATAAAAATAATACTTACAGCTTTCAACTTTTGAGCTTTTATTATTGCCAGATTCTAGATCAAGCTCTTTGTAATGGATCATTTTATGGTGAGGATTCTCAGTTCATCCTCATAGAAACTTATGAAATATATATTATTATCCTCTTTTTATACATGACAAAATGGAAGCTAGAGGGGTTGTGAATGATTGAGCGAGGATTCAAACCTTTGCTTTCTCATTCCAAAACCTGTACAAGACTGATTTATAAACTGTCATCAAGAAGGGTTCAAATAATTTCTATTTCTGCCTAATGTCTGGAAACTATATTAGTCAGCTATTGCTACCATACTGCTGCATAACAAATTACATCAAAACTCATAGGCTCGAAATAAGCATTTATTGTTCACTAGTAGGTCAGTGAGTTGTCTGCAGTTTGGCTAATCTCGGTTAGGCTTGTCCGAATTTGAATTCAGGCCACAGGTTGGATTCAAGTCTGTGCATGTTTCTCTCATTCCTCGGCTTAGGTTGTAGTTTTCTCATGGACAGTGGCAGGAACAGAAGAAAAATACACAATGGCTCTTGAGGATTTGAACTAAGAAGAGATGCACTGTTAGTTTCCACTGACATTCCACTAACAATATTAGTTTCCACTAACATTCTGTATGGTCAACACCAATGTCAGTGTGATGGGAAGCATAGAGATGAGTGTGAATACTGGGAAAGGGATAGGTATGGAAGGAATCACGGCAATGATTAAATATACCAGAACAATCTTTCTTCTTTTTCTCACTGTTAAAGACAAGAGATTGGATTCAAATGAGCACAGCATTAAAAGAACTGTGTGTCTACAAAGTATAACAAGATTATATTTTGTGACTTTTATTAAACTTATTATATTATCATTTTGTAGCATTTTTACCACAGAAAACTTAAGTTTAAAGATAGAGAGGATTGTAGTATTAGAGACAGGGGCTCGACATATGCCATGATTACTGTTTAAAGAGGATTATGACAATATGGGCGATAATAGCCAATCAAATTTGACAAAGTTGGTTAATTCATTCTTTGGAGATATCGTATACACTACAAGAAAAAATTAGCAAATTTACATATTAAAAATAAATTTTATTAAAATTTATTTTAATAAATAAATTTTGGTAGAGCTATGACTATAATACTCTTCTAAGTAGAATCATACTCTTGAAAAGTGCAAAACTCTGCTTAAACATTGCCAGTGTTTTTGAATATGTGTCACTGATATTATTATTTTAAAATAATGTTTTAATTATACTTAAACTAATATGCAATATTATATTAGTTTCAGGTGTACAACACAGTGATTATACATTTACACAACTTACTACGAGAATATCATGATAAATCCAGTACCCATTTGACACCATATATAGTTATTACAATATTATTGACTATATCCCCTACACTGCACTTTACATTCTCATGACTATTTTACAACTACCAATTTGTACTTCTCAAGCCCTTCCCTCTTTTCATCTACCTTCTCTATACCCCTCCCATCTGGCAACCATCAAAATGTTCTCCATGTCTATGAATTTGTTTCTATTTTGTTTGTTCATTTACTTTGTTCTTTAGATTCCACATAAATGAAATCATATGGCATTTGTCTTTCTCTGTCTTACTTACTCCACTCAGCACAATACCCTCTAGGTCTATCCATGTGGTTGTAGATGGGAAGATTTCATTCTTTTTATGGCTGAGCAATATTCCATTGTATGTATTTACCACTTCCTCTTTATTCATTCATCTGTTGATAGACATCCAGGTTGTCTCCATATTTTGGCTATTGTCAGTAATGCTGCAATAAACATGTGGCTGCACGTATCCCTTTCAAGCAGCATTTTGGATTTCTTTAAAAAAATACCCAAAAGTGAGATTACTGGGCCCCTCTTTGTCTCTTGTTATAGTCATTGTTTTAAAGTCTATTTTGTCTGGTATAAATATTGCAACCCCAGATCTTTTGTTTGTTTGTTTCCATTTTTATAAAATATCTTTTCTTTTCATTATGTGTGTGTCTTTCAATCTAAAGTGAGTCTCATGTAGGCAGCATATGTAAGGATCTTGTTTTTTATCTAGTCAGCCACATTATGTCTTTTGATTGGGGCATTTAATCCATTTACACTTAAAGTAATTATTAATAGGTATATAGTTATTGCCATTTTATTATTCATATTTTTTATCTTTTTCTTCTTCTTAAAGGAGTCCCTTTAACACTGTTTGCAGTACAGTTTGTTGGTGACAATCTCCTTTAGCTTTTGCTTGTCTGCAAAGCTCTTTATCTGTCCTTTGATTCTCCATGATAGCTTTGCTGGGTAGAGTAATCTTGGTTGTAGGTCCTTCCTTTTCATCACTTTGGGTATTTTGTGCCAATTTTTTCTGGCCTGCAAAGTTTCTGTTGATAAATCAACTGACAGTCTTATGGGAGCTCCCTTATAAGTAACTAACTTTTTTTTTTCTTGCTGCTTTTAATATTTTCTTTGTCTTTAACCCTTGGCATTTTAATTATGATGTGTCTTGCTGTGGGCCTCTTTGGGTTTATCTTGTTTGGAATTCTCTGCACTTTCTGGGATTGTATGTCTATTTTCATCACCAAGTTAGAGAAGTTGTCAAAATTTCTTCAAATAGGTTTTCAATTCCTGCTCTCTCTCTTCTTCTGATAACCTAATGATGCCAATGTTGGTACACTTGATGTTGTCCCACAGGCCCCTTAAACTATTCTCATTTTTTAAGTTTTTTTCTTTCTGCTATGATTATTTTCTGCTACCTTATCTTCCAAATCACTGATTTAATCCTCTGCTTTATCTAATCCAGGGGTCCTCAACCCCCTGGCCATAGACTGGTACTGGTCTGTGGCCTGTTAGGAACTGGGCTGCACAGCAGGAGATGAGTGGTGGGCGAGCGATCATAGCTTCATCTGTATTTGCAACCGCTCCCCAGCACTAGTATCACCACCTCAGCTCTACCTCAGATCATCAGGCATTAGATTCTCATAGGAGCACCAGTCTCTGATGACAAAAAGGTTGGGGACCACTGAATTCTAATTTACCATTGATTCTCTCTAATGTATTTATTATTTCAGTTATTATATTCTTTATTTCTGACTGGCTCTATTTTTATGTTTTCTATCTCCATTTTTATGTTTTCTATTTCTTTGCTGAAGTTCTCACTGAGATCATGGAACATCTTCATAATCATTGATTTGAACTGAATCTGGAAGATTTCTTGTCTCCACTACTTTTAGTTCTCTTTCTGGAACTTTGTTCTGTTCTTTCATCTGGGATATGTTTCTTTGTCTCCCCATTTTTGCTGCCTTCCTGTTTTTATTTCTATACATTAGGTAGAGCTGCTATGTTTCCCAGTCTTAGTAGAGTGGCCTTATGTAGTAGGTGTCCTACAGAACCCAGTGGCACAATCTCCTTTGTTGCCTAACCCAGGTGCTCCAGGTGTGTCCCTTGTGTGGACGCGTATGCCCTCCTATTGCAGTTGAGCCTCAGTTGCTGTCTGTACATCAGTGAGAGGGAATAACTCTCCAGCTGATTAGTTGTGAGGACTGGCTGTGGCTACAGTGGAAGAGCTATTGTGCAGTGGCCAGTCCTATGGAGCAAGATTTACTTTAGCAGGACTCTGGTGCCTGCCTAGCCTGCCTTTTGTGAGTGTCATTTATGGAGGTGGTTGGGTGGTGCTCTTGTGTTGTCTGAAGCTGGCCACTGGCAGTGTTGGTACTGGGGCCTCTTGGGAGAGGCTCTGTTGTTGTAGCCCAAGATCAGTTGATGCCTGTGTCCTGCTTGGGGCCACTAGAATGAGCTACAAAGTGATGTGTAGATGGTTGCCGCTTGTACTGGTCTTGTAAGTGCCTGAGAGAGGCTAAGCTCCTCACTGAGGTCTGCTGTTGCTGGTGTTGGGCTTGGGGCTGCTTAGTAAGAGATATAAGTAATGCCAAGGTCAGATGCTGCTTGGTTTGGTTTTGTAGACCTTACTAAAAGATACACCCAGCACTATGTTGGGCAAAATTTACTATGAATTTGATTTATGGTTACTTTCTTTTAGGAAATGAGAAAGAAGAACACTATTGATTAGTTTGCAAATTCCAAATACTATGATAAAGGAGAAGTAGGAAAGTCCACAGTATGAGCCAAGACAAACCATTTTTATGGAAAAGCCACGGAAAGTAGTTTGGGTGGGCCCAAATTTGGGTAGGGCAGGGTCTCAGGGAATCACCAGGGCAGGAAAAATGGTGTTAGTCCGATTGACAGAGACTCAGATATGGTGCCTGCCTGTGTCTGCACACCAGGATGGGGTGGGCTCAACAAAGGAACAATGATTTCTGTCAGCATTTCTGTCTGGGAGGAAGCTGCTCCTTCAGCCTTTGCCGTGAAGCCAGACAATTCAGTTCCTCCCTGTATGTCCCTGGCACCTTTCCTGCTGCAGCCCCAGCGATGGAGCTCAGAGTGAATAATAAGTCCATTAGTGAGTAAATCTGTGTGTGGGCCCTTTAAGAGGAATGCCTGGAACCCCTGCCACCTTCTATCTCAGTCACAATCTCTGCTGGTTTTCATACCCTAAAGTTATGGAAACTTCTCTTCCCAGCACTAGAGCCCTGGGCTGGATGTCTGGTGTGGAGCTGGAAGAACCCATCACTTCTCAGGAGGGACCTCTGCAGCTGACGTATCCCTCCCAATTTTTAACTGCCATAAGAGGATGGGAAGCCAGCCAGTTTCACATTTCCACCACTCCCTCCAGTCTCAATGTGGCTTCTTCTGTATGTCCTTAGCTGTAGGACTTCTGTTCAGCTAGACTTCAGGTGACTCTCAATGATGGTTTTTCTGTAATTTAGTGATGATTTTTATACTGTCAAAATTAGATAGGAGGTGAGCACGGCATTTACCTACTTCACCATTTCATAAGAAGCCCACTGATATTATTTTTAATGTAGATTTTTGAAAAAACAAAACATCAATAAGAACATCTCAATCTCTTTTTTTAATTTGTGAACTATAACTAACGTAGCCTTTTCTCAGTGGTATGTTGTAAATCAGCTTTCAAAAAAAATGGCTTTGATTTGTAGTGTTTGTCTATTTCTATAGTATAAATATTCCCATAATGGCTCTTTCAATTTACCAATGGCTTCACAACCAGCTCACAAAATTCAATTGTAAGCCAGCTCTCAAAAACCTAATATAAACAATACTATTCTAAATAAACAATACTATTTTTACTATTGATGAATCTCTTATTCCTTTTCTTTTCTTCTAATTATTCTTTCATATCTCCTGAGTTTGTTCTCATACACCATCAAAACAATACATAAGCTTAAGTCATTTTTTAAAAACACTATGAAAATATTGTCCTTGAAGCCTTGAAAACAAGCCACTGTGTTTCTGATATACATGCAAATTACATATTCTATATTACAAAGTAGTATAGAATTATAACATATCACAGCATGTCATCTGTTATATGTTCCTCGTGGTGTAAGAAAAAAACTAATGTCTTCTTTGAACTTAAACAGCCAAGGTTTCGGGGGACCAAAAGAGGACATATCCTTTTCTGCCTGTCAGTTCCATCTGAGAGGGGCTATGTGAAATCCAGAAAACTCATTCTGCTGATTACATTGGGGAAAGTGGTCAGTATGATACATATTGATGACTTCTTGCCTTTTTCATGTGAATGTACATGGATTTGAATAGAGAAAATAGTCCCTTCTTTGCCAAGTGTTAAGCAAAAAAATTAACCTAGGTATAATTTACCTTTAAACAGTCTCCCTGTGCTGCTTTCCTTCCATAGCCACTGACCTCTGATCACAAAGCTGAGTGATGACCTCACATGTTGTGTGTTCTCTTTCTATTCTCTTTCCATGAATATTCTCTTGCATGGAATCAGGAGAGGTCAATCATTTACACTTTAGACATATTAGAGTGTTTGGAGGATTTCTAGGGTTAACTATATCAATTCTTTTCTCTAATTCATTAACTCATTTACTTGGCATTCACACTATGCAATTTTCCCTGTTTCATATGTTGAAAAGAATGTAAAAGTGAAACCGATCTTTGGAAAGTTAGAATATAATAGAGCAGATATAAATCTATACCCACATTTCCACAATATCAGGAGCAGATATAAATCTATACCCACATTTCCATAATATCAGGAGAGAAGTAATGCGTGCACTGAGATCAGTGCTATAAGTCCAGATAAAAGAAAACAGAGACTTCTTCAGTGGGCGTTCTAGGAGTCAGGAAGCCTTCCACAAGAGGGAGCATTAATAATAGGTGAGATGTTAATATATAGAAGTTGGCAATGAGTGAGATAGTCTTTCCGAATAGAAGTCACAGAAGTAAAGGTTCAGAGACAGGGAACTAGAGCATAACACCAAAAAATCCTGATTATTCACTTTGGCTGTGGCTTTCACGGGACAAAGAGGAGACATGGAATGAAAGTTCACCTTTGATAAGAGGATCCTTGGTAGCAAGGTATTTTGGGGAATGAATGGCATTGAGAATTGATAGCTGAGTGAAGGCATTTTAGGAAAGGAATCTTGCTAAAGAAATTGCATCATCAAACAGTTACCACCTTCTCCTAAGGCTGGCCACACTTAGAGACTAGCTGAGCTATAGAGGGGTGGAATGTTTCCACCCTTTTAATCAATTCTTCTGGAAGCTGGGTGGCCTCCAAAAACATGACAACAGACCCAAGCAAAAATCAAATAAAGGGAATAACCCCACAAGATAAGTGCTGCTTCTGCCCGCCAAGGCCTTGGTAATAATATGTCAGCAGAATTTGAGATCCAAGCCATTTTGAAAGTAAACATAAGAAGATGCTACAAAACCTAAGCTTTGCCACCTCGATCCAGAATAAGAAAGTGGTTACCCTGTGGCTTTTGTTTGCTCTTGTCTGATCCTGCTTAGAACTGATGAGAGCTTCGGCAGAGGATCTTTAATCAGCTCCAAAGGTTGCGAACTTGTTTATTTCTGTATTGCTACAGCAAGACGGAGCTAGTTAAATTTAACTAAAACATTAAGTACCATTCAAATATTCTTTCTCTTTTCTTAACTATACAAATCCCATAGAAAATAAAATTTTCATGTCTTAATTGTGATACCAAAAGTGTCTTTTCTTCTCAGCATGCTTGAGATAGCAAAGTAATTTTCGAGCTGAATATGATTGTCTCAGACAGTTAGGATTCAAATATTTAATCTAAAGAGAAAATTCCCAGAGTGCTTCTCTTATCATTTCCCAGTTCTGTGGAGAATAAAAACCTCAACTTTATATGATCTGATATTATTTCCATTATTGGTATTATGCTGTAGGCAAATATCCTTCAAGAGGCAAAGTCTGCTTCCCTTGTGCTTAGCACAGTAGGCATCACAAAGGCCCAATCTGGCCTTTACAATATGAGCTGCTGCTACTTTGTAATCTGTGGAGAATTTAATAACAATAATTTCACTTTATGCATTGCAGCCTTTAAGATTTAATAGTAGATTCTTCACACTATCTTTTTGTTTTCTTTCAAGGGCTTTCTTTATTCATGGATCAAATTTTCTATAGGTTAGTTATTTTAACAAAGCGCTATCAGGTGGCCCATGTAGGAGTGGGTAAGAATCTATAGATTGATTACCTAGGGAACCGTATGAAAGAAATTTAGTTAGTAAGCTACTGGAGTCATTTTGAGCTTTCTTATTACCCATTAAGAAGAAAATGTCATAACTAAACTCTCTTCTATGAATTGCTGGCATTTTCATGCAACCCAAATAAATAAATCTTAAACCTCAAAAAATTTTCCATAAGTGTAGTTTTCAGACCACCTACATATAAATCTCCTGGTGAGAATTAAAATGCAGTGCCCTGGGGCATTCCCCAACCCTAACAAAACAGAATTTTTAGAGATAGGGAACTAATAATTCACATTTTAAAAAACTTACATGATTCTTATGCATACTAAAGATTGAGACTACTGGTTTCTGTGTTTGGCAGTTTCACTATTTAATTTTATCCTCACAAGTGCTACATATATAGTAGTCTCCCCATATTTACAGGTAAAGATAGTAAGGCTAAGGGTGCTTAAGTCCATGTTTTTCAAACTGTGTGCTAGGGCACCCCTGGGCACTGTAGTAAGTAATCTCAGTTTTACAAGATATTTTAAATTTCTAGGAAGATATAGTGATACTCGACATCTCTGGAACACTAAGCCAACTGCTAGCTCAAAGAAGTTTAATTTCAAACTAAATGTCTTTTGTAATTTTTGCTACACATTTTTGATAATGTCTTTCTATAGCTAAATTTTCAGTAGTTCCTGTGATAAAAAGCATATTCTATGAGAAAATCAATGTGGGGCAAGAAATGGGTGATTGTGTCTAATCTCATTCCAATGTCTAAGTGCAGCAATATTATTTTGTGATATAATAGCTACATAATTATATAAATATTACATATTTATAATGCTATATATTTTAATATATAACATGCTATATAAGTATATGTTTATATATTAT
>NW_006440638.1:11983295-11984797 GCF_000325575.1 Pteropus alecto | reverse complement strand
GTTAATATTTATATTTTATTATATATAAAATATGACATTTTATAATATTTTATCTTTCAGATTGCATATATTTTTAAATGATTGCTAAGCTATTAGGACATGAATATTTATTAAGTTGTTTGTACTAACTACTTAATAAATCGAAATGTTAAGTACTCCTTGGGCTTAGCACACACTCTGAAGAAACCACTAAGGGTGCCATACAACTTGAAAAAATTTGGAAACCTCTGGGTTAAGGCATGAATTCGTGGTAGTAAAATATGAACCCAAGTCTACCTGTCTCTATATGCTATGTCTATTCAACAATGCTACTTGGATCATAATCTCACCAAGGAATTCCAGAGTACAGGTGTGTGAGTGAGCCAGCTTGAATGCGACATATACTTTTCGGGTCTGAGCAATTAGCATAAGTTCTCTTCTCACTACAAATGGTCAAATTTAACTAGATATTTAGTAACCTTGATGCTAGCCCTGACTTTGCACCTAACTAGCTGTGTAACTTGAGCTAAGTCACTTAGCTTCTCTGTGTTTCTAGGTTTTAATGGAGTCTACCCTAGCTAATATCAAAGATATGGAAGAAGGCAGATATTTATTATTGCTTGTTTTGTATAATTATATCCGAGTTAAGTTCTTTTTTTAATCCTATTTTATAGATGTCTAAGCTTAGATATAGGGAGATAAAGGTAACACAAGCTATTCAACAGGAGAACTTGTGCTCTTAATCACCGACAAGAGTGATAAGTAAATTAAGTTCTTTTTCAGTCTTAAAAAAGTAAAATCAAGTGCCTCATTCATATTTAGATCTCATAAGATTGGTGTCACATAGAGTCTAATAAAATATTAGCCTTCACTAACAGCCTACACCCAGGGTCTGGAAGAGCCCATCATTTTAGACCAGACAAACTGATGACCTCTCAAGACATTCTATGTCCTGCTAAATTCCCACAGACCTGTCATCAAGGTAGGAGGCACAATGGATTAGAACAAAGTAGGCAGCCAGGGCCAGCCATTATCTCTACCTAGTCCAGGCAAAGGGGCCTAGAAGAAGAAATCTGAGTCCCAGATGAGACAGGCGCTGCTATGTATTTCACTATTACTGCCTGTAGCTCTCATCGCTGCAGCCCTTTCCTTATATACCAGAAAAAAATAGAGAGAGAGCTGCTATTTTACACAGAAAAATCCTCTGACTTGAGGAAAATGGAAAAGGGATTAGCAGCACTCAGAGTGTAAAAAGTCAGAGAAGAACGTGAGAAATCAGCAATACATTGACATGAACAGTGGAGTGGCATTTGAGCTTGACAAGGAGACCCAGGAGATCATGTTCAAGCATTTGTTAAGGCAAAAGAGATACTACCTCTTTCAAGTTTTGCTCTTGCCTGGAAAATATTCTCATAGATAGAAAAAAAAATAAAAGTAAAACCAGGCCTCAGTAAACAAAGTGTTGTGTTTACCAGATGGTAACATTAAATTTTTTTAATGACAGTTCTAGAAAACTAAGAGTA
>NW_006440638.1:11982506-11983233 GCF_000325575.1 Pteropus alecto | reverse complement strand
GAATCAGAAGAAATACTGAGGATAAATGATAATAACATGTACATTCTCTTTCTTAGAGACAATGATGGGAAAAATTGGCAAGAGAGAGCAGCTTGTTTGTTAAGTTACATACCTGGCTCTACCAGCCAACTAAGAATCTGCTTAGAATTTCTCTAGAAGGAATGGTTGCCTGCTTAGTTGCTGTTCTTTTTCCACAGTTTCCCTGGGCACTTACTAGCTACATACAGATCAGATTTGCCTAATTGAGAAGCTAAAATATTTAAAAGGGCTAAAGGAGTGAGTAGCCAACCAAAATGAAATTAAGTTTTGTATGTCAGTTTTCAGCAGAGGTTGCTATTTACCTGGAATTTTCCTTTTCTGAGCCCCAGAATCTCAACCATCATAGTCAGAAAGAAACTTCTCAGTACTTGGAGGGGTTTTTTAAGTTACGATTTTTATGAAGCTAATAGAAAAGTTGATTGAGAATGATTACTAACTTTTTGAACCTCTTTTGTCTGACCATCACTATACACAGTCCTTGATATACATTATCTCTTTTAAATGCCAAAGCAGCCTTCAGAAGTTTTAAGCCACAGGGTAATATGCACAAGTTTAAGTTCTCTGACTATAGTTGTTCTGTAGTCTTAAATGAGCTACACTAGTTTCCCAACTTCTTTCCTTTAATGAGACACGCACAAAATATATTTTTTAATTTTTATTTTAAATAATATATTTATGCATTTATTAT
>NW_006440638.1:11965269-11982298 GCF_000325575.1 Pteropus alecto | reverse complement strand
AATAGTGTCCTGGAGTAAAGTCATGCAATTGGTAAAGGCAGGTGGCGGCTGATGACATTGAAATCATAACATGAGATCTGTGTAATATAACTTCCCAAGTTCTGAGTTCAGGCTCAGAAAAAAATAAAAGAAGTAGAAATAGACACATTTTACTGTACATTCCCATGTACAAAAATGACTAGACTATAGAAAATGTGATAAATTTTAATAAAAATCTTCAGATCTTCCTATGAGAGAACTGGAACTATCCATTACTCAAGGAAAGGCCTTTGCATTGGTCCAGTCTGTTTTCCCCACTGAGTTCTGAGATCTTACTCTTATCTCATGCCATCTCTACCGAGATATCCAATTCCTGAGTCACAGCTATTATTTTACTTCATATTCATCTGGAATATTCTTAGTTCTTATACTTTTGCAAAAAGCATGATCCTCATTGTCATGCCTTTATAAAAGGTTTTGTTTCTCATTACATACTAAGCAAATACTAGTTGTCTGTTTTGCCTTTTAATAGGGATGACTTGAATGATGCCACAGCTCCTGCATTTGTCCTCTCTCTTCCATCTACAGAGACTGAGTAATCTCCAGGCCTCGGGGCCTAGATTAAGAGTTATTGATTCTGTTCTTGTTTGTAAGAAACCTCACTGCAGCTTCAAGTACAAGTTAGACATGGTTCCCCTGTGATGCAGCACCATAACACTTACTATATGATAGCATTTCTCCAGGAAAAGGTTTGGTAGCCTTATTTTAATTGGATCAGACAGTGAATATTTTAGGTTTTGTAGACCATATGGTCTCCGTTGCAACTAACTATACAACTCTGTCATTGTAGCATGAAAGCAGCCATAGACAATATGTAAATGAATGATTGTGGCTGTGTTCCAATAAAACTTTATTTACAGTAGCAGGTATTAAGATGCATTTGGCCTGTGGAGATGGATTTGGCCCATGGGACCATAGTTTGCTGATCCCCACTCTAAAATCATTATCTTTGACATTATTATGTGTGTGTGTTTATATAAGCCTTAATTTTAATCACATTATATACACTAGCAATAATTAATCACAATCTGCCTTTTGAAAGGGTCTATTTTGAGGTGCCCACTTTTATCCTTCTCTGCAACTTGTTCATTGGTGACATCTCTGAATAGCTGTGCTCCTATTTAGATTTTTCCTCTGTGTCTCTCTTTATCTGGAATAGCTGACTAGAAGATTTTCAGGTAGGGAATGGTGTGACATTATGGAAAGAGCACCAAAGTCAGGAGACCTGGGTTCTAGTCCTAGTGCTACCATTTCCTAAGTCCATGATATTCATGGACTCAGAGCCTTCACATACTTTATCAGTAAACAGATGTAACTTACAAAGTCACTGGAAAAGTAAAAGTATGAACAGCAAAGTTTTGTTGTTGTTGTTTTTAACTCTGGACTCTATGTCTTGCAAGCTGTATCGTCTAGAATAAGTTACTTAACCTCTCTAGAACTCAGTGTTCTTGCCTATAAGACAGGGTAATACCCTGTAAGAATTAAATGAGATAATGTATATAAAGTACTCACTGCAGATCTTTATACAAAGTAATAGTAACTAGTATTATATTAGTATTTATCCATATACTTTTGATGATAAAATGCTTCATAAATTCTAAGCAAGAGTACAAATTTAGACATACTGCATGTCTAAATTTTTTTCTTGTTTAAATATCTAATTTTTTCTTGCTAGTATATTCAAGTTTCTTATCTTCTACCATTAAATGTATTTCACTACCCGAATAACAGAGCTTATTTCATCATACACATGCTCTCTTGAGTTAGAAATTTAGGGGCTGAAACACCATCTGCAAGCTACCTGAGACCTATCTTCCACATTTTAATACTTGGGTACATTTGAAAGGTAAAAAAACGGGGTAAGGGGGTGAGTTAGTCTGTGAGACCCAAGTCAGGCTTTTTTTCTGAGCTATTGGTTAAATTTAAGTTTGGCTCCTGAAACACCAGTGAATTATAGAGGACTTCCATCTTGCTACAGTTCTGAAATATTTCCGTCCAAGCTTCTTTATGGCATTTGTTTCCTTCCCTTTCTCCTCTATCCCCAAAACTTCTGAAAGCAATTTTAAAAACTCAACATGAAATGTAAGAATGAATTACAACAATCCCCCCAACAGCCGCAGGGATCACGTTCCTTCTTGAAAAGTGGCATGGGTAAAAAAAATTGCACTAGAAAAGATCAAGGACTCATAAAATAGAGAGTTGGGGGGAAAGCAATAGGAATGACTTTTAATAATTGTAAAACACAGTTGATAAAAGTTCTAGAAGGCTTTTGCTTCCAAAACAAACTGGATTTATGATGTTAAAACCTTATAAGAAGGCTGATGCCAACCTGCTTCTTGCTCCTTTATAGGGGATTGATATATTTTTTCTTTCTGGGAACTTCTGAATTATTCTCTACTTATTCAAGAAATTTTGCTGATTTTCCTAGGGCATCATAAAAATTGAGGTAGATTCTCCTACAGGCTCTATTATCTGGACTATACCTTTTTTTCCAAGGGTTGTTTTTTTTTTTCTTAAATCAGTCTTTATTGCTTTCAAATTTGAAGTCCTTTGTGTTTCCTTTATCTTTGTTTCTGCAAGCAAAATAATTTCCAGTTGCTGAAATTTTCTACCAAGTATCGCAGTACTTATGTGGTCTTTTTTCTGGACATGGTATTTATTCATTTGTGGAGAAGTGTTATAGAAATAAATAATCTCTCTACTCTACCATCTAGAATCGTACTCCCACCCATACAGATACGAAGAGTACACAATAATGATTGTTTAGTTTTTTAGCATATGTTTTTTATTTGGACGTGCAGTGTTTTTAAAATATGAGCTAGCATTTAAAAATTTCATGTACAAAAATTCTAGATCATGCATAAAAATGTCATGCACAAAAATTCTAGATCAGGGACCAGAAAACTTTAACTGTGAAGGGCAAGATAGTAAATATTTTAGGCTTTAAGGGCCATAGGCCTCAGTTGCAAATACTCAACCCAGTCATTATGAGTAGAAAGAAACCATTGGCAATATGTAAATAAAGGATGTGGCTGTGTTTCAATAAAACTTTTTTTGCAAAAACAGATTGGGGTTGGATTTGACACTCAGGCTTTAGTTTGTAGATTCCTGATTTAGATTATCACCCTCTCTTGAAATTGAGTGGGGGAGCAGGGCTAAAAGATCAGCACCCCTGGCTGTATACTTCTACATCATTATAATAGCCTTGAGCCAAATAAAGACTATTCTTTTTAGACACAGCATGAACTATAAATTTGCTATAGTCCTCAATACTTCCTATGAAATTCCCAGCCAGTCAACTTGATTCATTAGTAATGTTTCTCTGACCTTTGTAGGATTTAGAGCCTTTAGCTGGTTTAAGGGATATAAACTGAACGCACATATACAAAAATATTGGTATATAAATAAAAAACAAAACAAGAACATTTTTTTAGAACTCTGGTGATCCAAAGTATGGATGGCAAGACTGCAGTTAGGAAGAATTTATATGTACTTAGTCAGTAATTAGATTAACTTTGTTTGATAGAGCATTACTTGAAAAGCTATAGTTATAATCTTTGATCTAGAAGAGCTGAGAGTTAAATGTTTTGCACAAATTGGGGAAAACAAAATATCAAGTACTATGTTATATATGATGAGAACTAGATGCTGTTTTCATTTAAATATTTTATACCAGTGTTTGGAATCAAAAAATAAGATAGACCTCAAAGTCTGGTCCCTGGACTATTTGCATCAGAATTATGAGCACGGGTAGGATGCATGTTTATAATTGGAAAGTAACTGCAGATTCCTAGGTTTCCCAGATTTCCTGAATCAATTTTTCAGGATTTGCATTTGTAAAAGATCTCAAGATATTTCTTATGTGTAATAGAATTTATAAAACTGCTTCTATTAAACAAGAACGAGAATGGTACTTTCTGTTTGTTTATTGGATATAATTTAAGCTCCTTTTAAACAAAAAAGCAGCAAGGTGCCTCTTCAGAACAGAGTCGATTATATTTAAGAACATTTATTTCAGGCACAATTAAGTATTGATGAAAAGGTTGTTTATCTGTGGCAGAAAGAACTCTGTGCTAGGTCTTCTAATAACTAGCTGTGTGGCCTTGGGCCAGCCACTAACCTAAGGACAAAAAAGAGGACATGCTAGATGACCACTGAGACCCCACATAGCTGGAACACTGACTTTAAAATTCCATAAAAGAATTCCTTGCTGGAGCATATGGTGCCTGTCATATTTTGCTAGTGAGTGGAAAGAAAATTGTTCCCTCTTAATAAGTGACTCACCTTTATTTCAGTAGAGCAGAGCTTCTCACCCTTAGCTGCTCATTGACATCACACGGGAGCTTTTAAATCCTGATGTTCAGACCTTGCTCCAGATCAACTAAATCGAAATCTCTGGACAGGGGACCCAGGCATCAGTATTTCTTATTTGCAGTTCCTGAGAAGGTTCTAAGTTGCAGCCAAAGTTACTGAATATGCAGCAAGAAGTTACTTAATTACACGAGTCACCCGGGATGCTAATTAAAAGTTTGAGTCCTCCTGGCCCCTCTCCTGTGCATTCTAATCCATTGAGCCTGGGGTGGATCCTGGGAACCTACGTTTTTAATAAACAATTAAAGTGATAGTCATGATCAGATAGATTTGAGGAAAACTCACCCTGAGAATTCCTTAGTATATCAAGTGGAGTACAATGTAGAAGGCTAACTCCTAGGAGTATTAAGGAATAAGGAATGTCTAATAGGAATAAAGCTGCACAGTTGTGGAAAGCTGGAGGTGTGAGAGTCTTAAAGAATTGAAAGATTTGAGAAAAGTGACTACCAGCCCTCACTAAGCTCTGGTAAAGGTGGACAGCAGGGATTTGCATGGGAGCATGGGAAGGCAGGTGCTGCCACCATTACAGAAGAATCCCATGGAAGGCTGTTGTTCCAAAGTGTGGTGGTGGGCCTGGGTTCACTGGTGATCAGTAGGGTCAGCAGTAGGGAAGAACTGCTGTACACGGGACAGGGGAGAGTAAAGACAACCAAGAACCCACATTTGTCTTTGACCACCTCTAACTACAACAGCCTCAGAATCTCACTCAAGCTTCCATTCTGACCAACTCTGACTCAGTCAAAAAGCAAAAGAGAATCTGTAGAATGTCATTCCAGGTTAGCCAAATTGACCTGGTAATAAACCATCACACTTGGAAAAATGACTTCTTTGTCCCCCTAAAATTGTGCCTTTGCACAAATGAGTTACTCCTTCATCAGTCCTTTAATTCTGCTCAATGAAGAAAAAAGCATACTCCAGAGGTGTGTTGCTCTCTTCTGCTGGCATTAAGTCATTAATTCTAGGCTCTGATTTTTTAGTCAATTGTCTCCCACCTGCTTTATGCAATGTACCTAAATATTTTGGTCTATCTTTGGACAAACAAGAAGTCTGTTGCTCTTCTTTCTTAAGTCCTCTCTGTTCCCTAAGAGTCGCGTTGGCAAGATAGACTTACATGCTGGCATCTCTTTGTTCCTTAAGTGAAGACACATATATCCTATTTGCCATTTGTAGGTGATCCACACCTTATCGTTTTATGCTCGGTTGCACAAGCATATATTGTGACTAGTGTGACATGAGCACTCTAGTAATAATTCTTATTTAGTGGTCTGAAAATTTCTTGATGCTTTAATGGAACGGGTGTTTCTGAACTAGGTTTATGGATAAGTACATTGTTTTGTATTCATAGCCACTACTTGCTGCATAATCTGGCTTTTCATGCAACCGTGGCTACCAGGAGATAGAGAACAATAGAAGGAAAGCTGGAAATATTCAGGAAGAAGTGGTAAAGAGAAAAATCAAGCCTGAGGCAAAGTGCATAAGAGGAAGGCCAGTAGAGAAGAAGAGGAAGCACCTTCATCGATAGTAAGGTGGCACGCATTTCAGTCACGAAATGTCTTGCCACATGTGAACTTCACAAGTGAAATCCATAAGACTTGCTTTATTCAAATTATAGACTAGAAAAGAGAAAGTCCTATTATAACTCCAGAATCAATCAGTACAAAATGGAATTTCTAGACAAAACACTGCAACTAATTTATATGACTTTGACCAAAGCGTTTTTGATCTCTGAGCCTCAGCTTCCTCATCATTAGATATGGAATGTGAACCAGTTTAGATATGACATATTAGCAGACCATGGGATACATATTAATTCATCCTCAAATTTTGTCCAGAGAGTTTTTTTGAACTTAAAAAAACAAAAACAAAAACAAACAAAACTCCAGACTTTATTCAGATTTTTTTTTTTCTGTAGTGTCCTTTCTCTATCCCAAGATCTAATCTAGGATACCAGTGTGCAGTTAGTACAGGGTGATTTTCTTAAATTGAATTAACTGTCAGTATTTAAAAAGGGAAATATTTCACATAAAACATCTGAATTTCACACTTCCCTTGAAAGCTCAGACAACAAGAGCTCCGTGTACATAGCTTTATAAGCTTTATCATAGCAATGATAAGTGAGAACTGAGACACCACTGCCCTTTTAGACAGGGACATGCCCTCCAGATTGCCACACTCTCCTCTACTCTCTATTGTCTCTGAGATAAAGGGGCCAAGTGAAAATAGCAATTTGATCATTTGGCACCTCCAACTGTAGTATGGTCAAGAGGCTATGGAACATTCACTGTACTTATATCTCCATGAAAAGTTAGAAATCAAAAGCTAGGCTAAAAGAACAGCATGTTTCCAGAAAGAAAAAAAAATGGGCAAGAGCAAATTTGAAAGAATAATGATAATAAATAACCAACCCGCTTCATTCAAGTACATGAACTTCCTGACCTCTGTAGGTATTTTGCTTTGAAACCCCTGAGCAAAAAAAGCAACTTTTCCATTTCCTTTCACTGTGGCCATTGGAGGAAATGGTGTTTGCAGTCAGATCAGGTTTCTGGGAAATTTAAGGTTCTTGCAGACTGGGTCTATGATGCTTTCTTTTTAAACTCTCTCTTACTGAATGTAGTAGTTATGAGCCCCAAACCCTCAATCAATGTAGTGTAATTGTCATGCTCTTTTAATTCCTTTAACTTGAGTCTTGAGAAGCCAGATTGTGGTGTGGTTAAGAATATGAGCCTTGAATTCAAACTACACAGTTTCAAATTCTGGCTTTATCATTTCCAAGAGTTATGACTATGGACAATTCAGTTAATTTCCTTTTGTCTCAGTTCCTTTTTCTTAAAACTGGACTAATAAATAGGACCTAGTCTATAAGGTTGCTGTAACAGATAAATAAGCAAATTTATGCAAAGGATTCAAAACAATACAATAATACAAAGCCTGTAGTAAGTGCTTAGTACATGGCAACAACTATTACCATCATTACATCATCACCATCCCAGTATGCTGAATCTCACTATAGCCTCATTAAAAATAAATAAATAAATTTTACCCCAGAATGCTTTGTCATTATGAAGATTTGTACATGGTAAAGAGTATTAGGGAATACTATTTTATGAAATTGATTAAGCATACTTGATATAGCTCTAGGGGAAAATTAGGGCCAAGTAAGTAAGTTAGAGGAAAGCGGATGTTGGTTCAACATAATGAAGACCTTTCTTGCATTCAGAGATAGAAAGCAGTTGAATAGGCTGCTTCTTAGGTGATGAGCAACCTGTTACTTACATTGTTCAAGCAAAGACTGGAGGACTGTCCACTAGGGATATTATATATCGGAGATCCAAACTGATAACTGTGAGCTATGTGCATTTAAAATTTTTTTTTAATTTAATAAAATTTAAAATTCAGCTCCTAAACCACACTAGCTTCACACAAGTGCTAATAACAATAGTCATAGAGTGACTTGTGGCTACTTTACTAAACAGCATAGACATAGAACATCTTCATCATCACAGAAAGCTCCGTGGAACAGCACATTATAAAGGGATGTTCTGCACTGTATTTCTGAATCTGGTTACTTGAGAAAGGTCAGAACAGAAGTATAGAAGGAACTAAGGATAGTAAGTAGTATAAAGCTTACTTACCATGGAATCCTGAATTTCGGACTCATTCATGGCCCCAGGCAAAGCTTTTTTTGAGTCTCAGTTTCCCTAACTGTATAATGAAAACTTTCCCCAGAGGGTGTATGAGTGTAAATGAATAAAATTCAGGTTCAGTGTCTGGCATAAAGCAGAACACACAGATGCTCGGGTCCATTCTTTATCCGAAGGGAAGAAAACATGTATAGTCAATCTCAAGAACAGCAAAACAGCCACTTTGTGTCAGCCTCCCAAAGAGCAAGATATTTCCGAAATCGATAGCTACCATCAGCAAGCATTTAATCATGTATGGAGTTCCAAGCTAAACTTGCACACATTATCTCATTTAATTCTCACCACCATCCTGTGAGATGGCTATTTTTATTGTCCTCATACTGAGGAAACTAAAGCTTAGTGAGATTACGTGATCTGCCCAAGATTATAAAGGAGTGATACAGAATTCAAATGCAGATTCTTTTGACTCAAGTTGATTGAAATTTATAACTCTTAATATATATGAGTTATTACATATAACAGACACAATGCTAAGAACATTAATGCTTCCTCTCGTTTAATTCCCACAGCTATTTTATAATTGAAAAGTGTCTGAAGTTTTAAATATCTTGTTTAACAATTCATATGTGAGAACTGACACAGTGAGTATTTGGACCCAAGTCTCTCTACTACTGTTTGATGACTATGCTCCTAGCCTAACCTCCTTGTTTATAAGACCAGTGAGATGCCAAGTATATCCCTTCCTAATGATATTGTAAGCTCTTAGTAGACCAGAATTATAGCTATAAACTTTGTCTCTTCATCTCCCAGAACTGTACAGAACATACAAGTAATAACTATTTTCCTAATTAAATGAAGATTAATCTTCAAAAAGGATAAATTGACCAAGAACTGTTTCTTTTTTAGCAACTTGGAGAGGTCAAGTAACTTGCTAAAGGATGCATAGCTAGTAACTGACAGACTCTCTCAAACACCACAAAATATAGCTTCATGAAGTAGAGCAAGAGTTCATTACATATATTGGTTATCAATTTAATTATTGATAAATACTATAACTTGAATTATTGTCACAGTGGAAAAGGTCTGTTTGTTTTTAGAAAGATAATTAGGACTATATACGTGGACGGTGAAAAGCACTTGGCTGATATAGGTACAGTAATTTTTCTTATTGTAGTGTTGTTTAATTCCTTAAAAAGCTAGGATAACATTTGTTTACTTTTAGGCAATTTCCACCTCTTCTATTATGAAGATAATAATAAATCTCCCCACACTAGTCATTGTAAGTTTCTCTGGTAAGCCAGCCATGTAGAAAACTATAGTCAGCTACCAAGGGTCCCCAACACTCAGGCCGCAGACCAGTATGGGTCCATGACTTGTTAGGAACACAGCAAGAGGTGAGGGTCTGGCTGGCAGGCTTGTGAATAACGCTTCATCTGTATTTGCAGCCACTCCCCAGCGCTAGTATCACCGCCTCAGCTCCACTTCAGATCATCAGGCATTAGATTCTCATAGGGGCACCAGTCCCTGGTGCCAAAAAGTTTGAGGACTACTGAGCTAGACAATTGGTTAGTAAAAAAAACCGCAACTGAGACTGAACACAAGGGAAGAAAATGGCTATTGGCAACTGTATTCTTTCCAAGCATTCTGATTCTTGTTTAGTGTGCAAAAAGCAGCCTGAGTGTAGAATGACCAAGCATTTTTATATGCCTGCTGGAAATGTAAATATTCCTTGAGCTTGTGGATTCCTAATAATATTTTTCAGGTTCCCAAGAAATTACGAGGAAGATTATCTATTTTATTTTAGATTTTACATCTTTGAAATTGGGAAGAGTATTTTTCTTTGAAAGATGGTAGAATAATATCTGATTATGAAGGCTTCAAATGTTACACAAAATCGCTGAGACACATTTATATGTTAGTTTGTGTGTTTTTTGTTTTTATAGAAGTATGTGTGCTAAATGCACTGTCCTATCAGCAGGTAGTTTGGGTGATATTTTCAGAGAGTCATCATTCAACAAAGCTGTTTATTCTTACCACGGTCATAAATCTAAAAGTCAAACATATCTGTATCTGATCCTACTACCAGAATTATTATTAACAGGTATGTGAATTTTCAGACATTTCTTATACTTATATGAGCTCTGTATAGATAATTTTAAGTTGTTCTTACAAAAAAAAAAAGATGAAATTTTTCTAGTTCTATATCTTAATTTTCCTTACTTTTATATCTTGGATATCTTTTATATCTTATTGAGCTAATAATGATAGTCATAATTATAATGCCCAAAACAGCCAGTAGTTATTGAGGACATACCACATCTCAGACTCTATACAAAGATATTTACATCAATTATCTCATTAACATTTTACTATATCTGAAGCATTATCTCAGTTTTACCATTATCTCCATTTTACAGACGAGGAAACTGAAGCTTAGAGAGATCAAGTAACTTAATGAAGGATGCATAGCTAGTAACTGATGGACTCTCTCAAACAAAAATACAGCTTCATTTAGAAAATGGTTGAACGTTACTCTGTCACATGGTTGTCTCATTATTTCCCCTACAACTTAGACTTATCTGGTTTCTGTCCTGATTGCCCTCATCTCCCATCCTCCTACTCAAGTCAATTCCCTGTCCTAATCACTGCAGCCACTCACAGCCTTCCACAGCAGTTATTGCATATGAATGAATGCTGTCCCTCTTTTAAAATAAGCCTATAGCCTTCAGAATTATAGCTCTTGTGACATATGTTAGTGATATGGTTATAATTTTTAGATATAGATGTAGAAAACTCACAATAGCATTATGGAGAAGACAATAATTCTTCCATAACTGTTATTTCAAGGTGTTGGCACCCACTAAGTGGTCTAAATTGATTTTCAACTTCCAGACCTCAATCTACCTTTAACCCTGCCTAAAGCAAAAGTTACTTTAACATATGGAATTAATCAAGTATCCAGTCAAAGTATGACTAATCTACCAGTAAAATATAACTGGGTCACACCATGTTAACAAAAAGTGTTTTTCTTGCTTAGATCTGGTTGACAGCATAAACTTTGTATAGAATGACCCATTACCTTCTCTCGGACCAGATGCATATCAATTATGGGACCCTTCTCCATGATATATCTCTTTTTTTTATTGTTCACACATGATGTGAGTATGTGATATTCTTCCTATATGTTCTGTGTCAAAAGGCAAAGATCTCTAAAATCACATTTATCAGCAATTGCCCAACAGTTTCCAGTAACAGTTGATTTGGCCACTGTGGGAGGCACGATAATGGCTCCCTGGAAATGTCTGCTTCCTAATCTCTAGAGCATGTGACTGTGTTACCTTATGTAGCAAAGTGAAACTGATGCTACAGATAGAATCAAGATTGCTAATTAGCTGACTTTATTTTATTTTTTAATTAAATTTTTTTGAACTATCATTGAAATTCAATATTATATTAGTTTCAGGTATACAGCTTAGTGGTTAGACATTTATATAATTTATTAAATAACCCCTCCAATAAATCTAGTACCCACCTGGCACCATTCATAGTTATTACAATATTGTTGAGTATATACCCTATGCTGTACTTCCCATCCTCAGGACTATTTTGTAACTAAACAGCTGTTTTTAAAATAAGGAGATTTTCTTGGATTATCTGGGTGGGCCCAAGTGTAATCACAAAGGTCCTTAAAAATTGAATAGGGAGGCAGAAGAGAAGACTGTAGTGATATGTTGTAAGACTCAATCTGCCCTTGCTGGTTTTGAAGATAGAGGAAGAGGATATGAGTCAAGGAATATGGGAAGCCTCAAGAACCTGGAAAAGGCAAGGAAGTGATTTTCTCCTAGAGGCTGCAGGAAGGAATGCAGACTACCCATACCTTGATTTTAGCCCAGTGAGACTCATCTTGGACTTCTGAACTACAGAACGGTATGAGAATGAATTTGTGTCATTTTAAACCTCCAAGTTTATGGTAATTTGTTACAACAGCAGTAGGAAAGTAATATAATCACTAAATATTTCTTCATAGATTACCAAGTGATCTCTGGAGCTAAACTTTATTTCAATTTCAAAACGGAGGACTTTTTTCCATCAAAGTATCATCTTTCTATTTTCATAATGAGCCATTTTGTAGACTCCATTAGTGGGGACTTTGGTATGAGACATATTAACAAAACATGGATATATTGAACAAGAAAATTCAATTATTTACTCCCTTTTAAAATCTTACATTAAAAGGGCTTGTGGGTTCAACTTTCTTGTTGGTAGTTGTGTATATTTCTTAGACTCCAATTTATATTTATCAGAATTCAATCTGTGCCTCTGTTATTCACAGCTATGATTATAATATCAGTACAGATTTTCCCTTTGAACAATAAGAGTAAATAACCAACTTCAGTGGCTTTTCCTTTCTATGCCTCCTAATGATAAATGTCATGGTGCTTTGGCAGAGAATGTTTATTCAACAGATACTTGTAGAAGCCTGCAACATCCAGAAGAGAATCCTTTGACTGTACCACTAATAGAAGCCCTCTTGAAGGACCACTTTAACAAACAGAACACTTTTATGGTTAATGATTTAAATGATTAGTAGAGTATAGATGCTTATCTTCTGTGAGGTCATTTGCCTAGTTACAGCCATAATATACATTATGATGTCCCAAAACTATTATTGGTATAATTAAGTTTTCCTCCCAGAGCAGGATGCCAACTCCACTTGTCACCAAACACACTTTTATAGACAAAAGGGCTGTGGGTTGAAAGAAGAGGACAAAATTCACTTAATTAGTTACTCAATGGTTATGTCTAAATATAGATTTTTAAAATCACAACTGTTTACTCAGCAGGTTAAAAATTTCAAATTGGTACCACTTTTATTGTCATGGTTAGTCATTTGAAATACTGTCTGTATACTTAAATATGGCATATGCTACTATTTACATTCACAGATTGGCCTCATATGAAGACACAACAATGCTAAAATCACTGACTCATATGGAAATGCTTTCATTTTATGCTACAACAGGAATCACTGTACCATACATTAGCATGTTGGCAACATATTGCGACATGAAAAAAGTTTCAAAATACTTTAATGAAATCTAAAACATAATAATATCAGTTATTATTCACTGAATATTAGAAAGAGCTGTGAGAGACTTTTAAATCAATAAGTTTAATGCTCACAAGAAATAAATGTTATTTCCAGTCTTTTCTATTATGATGGATAAAAGTGTGGTACAACTTTATGTTAAGGAAGTAACAAGGCAAAATACAGTTTTACTGAAAACTCAAATTAATTACTGATATCTGAGTAATGATCTCAAAACAGTCTTCAAGTATTTAAATAATTGTAAGGGGTAATTAGAATCCTTTGGCTGCCTCCAGTAAGTGTTGAGCAAGAATAAATAAGGTTAAACTGTAGCACAGCAGACTTGGTGAGACATAAGAAAGAGAGCAAAAGAACCAACATTTCATGAGTATGCACTATTTGTAACCTATTGTGTTGAATGATTTGGCACATTATTTCATTTATTTCTGATACGAAAAAATCTGTGGAGTACGCCTTATTGTTCCCATTTTACAGTTGAAATTTACTCTCTGGGAGGGTTACAAATTTGAGTTCACAGAACTAGTGAATTGCAGAGTTGTATAAATCCAAAATCAATTTAGACTAAATTTTATGAAGCAGATATTGTCCTCACTTGACAGGTGAAAAAAAAAAAAATCCTCAGAGAAACTGAGTGACTTCTCAGAATGGTCTCATAGCAAGGTCATGGAAACAGGGCATATTCTTGACCTCTTGGCTATATTGTCTTACCCAGAGAAAGTCTAAAAAATACTTAACTCTTCTAAGTTTTTCCTGAGAAAAGGTAATTTGAAGGAAACATAAACAATAACAACAAAAAATCTTTTATAATTTTTAAAGGGCCTTTGCCTGATTTTCTTTAGGAGATCCATCTTGGTCCTAATCCTGGTTGTTTTTAAAGCATTGGTTCATTCTCTTGACAGAAATAACCTAAAAAATTCTCCAATGCATCTAAATGGAAGAAAGCTTTTTCTTTATGGCCACTCTAACTAAGATATAGGTAGTCTTACTGTATTTCTCAAGGTTATAGTGATGCCAACATAAGATTTTTACCTATTTCCCTCCTCTCTGCTATCTCAGGAGTCTCATTGACTCTGTCTTGTTCAGCAAGCCATGAAAACTGTTTCCAGCTGATGGATTTGGGGTGCTTGAACACATGAGCTACTCAAGGTTAGGAATCTCAAAACTGAAGATTTCACAGTGTGTTTGAGAGTAATTGCTCACAGGAAAAAGCTGAGAAATGTACCCATTGGGGCTGGGAGGAATGACAACAGAAAGTGAAATGAGAATGAAGTATAACTGGAGGCCTTATTGATATCTCCCACCTCAGCTCTGAGTAACTGGTTAGGACAAAGGGATCTAGCAGTAAGAATACTTTGTAATGATGGTTTAAATACAGATTCCTGGGCTCCAATGCTATTTGTTGGGTTCAGATTTCCCAAGGAGAGGCCAGGTAATAGTATTTCGCAAGCACTTTCAGTGATTCCTAGCAGTGAACTTTAAGAAACAGTGAGTGATCCATGGCAATTAATATGTATTTCATAGTCTAGATACTGTATCTGATTCAAGCTGCACATCTCTAAAATTTCAGAAAACGAGTTACAAAATGATAAGAAGAACATCTTAAAGAGAGATTTGGAGCAAAGATTTAATAAAGAGGGTAAGGATAGCAAAGGGAAGGATGTATTTCAGGGAATACCCATATTTCTAGAGAAATGTATTTATCTTATAAACTGATAGGCATGAAAGTTTATAACCTATAAACATACAGGTTTTCTAGAAAAACAGATATATATCTAAGAATGTCATAGACTATATGCTCTTCAATTCTATATTGCCAGTGTGAATTTGAGGTGAAATTAAAAGAAATAACAAAAATAGCCAACACTGACATACTGCTTAAACCAGGCACTATTATTCTAAGGACTTCACATATGTTAATTTTCATATTAATTTTTTAATCTTTGCGACAACCTTATGATATAAATATTATTTTTATTCTCGATATGTAAAAAGCTGAGACACAGAAAATTTAAGTAACCTATCAAAGGTCACACAGAAAGAGCCAAAGGAGGGAATTGAACCCAAACACCTGGCTGTAAAGTCTCTGCTACGTGTAAACTTTATTTTGGCTGACAATCAGCTTGTCTATAAAGGAGCGTATGCCCTTAACCTTTGTGTAAAGCTGAAAGACTCCTTTATTGTGAGATGGGGATGGGAGAGTATTAATAACTGCAGTTGTTTTTGTTGTGGCAGCTAACATATACTAAACAAGCACTATGCTTACAACTTCATATGCATTGTCTTATGAATTATCCAGTGAAGTAAGTATGCATCGGTCTGTTCTGCAAATGGAGAAACTGAGGTTCTTAATATTCTCATTAACTTTCCCAAGATCACACAGATAGTAGTGATAGAATAAAATCTGCAAAGTGCAAATTGCATTTTCTGAACATTATATTGTTGTTTCTTATGGAATCAATGTTGGCACTCAGAAGATTTGAGACCCAAGAATTATACATGCCTTTTAATGTGAGGACCATGGCTACTGAGGGCATGTCCATATCTGAAGGTATTTGTGAAACTTCCAAATTACACAGCATGTAATTTGGATGCCTATACAATGAAATGTAGGAAACATTTTGACCATGGAGGGATGCCGAGGAAGGGAGAAGGGCATTGACACAGAATATCTAGGATGTGACCTACCATGCAGGACATTGCAAATAAAGATGGTTAAATGTTCTTTCTGGTCTCTCTCTTGCAGTGGTAGCTAAGCCTGGGAGAGAACTGTTGCAAAGGTGAATGTGAAGTAAAATGGCTTGAATTCTCACTTTCGGAAAGGACAAGAGGCAACTGTCCTGGTGTAAACACAGAAATTCACAATCCTCCTTTAACATCTTTATATCAAATCCTTGTTTTCAAACTATTACATGATGTGGTGTGGATTCTTAAACAGAAATGTTTAAAATGGAAATAGGGACTTCATTGGGTAGAAATGTAAAGACACAGGAAGTAGTGTAATGTAATGGATACAAATGTATTTGACCCCTTCCACTATAGTAAAGCAGTATGTGGCAGAGTTTCAAAATACGAGTTTCGAATTCAGACAGTTCAAACCCAATTTTGGACTTTGAACAAGTTACTTTACTTCTCTAAGCTTAAATTTTCTCTTCTGTAAATTGGAAAGAACAGGAGTGATTATCTAGAATTTGTGGAGATTAAACGAAATAATAAATATGAAGTCCTTAGTACAGTTTCTGATGAATAGCATAGGCTAAATAAATAAGGACCCATTGTTATTATTAGAAGCAAGATTTAAAATGAAAAGCTAGGAATTATTTCTGCCTCTCTGAAGCCAGATATATTCAAAGATGTTTATATTCTGACCTCTCTGTCAATTATTATGCCTCAAACACTGACCATAACTCAGCCTAATCTTCCAGAGTTTACTATCCACATCTTCCACTTCTTCTAAATTAACCTTAGCTTCATCTCCTCTTAAACAAGGATAATGACAAGGATAATCGACTTCACAAGGTTGTTATAAGTATTGAGTAAATTGTGACATATAAATTACTTTGGAAAATGCCAACGCATAAATGGTCATGTTATGTATTTTTAAGTCCTACTTAAAGTTTAAATGGGATGCTTCTGGCACAGAAGTCTCTTTGGAAATGGAAATTTTTATAATTGGCCACTGCCAGTCTTGAGTAATCATAATCAATTTAGCAACCTCTTGCTTAACTTGGTACAATTGTCTAAGAAAAGTGTGCAAGGTCTCTTTAGGCTTTACTAATGTTGAAATGATGGGATTAAATGGGACAAAATTAAACAAAAATTAGATTAATGAACTTCTAACCCTCTGGTCTAGTAACAGCTTGCAATGTTC
>NW_006440638.1:11961459-11965214 GCF_000325575.1 Pteropus alecto | reverse complement strand
AGGGATCATAGGCCATGATTTTTCTCCCATGATTTTTCTCCATCAGGAGGCAAAGGATAAATATGTCGAGAGCACCTCAAGTCACCTGTAAGCAAGGAGAAAAGGATAAAATTGCTGTGTTCATTAAGGTGATGCTCCTAAAATCTGACAAAAACTCAAGTTGCGATTCCTTGGTACCACCTCAAACACACATTAGAATCACCTGAGAAGCTTTTTTTAAAAATACTATAGCCCAACCATACCTCAGACAAAATATAAGACTCTCCATGGTAGAGCTCATGCATCAGTTTGTTTTACAGCTCTCTAGGTGGTTCCAATGTTAAGCAAAGGTTAATTTAAAAAATGGAATATAAAAGTTCAAACAAGGCAGATTCTAGGATAGAGAGAAAAACAAAAGGCAACTGCTTGGATGAGAGAATGGTTCTATTGTCTGTAAAACGAATGTTCAACATTAAAAGCTGCTGCCTATATCTAGTGGTGAAGCAATTTAACTCATATGTTAATAGTTTATTTACATTTATAGTCCCATACATTTATTCGAATCCCTAGTGATGTTCTAAAAGCTAATTACAGTGAAAAATAAGTCATCCTATGTGTAAATATACATGGAGTTCTGTCAGTTAATTGCCTGGAATTTTTACCTTGTCCACATTCCCCAGTCAAAAAGTTCAGTAATTTTTTCCCCCAAGTAACAGACAAGCTGGGTAGTCCCTGAAAATATATTCAACCTTACCGTTGTCTCTTGTAATCTCTTAATCAAACTAAACTTATTAGCTGAAACAAAGGTCATAGATAAACATTAGATGAATGTAGATTTTCTCTAGTCATCGATCATTCTGGGTGCACTGAGCATTACAGAATTCGGTCCAGTAAAGAGAACAGATGTTTCTCAGTTCCCAGTGAGAGATAATATTTGGTGTCAGTAAATATCAATGACCCCAATACTAAGCCTTGAAATCATTTCTGATGGGCCTTAGAACCCTTACATCTCTACATCTCATAGTCTCATAAAGATGACATAGTCTAAAGAAAAAAAACTTCATTATTTGGAACATCAATAAAAATGCCTCATAAGGATAGCTGAAACATCAAGCTGGTAAGAAACCTAAGACTATATTGAGATTTTTGGTGTTCTTTATAACAAAAAGTGAATATTCCAGATTGTCTTCTCTACTCCCTCTTTCAATTTTTCAGCATCATTTTTATATTTACTTATTTGCACAGACAAAAGTGGAAAGGAGAACACAAAATAATCTCTATTTCATCTTTCCCACCAATGTCTTCCCCAACAAACTCTTCACTCAGACCCAAGGGAAATTGGGGACAATAAATCAGTAGAGTTAGCTACACTTTAGAAACAAGACATCATCACACATTAATACATTCTGAATTCATGGTTTACACCTATTCTCTCCTAATTCTCTCCTCTTCTTCTGTGCTATTTCCTCTGTAACTTCATATTAGACCCAGGGCAAGTGTGTAGTGAAAAGTTGTGAAATCACTTAAGAAAAACATTGGATGAAAATAAAATTTATTGTGTAAGAGATAGAAAAAGTACATATAAATAGTTACATTGTTACTTGATATGAATTTCTGTTATTATTAGAATATATAGTGTGTGTTTTGTTATGGCAGAGACTTCTCTGAAGCAGATTTTGTAACTCCAATACTACATGCCTAGTCAGAAGAAAGTTGTTCTGAGTCATCATGTCAGCATGCATGTTGTCACACAGCACACACACACACACACACACACACACACAAACACACACACACATAAACACACACCAAATAAAAATAGAACTAAAGAATATAGTATATAAATTGTTTTATATATAAATTATTTTGTCATGGAAGGATGTTAGACCAATAATTATAAAGGTTGAGATGAGCTTTAGACAAATCCTTGGATCAGAATCTCTCTTGTAGTGGAGGTGAAAAAGAATGTTATGTATTGTCTTGTATTCATTACATGTCAGTACTTTCATTCTGAAATTCAACAAATCGTACAAAAAAGAAAGTTAATTTTTTATTCTTTGAAAATAAATCATGCCTGCAATGAAGGTAATATGTATTTAAACAAATTATTAAAATTGACAGAATATTTTAGGCCCAAATTTAAATATTGGTAATGTCAACCACCTCACCCTATTGATTTTTAACCAACAGTAGCCACAGTTGAAAGACGATTGTCCTATATGCTTTTTGAATAATCTTTCTCCCTTTGCCAATTCTATTTTTATAGTTCTTGTTCCATTTAAATGCTGTTTCTTAGGGATTTGCCATCATTCATTCTCACATTGTTTTCAATCTCAGTATAAATTGGCTCTATCATTTGCATTTTTTCTCCAAATACTTTTCTTGTTAAACAAGAGCTCCCATTTTTAAATTTCTTATTAAGAACAAACTCAGATTCCTTCTCAAAATATGTACAAGTGCCCAACACCTTCAAAAGACAAGAGAAATTCTCACTTAAGACAATAAGAAAATAAGACAACCCATATACTTTTAAAACATTCAATAAATATAATGTCTGAATAAATATTTGTTTTAAATTACAGAGCATCAGTTTAAAAAAAAATTTTGCAATCTGAATTTGACCAAAATGAAAGAAATAGCTGAACTTTGTAAAAATCTCATAGAATTATTGACCTCTTAAGGAAAAACATGTTACAAATGAGATGGTGGAGTTATCTTTTTGTGTGTGAGAGAAGGAAAATATTGTCAAAAGCCTCACAAGAATTATGTTATCTTAATGAAACCATATGTACAAGCCACAAAAATATTGTTAGAAAAATGGAGAATGGATGTTGTTTTTCTTAAACTTCTTTCCTTTTGTGTGTGTGCGTTCGCGTGTGTGCGCATGCGTGTGCGTGCGTGCATTCGTGTGCGTGTGTGTGTACATGTGCGTGTGTGTGTGTGTGTGTTTAATTATCTGGACTTCGTAACCACTGAATACATTGTGGAGTGCCAGGGAGAAGGCGAGGAGCACTTAAAATTAATGCCTACACAATTTTTACATAGGTGCTATGACACCTGCCAGTCAGTTCCAATTTCTAACCAGTGAAGGAACATAGTCCAGCCTGGTCCCATTGAGGAAGAAAAAAATTCTACCAAGTTAATTGACAGTCATTGTGTGGTTGAATTTTCTGGTTTAATTAAAGAAGATTTTGGGGATATAATCTTCCAGAACACCACTTTCCTTTTTTCTCCTTTAGCTTTTGGTTATTTTTCCTCTAACTAGAACAATAAGGTAGTATAATAACCTAGAAATCAGTGAAGAAAAAAATTAACGGGCCAAACAAGTCTTTATTTTTATTTTTTTATTCACTCTTCTGTTAAGATAAGATTATATTTTTCCCTCTCCCTATTGATAAAATGTAAATAAGCATGAGTTCATTCTTTTTAGAAACAAAACCTTTCTGAGTCTCTATTTTGTCATTGGTAAACTGCACATAATGCTTATTTCTCAGGGATTTATGAAGCTAACATGTTTAAAATCACCTTATTTAAATGATGTAAATTTAAATACATACAAGATGCAAAAAATTAAGAAATAACCAAAGTAGCCAAATTGGAGACAGAAGGGAGTGGTGGAGACTGTGGCAAATGGATGAGCAAATGCTGTTTTCATTTGAGATGGAGCAACTAGTCAGCCTCAGCACCAGCCTCAGCATGGGAACCTACTGTTGCCAAAAAAAAAAAAAAAAAAAAAAAAAAAAAAAAAACACGAAATTTTTTAAACAAACAAAAAA
>NW_006440638.1:11952836-11961263 GCF_000325575.1 Pteropus alecto | reverse complement strand
CCCCCACCCCGCGACGGTGAGCATCTGTTGCTAAAAAAAAAAAAAAAAAAAAAAAAAAAAAAAAAAATCTGACATTTTTTAGAGAAACTAGAAATTTAGATTCTTATGTAAAATTAAATTGTGACTAATTCAAACTTTGAAAACCTTAAGGCAGGCAAATATCAAATGGGCTGATGCTTTCTAGGCAATTCGAAATCTGTGATCTAACACATAGAAAGTATTCAACAAAAGTGTCACCTTATTTCTCTCAATTTTATCTAGATTACAGTATAAATATTTAAGTCATTTAAGATGCCCCATAAGTTGAAGATAAGCTATCAAAGAAACACAAAATTTAAGTTAGGTGTCTTCTGTTAGCTTTTGAAATACAATAAGGGCAGTATTAATATTTTTTTGCTCTGGAAAACCCCAGAAGAATATAACCTTGCACTATTAGGGGCTCCTCTAGACCCTGGTGGCAGCATGATGGCTCAAGGTCAGCTGAAAATGTACATGCAAATAAAGAGCAAGAGTGTTATGGATGCTGATCCACACTCTAATGGAGAATAATCAATCCCAGAAACTTATAGCATGGAAGCCCAAATTCTGCATTAATGAACACTCTGATAAAGAGAGCCAGGTGGGTTTGGAGATAGGTTACCAATCTTTGGTGCTTATTTGGGCTCAGAATGCCATTTTTACTAATTGCTAGTCACATGACAAATGGCCAAGTATGAAACTGGCAGGCGATACAAAATTGCAGAGTAAAGAAATTTCAAGGCATAATACAGCATAACCTTGTTGTCCGATAGAAGCAAATGAAAGGTGAACTGGAAAAACACAATTTGGGGAATAAACTGCAAAGTCCTGCATACAACAAAGGTTGAAATAATAAAATAAAACAGCACAACCAATCAGATGGAAAAAAAATAAATCCAGCACTGAAAAAATCGGTGACTAAAAGGTAGTGAAAAATGCAAAGAAATAGCCTCAGAAAGAAGCTAAATGCAGGATTCTGCTGAAAAATACAAAACTTGTTTGAAAAGCTGTTGAAGTTTATAAAAGAAGCCAGTGTGCAAAGTCTCCAGTCTGTCCCAGGGCAAACCTTGCACTAGAGATGGAACTGGATTTGTTGGCTTTAGTCTCAGTGGGAACAATTGGTCCCTCAATATATAAAGTTCACAGTTAATATATCTTTTCAATTTTTTTTATCTTTCCAGTTCTAAATTATGGTTCCACTAGCATTTATTGAGCATCAGGGTGCTACCTACAAAGAAGATACAAATCAGAGCCTTGCAAACTGTAGCCAAGAAAAAATTGCCCAAATGGTTAAACCCTCATATAGATAGTCGAAGAATGAGCATGGAGTAGGGGAGTATTTTTATGCAAATTGCATTTAAAATGATGGCAAACAGGAACCACTGGATGCTCAGACAGGACATTGTAGGGGTTTCTATTTTGATGGGGTCTCCAAAGACCAAGAAGTTGGATCCTCCATTTTTTATGTTTAATGTCTCTAATACCAATCAAATTGTAAACACCATGAACACATGGGTGTCACTTTTTTTCACTGATGCAATTCCAGCCTTTAACACAGAAAAAAATATCTGCAGAATGAATAAATAAGTAAAAGAATTAAAAAATGAATTAAATCCAGCAGCTTGATCTGGCCTAATAATGAACGGTAACTACTGTATGATGTATAACTATGATGTGTCCCGCTCTCGCAATATTACTTATGATAATTCTATAAGGGAAGAAAATAGTATGATTTTTATTTTATAGATGAGGAAACTGAGGTTCAGAAAGTATGAGGAATAAAATTAAAGTCACATGACTAGTAAGTGGCACAAGTGAGATTTGAACCAATAACTAGTTAACTCTAAAAACATACCCCTTTTTATATATCATTCTGTTTAGCTTTACCAAAATAAGCTTAGTGTTAGTGGCTCAAATTATTCAAGGAAACTTAAGACTTAAATCCAGGATATCTACTCTAACCTTAATACACAGTCCCCATACCTGCTTTGTTTTCCTCACTGAAGCCCGTTTTACACAAGCATCTACCAGCACACTTTGGCTGTGTAATAAATGATGTCAGCACGACCATAAGAGACAGAAATCATTTTATTTTACATCAAGACACAAATCTCCATCTGGAAGACCAGATATGCCAATCTTAATTTGAGACCCGATTTTCAAATCTAACTCCAACGTGTGGGAAATGCCTATCAGCATTCAAATTGAAAACTTGGGTCACTCTGCCTAGCAAACATTCATTTTGCTAGGACTCTCTTTCATGAGTAAAAGAAAATGGGTTCTGCAAACAGCTAAAGCCCATTTCTGTATTATTTCAGACTCTTGTTTGACAGGAATGGAAACCCACTTGAACAAGAATAAAATACAAGAAGGAAATGTACTATAAGGTTATACAGTGTATCCTCCCACCTGAGGGCAGGAACGCATCTAAAACTCAGAAATGGACCAAGGACAGGATTTGCTCTCCTCTCTGCATCTCTCTACTCTGCAAACTAGCTTTCTCTGCTTCTCAGCCCAAATGATAAAACATGCCATGAACAATTTCTGTGATTAAATCTAGTTATTCAGGAGACCAACCAGGTGGATGCAGGAATTCCAAATCCCCTTTGGTCCAGCTCGAGACAGTTGGCCAATCATCTGAAACTAAGGAGGCAGGAGTCGTAGTCGATGAATATGGTTGCTTGTATATGAATATGAGTAGAGCAGAGCAATAGGGACTTGTCTCTGTAAAAAAAGAGGGGAGTTGAAGGAGAACGGGTTCTTAGCAGATTAAGCACTCTCAGTTGCCCTATATACTTATAAAAAGAAAATATCTCTACTGTGTGCAATCAAATACAGAGTGGAATTTGGAGTGAGAGTTTACTGATTGCAAAGGTTTTAACCAGACTGATATTTACTGCAATATATTGGCTTTCTGAGCTCTCAAGATTCAGTATGACTTTATGCATAAAATGACTATTAAAAACTCCTGCAACCATTCCATATTATATAACTGCACACCATCTATTTCTAAAAATCACCATGGCGTGTCAGCATCATGTTAAGCACTCACCTTATGATTTTGTATTGATGAAAATCTCTTACTTTCAGGTTTCCTAGTTGTCAAGGTACTATGCTTTCTTGCAAGATAAATGTCCCTATTCCTGCTAGGAAATCCAGCTCAGCCTTTTCATATCATCTCAATGATCTCAGGAGCTCTGTCTCTATACATTCTTTATGGATCACATTACTTTCAACACCCCTTATCTCCCTGCCTGCAAAATTATCCTCCAGTGGAAAAGTAAAAGAAAAGCTTTATCTCCAACCAGCTTTCTCTCTCAGTGATGGCATTGCCGACTCTCCATAGGCTAATCACATTTCAGAATAATTGTGTTTGGGGATAAATTTATCTGGTGCTGATCTTATCAAAATCAAATCTTTGTAGAAGAAGATCCTCTTTTGACATGACTCTACCCAATTTTTTTTCAGTGCTCCCATCTGAACTCTAATCCTCCCAAATATAAATAGCTTTCTTTTCACCTGTTTTTCACTCTGCTGGCTGATCAGCCATTGTCATCAAATTCAACAGCATCCTTTTGTTCGGAACAGGCCTGGTTTCTATTGTGTATCCTACTCCAGACAGTGGTGTTATCATATGACAATGTCTATCAGGACTTTCTATTACCGTGCAAATAATTTCTAAACCTATTTTGATTGAAATATAGTTCATTAAAATCATAGGTTCTGGCTTACCTACATAAGACACTTTTGGAAACAACTTAGTGATTATATATTGTGTACTTATTCCATAAAAATCACTGAGGAAAAAAAAAAAAAAAAGGAGATGAACCAAGTGTTGTACCTGACCTTTAAAGCAGTCCCAATCTATACATTCTGTATATAAATAAACCCAATCAGCTCTCTGGGAAAAGTCAATATCAGATTAATTTATAGACAATTTCCAAGGACCACCATGGATTATTTTTCTTTGTTTAACTCACTTCATTAAAACAGGTCTGAACTCTGCTTTATCATTTTTAACAAGGTTAAGTAACAATAGTGTTTTCTATGTATCAGGCTCTGTGCTAAGTATTTTACTTACACAAGTGATTCAAATGTGTGGCCAGGTTTAAGACCTTTGCTGTCTCTCATTTTTATATATATTTACATATATAAGATCCCCCAGGTGATTCCAATGTACAGTTGAGGGTGAAATCTCTGCTTTCAGCACCACTCCAGTCCAAAATGAATGAAAATCTCTGGACAAGCAATCTCTATCAATTATTTGACATTCCTGAGCTGAAAAGGAACATTTCATTGCAGAGTTTAAGTGTCTCCACATTTAACCTTGGAATCTAATATTTTGGGGTGTGTCCTAGTGCTGTAATTTACTAACTATGTCAGCTTCAGGAGTTAACCTCTCTGAACCTCAAATTCCTTATCTGTTAAATGGAGATAATAATAGAAGCCACCTGGCTGGGATTTTCCTCTTGAGTATTAAATGAGCTAATAAACGCCTCGAGGCCTGTTCTGAAGAACAGGGCAAAAACTGCCTACCACATTGTTTTCCAATGACAGTAAGAACTGTGGTGTTTCCTGAGGATAAATCCTATTCAAAATGAAAAGTCCTTAGTAAATCAAGTGATCATGTGTATTTAAATGAATCATTATTTATCATATGTTGTTTTGTACTTAGGTGTACTCCAAAATAAATTATTCTGAAAGTTCTCTTTGGCCTAAATAATTTAAATTAGCCCTATCGATCTTTATTAATATTATCATGAGTTAATTTTTCTTCAAATAACTTTAAAACATTGAGAGAATCTACATGATGACTTATTGGTAAAATGCATTCCCAGGAATATTAATGGTAGAAATCAAATATAAAGCTAATTGAAACTCGTTTAAATTTGCTGCCTACCTAATCTTGGTCATAATTATGGATAGTGTATCTTTTCAAAATTGAAATACATTATTGTTTTGTTTGAAATTCAGTTATAAACTAGCATTAACCTGACACTTAGTCACATTATAATAGAGGAGTTAGTAGGTAATAGTCAAAGTTATAGTGAGTGGCTAAGAGGACAGATTTCAAAGCCTGAGGACCTGCATTCAAATCCTGGCTTTTCAGCTTTTTAGCTGTGTAACTTTGAGTGGGTTACCTAATATCTTTAGGCCTGTTTCATCTTGTTACAATGGAGACAGTATTAGTTTCTACCATATGACAAGTGAATAAGTTAATCCATGCGAAGCACTTAGCATAGTATAAAGCATGTGGTAAACAAATTCAAATATTTGGTGACATTAACGTTTATTCATATATTATTATTAAGCATGTCTATAATCCATTATAAATTATAGCCTCTGAGCCAAATCCAATTCACCTCCTATTTTTGTAATAGAGTTCTATTGGAGCACAGCCACATCCATTCACTTATATATTGTCTCTGGCTGCTTTTGTGCTACAATGGCAGGTTGAATAGTGGTAAGGGAGAACACATGGCCCCTGAAGCCTAAAATATTTACTGTGTGGCCTGTTACAGAAAAAGTTTGCTGACTTCTGCTATAAGCAAGGTGCTATGCTAAATTTAATCCCTACACATGAAAAATATTTTCTATAAATAATAATCAGTAGTTACTATTGTTATCCCTATTTTGCATAAGAAGCAGCAAAGACTCAGAGTTATTATGTAAAATTTCCAAAATCATAAAATTTCCAAATTAATAAATGACAAAGCTGAACTTGAATCACTTTTATATGACTCCAAAGACACATTTTTAATCATATTTCTCAGATTATGTCAGGTAGTTTTTTGTTAATGTTTAGTAACTATGGTGGTTACTAGTTATGGCTGCACTTTGTCTCTAATCTCATATGTAAGATGGCACAGAGTACATATTGGGCCAATCAGTTCCATTTCACCTTCAATGAGAACTCATGCAAGATACTGAGCACTTGACCTACCCTAATAAGCCCAGGGAAGGCTGGCCTGACTACAGATATGTTTTCATAGCTCCATCTTTATTGACAACTATCCTCCCTTTTCAAAAAAAAAATTTGCCTTCACCAAGAGCATTGCCTCCAGAAGGCCAGCTGTGTAGCTGCAGGCTGTGGTTTTCATTCCTACTGGCTTCTTGAATGTCTGATCTGTAGCTAGTAGATATAGAGCCAGTTGAAATGCCAACTGTCTCAAGTGTGGCCTGCCAGAAGCTTATTTGGTTTGAGAAGGTACTATTTCCCTTTGATTCATTTTTGAAATATATTATGTGCATAAGAATTAAGTCCTAGGAAAAAATTCCCATGAGATCAATTTGTAAGATCCTTTAGTTTAAAAAAGATCATTTTCTAGTGTTTACGTTGGTTTGGTATGGGAATACATACACTTGCCCTACATCTTGATTGCTAGTGTGCTCAGAATTATCTTTGTAAAGTCAGAAATTAAATTCATATGCTGTGTCTTAATGTTCCCTTTTTAATGTCTGCACATAGATTGCATACACTTTTTAAAGGATGAAGCCTTATACACAAGAAAAGCGTAATGAAATGAATCTCAAACCTACAATTTCAACAACTTTGTTGTTGGCTGAAAGCAGGACTAAAAATTCTGGTGGCCATAAATCTAGATATTGTTCTTCCAGTGATAATTAGGTTTCTTGTCGATCTGATAGCATCTGTGCTAGACTCAACAGGGCAGTCTACCGTTCAGTTTGCAAAAGGGACCAATTTCAAAACACTATGAAAGACGTTAGATTGTCAAGTGATTTTTGGAGTCTTCCAGTTACATAAAAGCATCTCCTTCAGATTATCTTTAAATAAAATATTTATAAAATCTAATTCATATTTATTTATAATTTCTTATATTAAATGGTGCCAACCAAGCAGCTTTTGTGCATGGTAATTTATGCCAGTGTACTATGAAAATTTTATGTCTCAATGAAGAGTCTTGGTATGATTTTACCTTGTATTCAACCTTCAACAAACATTTACTTAGAAATAACTCTGTGCCTGGCATTATGATGGGTGCTGGAGAAACAAAAGCATGAAGATATATTAGATTGATCTATTTTCCCAGATTTTCTGTTTCTTTTAGTGGGTCTTCTTTCTTCTCTCACTCAGGACATCATTTGTGAGTTCTCTGCCATAATAAAGGATTCCCAGATGAGATCATCAGCAGTACATGCAGCTTCTGACAGTGACATGAAAAACATTTTTTTCTGTTCATTTTTTAGTGGAGGAGCTCATAGTCGCCTTCTGAGATCACAGCCTTGGAAGGTTATTTATAATACACACTCTATTCAGCTCTAGGTTTTCATACAAGAAAGTTATTGTATTCATTAAAGAGTATAAATTCTTTCTAATTATATAATTAAAACTAATTCCTGGGAGTCAAGCTAACATTTCCTCATTCTACCAAAGAAACTTGTGTTATTTTATGAATGAATATTAATCATTAATCATATAATAAGCATATTCTATATAGTTTGAAAAGGCATATTCAATATTTCAATATAAAGTTGTTTTTAGAAATCAAATAAAATTCTTGATGTCTTAACTCACATTACAAAAGTTAAGGTCAAAGAAATCTTGGCTGGAAGACATATGCAGAAAAATAATGATGCTTGAGGTTTGGAAGGCAGACATGCCACTGAATGAACTGGTATTACAAGCACTAGATTTAAACTTATGTTTATAAAAAGATAGTATAGATTTTCTTTAAAAGGTTGGAATTATTAAACTAGGTACTAAATTTTTATTAATCAAGCAAGAGCACATTAGTAATTTTAATAAATACATCACAGAGGCCTCATTCTGAATTCATTGTCAATTTAAGCCTCTCGTTTTAAAACTTTGCTGCAGCTAAGCCTCTTTTCCATCTGTATTCATGCACTTTTTTGTAATATGTCATATCTCGCATTTATCTTTATTACTTCCTTCTTGCTGTATTCAGCTTATTATCCCAACTATGAATTTCTTTGTGGATCTTACCACCAGCACCTTATTTATTTGCTCTCCCTAAAAAATCCCCATCATCTTTAGATTTAGATAGCATGTCACCTGGATCTTCATTGTGCCAGGTACTTTCTAATCACTTTGGGCTTATATTCCTCATGCAGAAAATTGGCAAATAACTCTACTTAATGAATCATTCTTAATAAAGATGTGCATTTTTTTAAAAGTTTATAGCCATTTGATTTCTTTTTTTAAAGATAAACTTAAGGGGCAGAAGGGGCCTTTGAAATAGTCTTTCTAAACCTTAATAGTTAGCTAACAACTCTATCATATAGCTCCCCATGCGATTAGCCATTGATGCTTTAGCTTTACTTTAAAATCTGTTTTGTACAAAATGACGTTATAATTTTTTGCATTGTTAAGTGATATTTATCTGGGAAACTAACCTAGTAGTGTCATCAAACATTGCTGGTTTGGTA
>NW_006440638.1:11950023-11952799 GCF_000325575.1 Pteropus alecto | reverse complement strand
ATGAAGTTAATGAACCATGATACAGGTCACTTTATTTGTAATTTTTGTGAGAAATTTTTCTACAATGAAAATAAGAAAACTATTTCTGACCATAGGTCAAAGCATACACATAATATTTTAATTTAAAATAAAATTGTTGGTCTGCCAGTTAGCACATGGTCCTTGTTGTATTTTCAAAGTTTATATTTGTAGGTAACTATCCTGGAAAATCTTCCTAGACAAATTTTATCTTGGATCATGGAGACCCTGTGTATAGTTATAAGACTTTATTGTGCTTTGCCTTGATTTTTCAATTATTCCATCTAAACGCAAACATAGTAGGTATTTGGCTAGGCTTTTAATAAAACACTTTAATTAAAATATAGCTAACATTTAATATTGTATTGGTTTTGATGCAGGACAGGGAGAATCCCCAGTTCCTGAGAGTCTTTGGCCTCAATCAGGAAAGAATTCAATTTGCCCCTTCCTACATCAGTTTCAGGTATACCCCATAATTATTCAACATTTTGTATACCTAAAGAAATGATCACCATAATATGCCCAGCAACCATCTGACACTATACAATGGCATTTCAATATCACTATATGATAGCACTTTTTAAAGTTTATATTTTTTACCAGAGGAAACATTTAAAACACTTTCATCATGATGCGAGAAGAGGTGAATCTCCCCTCACCCAAGTGGAGACTCAAGTCCTGCACAGAAAAAGAGTCCTTGACAGCGTGCAGGAAAGAATTTAAGTGTGCCAGAGTTAGAGACAAAAAAAGAATATTTTAGAAAAGAAATAACGCTCCATAGACAGAGTGTGGTCTTCTCTAAGAGACAGAAAATGAAAGAGACAGACCCCAAGTATTCAAGAAATTCAGTTTATATGTCATTCTTAGTTTCTATGAATTACAGTTTAAAGACTTTGTTTACCTGTTTTTCTTTGATAATATTGCTATGCAGTGTGAAAGGCATGCTAGCAATCTCAGCCTTTGTTCTACAGGTTCCCGGTGGGAATGAATGGTTGGATTTATTTTGTGTAGGGTACGACTTAAAGACTCTGTTTTCCTGTTTTCCTTTCATGGTGTGGTAAGTAGTTTGTTAGTAATCCCAGAAGGAATCTTCCTTTGTTCTGTAGGTTTCCCATGGTCTGGCAGCACATTACAGGCTCAGAATACAATTTACCAATTTGTGTAGTTCTCAAACCTCTTCCCTACATCAGTCAGACTGGCTTCTTTGTAACTAAAACTATTTTATTCATTTTTATATCATCTTTAATAACTATCCCATTTTTCTATTTATTATGAATAAAACTACATTGAGTGCCTTTGTACAGACAGCTTTGTAAACTTTTGCAAAGATGTCAGTAGAAGAGATTTTTAGAATTAATATTACTGAGTCAAATGGTATGTCCATTTAAATATTGGTAAATACTGTCAAAATATATTCTTTTAAAAAACATCTAATAACATTTCTCCAATTTCCCATAGAAGTTTAAACAATTCTATTAAAACACTGCTTCTATCATGTCATTTTATTCAATGTCCTTAGAGTAAACTGAGAACATTTAACATAGATTTTAAGAATTTTATGTCAGGTTATCTTCACCCCTTCCCTTATTCTCATCTCTAACAGCACCTTTCCCAACATTGACCTCAGCACTCTTATTTCTGACCATACCAATTGCTTGCCATTTTGCTCAGGACAAAACCTCTTTGAATACTCTGCCTGGAAAATTCTCAACTCTCCTTTGCTCTGTCTGAGAAAATCTTGCTCATCTTTCAGGTCTTAAGAGGTTTAGAAAACTTCTCCTATCCACTAATTTGAAGTTAGGTTATCTTTCAGGTGCTTCTCAAAATCACAGCATTTACATCACTGTATTAAATTTTTCTCTTTGTCTGTCTTTCTGGCTAAACTGTAAATACTTTGTAAATATTCGCATTGTTGTATCCTCTTGCCTAGCTCAATGATGGCAAACCGTAGGTAATCATCAAACTATTCTTGGAATGAAGGAATGATTTTGTAAAGACACAAATGGAAGTCACTATATATCTCAATACCTAGAACATCTGGATAAAATAAGGACCTACAAGATCTTGATTCTTTTATTTGAATTTCTAGAAATTTCCATACAGCGTGTCTTACTTAGTATGTTTACTAGTATGGTAACCATACTAATGGTTTACTTAGTATGTTTTGTAACTCTCAAACCTCTTCCCACTACAACCAAACATCCCCTGCACAAAATAAGTGCTAAAAATTTTAGCCGAAAGTGGACAATAACTTTGCGCCACTTCACTAGCATGAATGGTTGTAATGGATTATATCTCGGTTCCAATTCTTACTAACTGTGCACTTGAGTAAGTATTGATGAGTTTTAGTTTTCCCATTTACAAGATGGGTAATAACAGTTACTAAGTCTTAAGGGTTGTAGGATTAAAATAACTAAAGTCTAAATGGGTAAGCCACTATGATCCACCTGTGTTAATAGTCATCATTGTTTTCATAACTTCAGGGCCACTATCTGAGACAAAGGAAGTGGATGGGACAGATCAGTCTTTTTCAGTGAGCAGTAAAAATGCTAATTTCACTCTGCCCATCACTTCACTCATATAGTACCTTAGGACAAAGATGTTCAATTCAGTTAGAACAAAGATTGGCCAACTTTTTCCATAAAGGGCAAGATAGTGAAAGTTTAAACTTTGTGGGCCAAAAACCAAAATTAAGGATATTATGTAGATACTTTAAATAATACGTTAGAGAACAAAGTTCCACAAAATTTTTATAGCT
>NW_006440638.1:11922759-11949962 GCF_000325575.1 Pteropus alecto | reverse complement strand
TCCATTGAACTTATTCAATTCAGGGGGAATGGCTGAGGAGAGAGCTAGAGCCAATGGTAAATGAATAATCATTTACATACTGCTAACCTTACCATTCTTCTGAGAAATGCCCTGGAGTGAGCAAGGGCTGGCAGTCCTGAGACTACTGTTCTCCACTTAGTCTTAATTCTTTTTGCCTCCTACACCATAAATCCAATGATAAAACTAATAATTTTCTAAGGTAATTTTGATTACCTTTCTGGTTTCTCTACATGATTACCTTTCTGGTTCCTCTACATGCTTTTAAAAATTAACTCCATTTAGCACATAAGGAAACTGAGGGATAGAGTAATTTATCAGGGATTTTATGGTGTGAAACTGTACCCTGAATGATCAGAATCTGATCTCTTAACTGTTATTTTATATTGCTTCTGTAAGCTCCAAAAAAATACGTGCTGGGAAAAAAAAAAAAAGTGAAGTGATGGGTTTAGGAGTGAGAGATTAGAAGCTGAAAACTTGTTGAGTGGGAAGGAACAAATCCCAGTCTAAAACAAAGATATATAAGCTAAACTATGGAGGAAAAAAAGAGAAAAGAATTCCTTTTTTAAGACTCTTCTCATGAAGACCTTGCATTTTCACAAATCCTGTCGGAAACAGCGTCCCTCCAAAAGTCTTTCAAGCATTATTGATTGCAGTGGAAATTTGATATGAGCCAAGTAGGCCTCCTTGACAGTTTCAATTCCCATGTTGATCCCATTAACCTAAATATAATTTGCTGTGAAGAAGAAAACTTTAGCCTTAGGTTGAAATTTATGTACTTTTTGGCCAGCTTCGCCCTAATGTTATTTCATTACAATCATTAACTTACGTGATTATTTCTTTGGGGAACTCAAAACTTCAGTAATCATATTCTACTTTTCAGATGATCACTCATAAAATGTTTGCTGGCAAACTGACATCTAACCAAAGAACAGTTCTTTTTTTTTTTAAAGCTTCTCAACTGCAAGGTTACTTATTATTTATGCATGGCTTATCTAAAGGAATAAGTTTAATATGTATCTTGGAGATGGCATTCTTTTACATTATGTGGAAAAATTTCTCTCTCAGTCTAAACAACTTAAAGTCTAAATTAATCTATTTCTACATATTGCTTGTACATTTCTCAAATGACAGTTAATCAATATTGTTTGGCCATGAAAATGTTAAGGTCTAAATTACATCACATTAGAGTTGAAGGAATTTATTCATGTCAATCAATATAATTAAAACATCAAAAGTGATGATGACTTCAAAGTTTTACAATATGAGTCAGACTGTACTGGGCTGTTCATATTATTACTCCATTTATTATTCACAGTTATCTTATGAAGAAGGGTGTTCTTCATAAAGTTTACAAAGCTCAGAAAGTTTAAGAAATGTGTACATTTTACATGACTTATAAGCAGTAGAGTTGGAATTTGAATCCATGTTTGGCAGATTTCTGAACCCAGGAGACTTCACTATAGTATTTTGCCAATCCTTTCATGGCTCTACTATTTGGGATTTCTTAACAACAGAGGCATAACCATCCAGTTGACTATGAATCAGTTCAACTGATAGTTTAACAATTGCTAGGAATCAATATAGCGAATTATTTGGACTTCGCCCACAGTACAAGTCTCTGAAAACCAGTATCCAATTGATTCTCTCTCCCAATTGCTGTAAGTAAATTTAGAGATATTCAACAATTCTTGCACACCCATATGCATATTAGCATAATAAAATTCCATTTGCTTCATAATAAAGGATATGATAATAGTGATTATTGTTACAGTAACAGTAATAGTAACAAAAATGACTTCCTAGTTTGAGTGCTTATTATATTCTAGGTACTCTGCTAAGTGCTTTATGTGAATTTGTTTATTCAGTCCTCACAAGGATTTTATTAAGTATAATAGTACTCCTTTATCGCTGGTTTTTCTCTCCATGGTTTCAGTTAACCCTGGTCAACTATAGTCTGAAAATATTATATGAAAAATTTCAACAATAAAAAATTTATAAGCATTAAATCGTGCACCATTCTGAATAGCCTTATGAAATCTTGCAGTGTCTCCATCCTGAGCAGGATGTAAATCATCCCTTTGTCCAGGGTATCCATGCTGTGCATGCAGTATATACAATAAAATATTCTGAGAGATAGAGACCATGTTCACAGAACTTTTATTACAGTATATTGGTATTACAGTAAATTGTTCTATTTTATAATTAGTTATTATGATTAATATTTTACTGTGCTTAATTTATAAATTAAAATTTATCATAGGTATAGATGTACAGGAAAACTGTATATATAAGTTCAGTACTAGCCATGGTTTTGGGCATCCACTGGAGGTCTTGGAACCCCATAGATAAGAGGTAAGGGGTCCTTGCCCTATGCACCTCTTCCATTTGGCTATTTAACCTGGGTTGTCCTTTATAATAAACTGGCAAACATAAGTTAAAAAAAAAAAAAAAAGATAAGGGGTGAGAGGACTACTGTAAAATGTTAGAACCCTAAAACTAAATTCCTTGGTATCTTAGGAAAATGTTTGAAACTTGTCCCTAGTTGTTGTCACACAGATACTGAAAACTTTGGACTCTCTGAAGTAATAAGACTATCTTTCCTATGCTAATGAGATTACTGATGGCTGAGGGTCTTTAAGTAGCTTCAGGATAACAGCTGGTAACCAGAAAGACCAAAGTGTAATTGGAGGTTTGGAACCATCAGCCTCAATTTGCCACCTTTGGAGAGGAGTAAGTTGGAGGTTGAATTAATCACCCATGGTCAATGATTTAATCAATCATGCCTACTTAATTAGACCTCCATAAAATTTAGAGAACTTTTGGGATGATGAACACATTGGGGTGCTGGGAGGGTGGCAACACCAGGAGAGGATATGAAGCTAAACTTAACCTCCCACTACCACCACCACTATGCCTTGTCCTATGCATCTCTTCCATTTGGCTATTCCCAAGCTGTATCCTTTATAATAAACCAGTAAGCATAAATAAACTTCTTTCCTGCTTTTCTGTGAACCATTCTAGCAAATTACCAAACTTGAGGAGGGGTCATAAGAACCCTCAAGTTTATTGCCAAGTTAGAATGAAGTACAGGTGGTTTGAGCACCCCAATTGCAACTAGTGTCTAAAGTGAGGTTAATATTGTGAGACGGAGCCCTGAAACCTGTGGGATCTGCACAAACTCCAGATAGTTAGTATCAGAATTGAACTGAATTGTTAGACATCAGTTGGTGTCAGATTGTTGAAAAATGGAGTAAGAAAAAAAAGCCACAGAATTCTAAATGGCTAAAGCAAATACAATAAAAAGAAGAGACTGTATTGACACACTTAAATAAAAAGTTCAGAGGGAGATTCAGCAGTGTTAAATCTAACAGCTCAAATGTGTGATGAAAATTGAGTTCCTCTCTATCACTTCTCTTCACTATTTTCCATGTGAGCTCAATCTCACACAGGATCTCTCCAAAAGTCAGCTCGCATCTTCAAGTCCAACAGAAAGAAAGATTTTTTTCCAGTATTTCCACATAGTCCTCACATTTATTCTGATTGAACCAAGTTGGGTCACAAGCCAATCTTCAAGCCAATCTTTATGAATGGGGAAGGACTATTCTGTTTGTCCAGGTCTTGGTCACAATACCACCCCTGAAGCCCTTGTTCACCTGTACTGAATGGACTGAAAATATGCTGGGCATGGTTCCAACTCTAAGGAAAACTGATATTTTTTTATCAGAAGACGAAAAGATAAGATATACACAAGCAAAAACAGTAGGTCTCAACTACAGAAAGCCACCATTATCCTCATTTTACAGACAAGTAAGTTAAAGGTCAGGAAGTTTAAGTGACAAGTTGAAATTTTCCAGTTAGTAAAACATAAGGCCAATATTCCAGCCAAGGACTCTCAAGGTAATCATAAAACCATTGTATATCTCTAGAAATTAAGTCTACACAAGTAAGATTTTCAAGACAATATCATTGTTTCTGCTTTTTATTTCAGCCCTGATAAGGAGCCAATAGCACTTGAACCTAAGTAATGTGACATTTCATTATTTTATTCTCATAAATCTAAAGAAAGCAAAGAATTATATTAAGATTTAGTGAAATGAAATTACTAAATTATTTTCTTCCTTGATCAAATTTTTAAAGAGCAAAATCTATGTTTTTACATTTGTAAAAATCTTATAAATACCATTGATTTTTGGAAAATGTCTTTGGTTACTGGAATCAAGCATCAAATACAGTAGAAATTTTTACCTGAAATTACTTCACTAATCCCTAAATATTTGAGGGAAAATGTGTTAGGTTGGTATGAGATGACAGATGCATAGACTATCACCAGAGGATCCATTGAGGAAATATCCCTTTCCAAGTTTCCTTAGATTATTGGCAGAATTTATCTTCTGCAGTTGTATGACTCTTAGCCAGGGGCCACTCTCAGGTCCTTGAGTCCACCTGCAATTCATTGACATGTGGACTTCTTCATAGGCCCTATCACTGCTTACTTTTTCAAAGTCATTATTTGAGAGAGAGTCTCTCTAGTGCATAGTAAGAATACTTTATATAGATAGAGATATGATAATTATGGTAGTGACATCACTTCATCCTTGCCACATAATGTAACATAATCACAGAAGTAACATTCTATCACTTTTGCTATATTCTATTCCATAGTTTATATTCTGAAAGTCCCACCATAACTGAAGGGAGGGTATTAGACAGAGAATGAACAGGGGACCTCTCTTGAGTCTGTCTATCACAGACCCCATCCTTGGGCATTTACTCAACTTGTTCTCTCAATTTAAAATGTCTATCCCTCATCATCACAAGCAGAAATCATCCTTGAAGGACCAAGGACCTGTATCAAATTCTTCTTTTTCAACAAGTCTTACTTAATACATTAGGATGAAAGTAGTATCTCCTTATTCCTCAGAAATTTCTAATAATGGTAAGAGTCTACAGTTTCATGATATTTATTACTTCCTACTTTGAAGAATTTATTTTTTTCTCTCTGTCTTAATTCTCTGACTAGATCTTTAAAGCCAAGGACCCTTCCTTCCTTTTATTCATTCATACATTTTTAAAGGTATTTATTAAAATCCTAACATGCACCAACGTATCAGGACTACATTTGGTTACAAGTAATATAAACCTCAAGTGAATGATGAGTTAAAAAAAATGGCAGGCAGTTTATTTTTTCTCATGCAATACAAAGTTTGTCAGTAGAGGTTTGGTGACTTTGGCTCAAAATGGCTGAACCCGCTCAAGATCAAAGTTGCTATAATTCTCTTGGCCTTTTGATCAGAGTGATCAAAATAATTGTTCTAGATCTATGAAAATGAGTAGAATAAGTACTGAGTTGGAAAAATTGATTCTTAAGTTAAGCATTGTGCTGGCCAGTCTGGATAACGTGATTAACAAAAACAGATATGGCCCCTGCTTCATAGAGCTTTTCAGTTATTAGAAGAAGTAGAAACAATAAAAAATATTTTACAAACACATATAAAGTTACAGATGTGAATGTGCTGAAATGGAAAAAGTTACAGGGTTCTGAGAGTCTAGACGGGAAGTAGGATACATGAGTGATCTAGGAGGGGAAGTTGAGAATGGTTTCCCTAAAAAGGTGGCATTTAGACAGGTAGTATTTGGTTTAGTTTTGGCACTTACCATAGGGTCCTGCGTATAACAAAATTTATAGAGAAGAAAAGATAATTGCAGCGAATCTTACTGAAGCCTTCAGTAAAATTTGTACTTCATGACTTCTTGTATTGCAAACAGTGGAAAACCTAATTCAAACTCAATTTTTTTAAAAAAGCATATATTGGCTAAAGTTCAGCATCTAGCTTTAGGCACCAAATAAGACTAAATGATGTCAGGAAGTACTCCACTTCTTAACTTGGCTTTCCTCTTTGCTGACTCTATTAATTTGTAGGTTTTTCTATCATGGTACTAAGATAGTGGCCATCTTTAAAGTTATATATTTTCAACAAAAACACTTGTAGAAAAAAATTATATTTTCCAAAGAAAAAAATGTTTTATAATTAGATCTTATTGTGTATGACTTAAGCCAGATACGAGCCCTTGTAGCAATCACTTGGTCACTAGAGAATGCATGATCCACTTAGTCTTATGTCTTGTGCCTTCTCATGGATCGGGGGTAGAAACAGTACCACCAAAACTCCATGAGCTAAGAATGGGGAAGAAGGCTATTGGCCCCCCAAAGCAAAGCAAGAAGCAGTCACCAATACAAGTGGGAAGTTAGTTAGGCAGGCAGAAAGAACAGGAGCCGCTACAAAGCAGAAATGACTGATCACATTAATAATTGCCACACCCAATAACAGTAATAGTAACAATAGTAAGAACTGACACTTATTTTATAAATGTTTCTTATTATAGTTACCCAACTCAGAAAGCAAAAGTAGATCTGTGGTTTGAAATTAGTAAGTGTCAGATTCCCAGAATGCAAGGTTTCTACTAGGACTAAGATTCCTCCCTCAGCTCCCAAGTTCCAACTGAATACCCCAAAGCTCATTTACTCATGCAAACATACCTCCATTTGTGCTGACCTACTCAGAGAAGGTCTGTTAAATTAAGCTCATTTCAAGCACAGATGGTCCTGAGTAGCTTAATGTCTGCCTAGTGGCCAGACTAAGTGATTTTGAATGGCCTTAGACTTCTTATCACATCCATGCAGCCAGGGAGAAAATGAAACCTTGTTTATCATCTTGATAAACAGTCCCTTTCAATGCCTCCAGATACTTTATGTAACTTGGTAGAGTAAAATACTATTAAATTGTCATCACTGTCAAAAAGTGAAGTAATAAGTTTTTTTACCTGAGTCATAGTTAATGACTTCTACAAATGTGCAACACAAATCAGAGTTTCTGTTTGCCCTCCTTTCCCCTAAATGTGTGTTTTCTGATCTTCCTGGCTATAGATGTAAGGCGCAATCTCATGATATAAATTAATATATACTTTTATTATTACCACTTTGTTAAACCAATAAAATACTAAGATGACAAAGGCCAGATACTTGGCTTAGATGAGGTATATGCACATTGGAGAAAGCTAAGCAGCTTTTTTTCATTATAGTTCTTCATGGAAGGCGTAGATTCGAAAGACTGTATTTCAAAGGTAAGAGCTTTGAAGATGTTTCCAACCTTGTTATCATTAAACATAATGAAGAAGTTATTTAAACACCCTTAATGGGGGTAATTAATATACCTCTTTTATTCCCATTATCTTAAAAATAATATATTAGTTGGATTAGGCTGTGTTAAGCTGCAACAACAAACTACCCAAAATTTCTTTGGCTTAAAACAACAAACGTTTATTTCTTGTACATGCAACATGCCCATAGTAGTTCAACAGTGGGAGTATATTTGTAGGAGTTACTTGGGGACTAGAATTGCTAGAGTGGCCACCGTCTAAAATAAGGATGGACAAACTATGGCCCATAAGACAAATCTGGATCACCATTTGTTTCGTATGACCTGTGAACTAATAATGGTCTTTATCTTTTTCAATGGTTGAAAAAAATTAAAAGAAAAATATTTTATGACACATAATAACTACATAAAATTTGAGTTTCAGTTTTCATTAATAAAATTTTATTGACATACAGGCATACGCATTTGTTTACATATTATTTATGGCTGCTTTTGTGTTATAACAGCAAAGTTTGGTAGTTGCCACAGAGACCAGATGCTAACAAAACCAAAAATATTTTTTGTCTGGACCTTTATAGAAAATGTTTGCTGATCCCTGATCTAAAATATTTCCGGTTGCCACACAAGCAGGAAAAGAGCCCTTGAGGGTCTTGCACAGAGAATTAAAAGCTCACCAAGGAAATAATAGGTAACGTCTATTAACACAGAAAAAATCACATGGCCCACACCCCACAAAAGAACGAAACTACCATAAGCCCAGAAGAAAGAGAGCCAGCGGTAGTTATTCAGAAGCCCTGATTGCTGCCACAGCTAAAATTAATAATAGCAAGAATATTAATAACAAACTCATTGTTCTTATACTTCAAGAAAGATTATAAGGGTTTTGCCATTCATTCATTGATCCTCACAACAGCCTCATCATGAAAGTACTATTATTTTCCCCATTTTACAGATGAGGAAACTAAGAATAGAAAACTTAAATGATTTTCCTGAGGTTAACATAGCTTATAAAAGGTGGAGGTAGTATTTAAACCCTGTCTATATGGCTCCAAAATCCAATCTCAAACACTATACTTGACCATCTTACCACACGTGGACCCTCTCGAATTTATAAAAGTCCCAGCCATTGATACTGTAAAGACTACCTCCTCACAAAACCCTTAATCATGAAATTCAGCAGATACAAGCAAAATATTAGTTTTAGTATTTGTGTAACAGATGCCCATAATGCTTAATAATTCACTTAGGAGTTTGTGGCTAATTAGCCCATAGATGGAAGTAAACTCTAATATCTATGGATTTTCATGTGGTTCTCCTATAGTTGTCAAATAAAAGACTTACAATTTAAGGACAGTCTATGACTCAGCAAGAGGACCTACAGGTGGGCATCAGATTCTACAGAGAGAGTGCTTCTTCCAGGGCATAGTATTTTGCAGCCCCTTCTCCCTTGATTATCTCAAATTATATCCTGATCTTTTTGTCTTTGCTTCTAAGCCAAATCAGGAATGTTATTCCATGGGTATGTTTTTTTGTTTGTTTGTTTAGCTAGAGAAAGCAATGTGGTAAAATGTCAAGAAATACACTTTTTATTTATTAATTTTTATTAATTTATTAATAAATTTATTAACAAATATTTTATTAATTTATTAAAATTAGAGATGATAGATTTGGAGTCATTACATTGCCAGTTTTATTTTGTTGGCTGTACTTTTAAGTTTTTATAATAGAATTTGTGTGTTATCACTGTCCACGTTCTTTTTACCATCCATTATACTTATCTGTGATGGATAATAAAAGAATCTCATTTTAAGAGAAAAAAATAGTTTGTACTTATTGTTGGAATTCCTTCTTTGAGTGTATTTCTGTTTATATGCATTAAATAAATGTTATCAAGAAACAGAGAACAAAAATAAATAAAGACACAAGGCAAGGATGCAATATAGAAAGCGTATTAGACCACCTACGAATAGTTTAGACATTTTACAGGACAATCCTGGGATCTTACCAGTAATTACCTCCATTTTCCAGCCTTTCAGAATTTTACCCTTCCAGTCAAAACTCGTCTGATTGCAACCGCCTCCAGCATTGTCTTGGAAATTAGATTTCATTTTTATGTTAATAAGAAGAATGTCAACTCTTATTATAGTGTGCCTACTGTGTGCTGCTCTGTGTACTAATTACTTTTAATATACAATCTCTAATGCTCACAACATCCCTTAAATCAGGCGTTTTATTTTTTTATTATTTTTTTTTATTTTTTACTTACAAGGTATCAGGGCCTAGAGATTACGACTTTCTCCAAGTCACCTGGTTAGCAACACAAATGATCTTGACTATTTGAAATATAATTTAAAGACTAATATATTCAACCTTTCATGTCAATATTTCAGATAATTTTAGGGAAATTGATATAGCCAGAAGAGTGACTTATATAAAATAGAATTGCCTGTCTTTATTCTAGAAATTATTTTCACATCTTTCCCAGCCTTGAAGGCTAGCAATGGAAAAGTAAAGCCTGATAAACTATTGCCCAGCTAGACCAATGACATTGGTTGAAGCATAAGTTGGAAGAGATCCAAGCAGGATTTAGATTGAGAATGTGACACCTTAGAGGAGAAGAGTAGACATAAATATTTTTCTAATTTTTTTTTGTAATAAAATACAGTTTATTTATTTATTTTAGATCATAACCCAGTGAAGCTGAAGGATACTGACACTGTGATTTTGTTTTGAGTAACTTATATCAACATCCAGGGTAAATACTTAGAGGTAGAAGCTTCCCCTTCAACTGTTTCAGCAGCCACCCAGGCTTTAAGTGGATTTGTCTACTGAACACTAAGTCTTTTCTATGGTTGCATGAATTTGCAGTATTTTGAAGGCAAACCCAGACCAGGCAAGCAAATTTAGGCTCAGAAAATAGATAATTGGAGATGTAATGTTCTTAGCCTTATTGTAACAAAATTTTCAAGCAGATCTGAGAATAGCACAAAGGCAGTCTGGTACCCAAACCATTACTTAGTTTCTCCTCCCAAATGCTATTCTAGGAATCCTTATTGGGAAAGAGCAAACATTCTAAAGTATTTAAAGAACAGTTAAAAATCAAGAATGTTCTTCTTGTAATCTCATCGGTGCATCTTTGAGTAAAATTTATTTCCATGTTGTTAGAGCAGTTATTAAAAATGATTTCTACAGTAGAGTTTCAATATGTCTAATGTATAAGCCATTTTCTTCTTTAAAAACATAAAGAAGAAATTTAGGGAATAGAAGTTGAATTTCTTGTGGTATATATTATTTTTAGCAATCTTATCTTAGTGGAATAATGAGATCTAAATATAGTTTCCTAGTCATTGGCTTGGGTTGAGAATAGAGAGATAGGTATGAGGAAAGGTCTATGTTAGTGAAAAGAAAATAAGAATGACTAGTCCAATTTTTTTTTTCAATAAATCATGGCCTAGTCAAAGATAATATTTCCAGTAGTATTACTAACAGCAGATTATCTTTTAGTAACTACTCTGAACCAAGTATTATTATAACCACTTTGCCTATATTTAATTCTCATACCCATTTAATCCTCAAAACAAATCTATGAAGTTAATGCTCCATGATCCACATTTTGCAGAGGAGAACTTGAGGCATAGAATGAAAAATAATAAGAAGCAGCAGATTCAGGGCTTGAATCTCAGCAGCCTGGCTCTGGAAACTGATCTTATTCATTATGCTATACTGCCTCAAACATGTGTGTCCAGCCCTGAATTTTTGTTCCTTTTTCCTACATTTCTCTGTCTTCTTTATACCCCAGAGCCCTAGAAAAGAGGAGATGGTAATTTGTTTAATCTCCAGTAAAAACGAATCAAGCAGTCATTTTGTGCTCCTCTACCAAAACATGCTTAAAGATTCATTAGTGTCTCTCTTGTCAATGATTTACAAACACACTAGGAGCTTTTCTCCAGTCCATTGGGTCAATAAAGCATTTTTAACACAGTCTTAAATATGTATTTCTGACATCCACTGCAATAGATTCCAGGAGAGCTATTTATAAGGCCTTGATCGAGAAGTCCTTTAAAAGCGAATCTCAAAAATTCTGTGCTTTGTGTCATGGATAATAGCTTTTAAAGAAAGGGACCATTTACAATAAAGTGGAAATGTGAGGATCCAAATAGTCATGTCAGGCTTAACATTTATTAATCACGTTAATAAATGTGATTAATTTTTAATCACGTCATTATTCATTTCCTCCAAAAGTTGTCCTCAACTATAAGCTGATATAGCCTGGCTTAACTATTAACGAACACTGAAGTTTTTTTATGGTTACTCTTAATTGCAATTTCATTTTCCAGTCATCTTACTTAGAATAAAGAGCTTTTACTTGTACATTTGGCTCTACCCCAAACCAATGTTCAAGCTGACTTTTCTAGAGGGATTAGAAGGCCAATTCTTTGCGAAAGCTACATTTATTGGTCAAGTTTGTTTTCTGAGAAGACTACATAATGGATACTCAGGGAAAGTTTCACAAAGAGAATTATTGATATTCAATCTTTCTTCTCTTCTTTTCCATTCTTATTTTCTCTTTTCTTACTGTCTTCCCCTGCACTCCTTCCCTTCCTTCTTTCTTCCTCTGCTTCTTTTCTTTCTTTCTTATCCTCCATCAATCAGTCATTTAATCATTCAGCCATTTAGCAATGTATGAATGCCTACTAGGGATAAAGACATAAATGATCCCTGCCATCATGAAGTGTCCAGCCCAACAGGATAGATAGGCAATGAACCAATTATTTCAATTAGGAGACATGCTGCAAAAGAAAAGTTGAGCTTGCTAAGAGAGCACATCATGGGTATTAAGAGATAGTCTTTGGGAAATAGGTTCATTCAACAAGTATTTACAGACCAAACATGGACCCAGTACTGAGGTTGAAGTGGTAAAATTAAAAAAAAAAAATGCTGTCCTTTCCCTCTATAAGAATAGTAATACATTATTTAAAATGTAAAAATAATGCATTGTGAATATTATTGTGAGATAACTATGAGAGATTATAGGATTATATAACAGGGAAATCTAACTTACAGCATGGAGACCACCCAAGGAAGACCACCCAAAGAAGACCTCAATAGTGAATACAGGGGCAAAAAAAATGTACAGGGTAAACCTTGTTACCTTATTTTTTTTTTAAGATAATTTTCTTCTCTTCCAACTTTACATTCTCCACTAGTATCTTTTTTTTTCCCAGAAAACCTGATGTTGTGATAATTTCAAGTTTCTTGGCTATGCTTGGTCATGGACATGAAACCATCAAAACCAAAATATACTACCGAATGTCAAATTATCTGGCAGAAGAAAAGGATTAGACATTAGAAATTTTCCACAAGTGCCCATTCTTAAATGGTTGACCCAGTTTGTAGCCCAGAGCAGTCCAATTGGTAGGTATAAGCAATTTCTATTAAATGTTCATTCTGGCGGCAAATTCTGTTTTATGATGTTTTTAGCCATCTGCCTGCCAGTCATTCCTAACCTCATCTTTCTTTTCCATCATGACATATAATTGTCATCAGTGAGGACTCTTTTTAAAGGAAATGTTATCCTTAGTAATCCATCTTCTTTGTGTTTTCCCACTTGAATAGGGCAAGACAATGATACATTGAGCTGTGAAAGAGGGATCATTGCTAGGAGCATATTGTGCTTGGCATTTTTTTTAACTTTTCAAGCTCCAAGAGAGTTGCTGCTGCCAGAAATAATCTTAAAATGCTGGTTTTTTTTTTTTTTATCCTTTTTGGATATTACAAATTTTCTATTCCTGCTAAAAATAGATTTTGATAATGTACGTGGAGTTCCAACAAACACAAGAGAAAGAGAAAAGGGGGAAGTGGAGAGCTGCCCTATGGAGCTTCCCAGCAGGGGACCTTCCTATCACCACCTCGGGAGACATAGACAAAAGGAGGGAGAATGTGCGGTGGAGGGGGAACTCAGAAATTGATGTCCATTTAACAAATCTAACTTTTCAGATAGCCTGCATTAGCCAGATAATTATTGAATGTACTTCAGATTAGAAGTACATTCAATAATTCAATATGAGACTAATTTCTTACATTTTATCTTAGATGTGTTTTCTACAGACAAAGAAATTTGAAGATAGAAACAATAATCTGGAAAATCTGAATAGTACAGAGAGCCTCTATACTGACTTGTTCCTTATGCCACATTCTCTGCCATTAGCTAGTAGGTTACCTCACCTGTCTTATTTGCTGAATCTACAGATGCTGGGTGAAATCCATAAAATAATCCATTTTACAGATAATCCACAAGCCAAAAAAAAAGGTGGAGGGAGCTCAATTTCCTGAAGACTTAATTGACTTTGCTTTGAGATGCCATAGATCATCTTCAAATCATTTTGACTTGGATTGATATAAAATTTAGAAATGGATTGGCATTGGTGCCAAAGAAAAGTCTGAAAGGCATTTACATGACAAATGTTATTATTATGATTTTGCAATAAACTTGGCAGTTGAATTTCAAAAAACAATTCACCAAGTAATTTTTAAAATGTAGATAAAACGTATTTAAACAGACAATTTTCTGGTTCCCAGAAAGGGTTATGAGAAACTTAACTTTGCTTTCATTGGGGACAAAGCTGGGGAATGTTTTGGTTTCCAGTCCCCTTTTTCAAGCAGCCAGTAAATGAAGAGAGTAGATAAGACTTCAAAGTCAGTTCCACAGGACCCTAAAGAATTCATCTTTGTGATTATAATAGAAGTCCAGAATTTTATTTCCTTTCACAGAATTTGATCAGTTTCTCACTGTATCTTAAGCAAACATAGTAAATGTGAGCTTCTGATATAGCCAAGAAGTGAAAAACAGATAGAAATTTGAGGGGGAATATATCTTACAAGCTTACTATACACTATTTTACCAAAGACATTCATCCTTCTCAAGAAACAGTTCCATACTATTTGTGCAAAAATCTATGACATATTTGTAATTCATTTTTCATCTGTTCAATCAGTCATTTATCCATCCATCCATCCATCCAACAAATACCTGTCATTTAATATTAGCTTTAGAAAGCTGATTATCTGCTAAGTATAGTTGTTTTTACTTTTTTCTTAGCAGAGGAATCCAACAATAGATTATTATACTGAATGTCAAAAAATAAAATAATTAGAGGTACTTTCTTCTTTCCTCCAGTGGACATTACTGAACCCCCTTAGATAATCTATACAGCTCCACAAAGCACAACTTGAAAACCTCTAAGCAAAGGACCACAGATGTGAGACTTGCTCTGTGAAAGATACAGTATTTTTGTTTTGTCAACACAAATCAGTAGAACCGGGTTTTGTGGTCATGATAGATCAAAAGATTAAATTTGTCTGATTGACTATGGCTAAGTCAGTCACAAATGTAAACATTGGGAATCAGGAGATTTGGGTATGATGACACTAATCAGACTTCCTTAATGTTAAAGTCCTGTGGGCCTCTGAGACCTACTTCTAGGCTCCATGTTGGCATACCTGAGCAGTAAGTATAATTGAAGCCATAGTTCAACTTGTCATGACCACATGAGCTTGTTATTTAGAACAACACCTCTCTGGCTTCCAGCGTGCAAATCCATCATCCATGAGCCTAAGGAAGATGTGGTCTGAGGTCATTGACTTTATATATATGGTTTTAATGAAAATGGAGCACTCATCAATCCCTAGTCACTGAGCTTTCCTCCTTTTTTAGAGAAATGGCAGCATGTGTGTCAGGCTGGGACTAGAGAAAGAGAACTATATATGAGATCAGAGGATCTGGATTCTGGTCCAGATGCCACCAGGTACTTACTAGGTAAAACGTGGGCAAGTATTTAAACCCCTCTTAATCTCAGTTACCTCCTCTGTAAAATGAGGGTGATCATAACCTCACTGGCCTATTGTGAGCAAAAAATAAATGAAAGTTTATAATGTGTCTACCATGGTGTCAGATGCATGGTAAATAATAAATGGTTAGCTCCTATATATTATTATCTTCATTAGTTATATGACTATATTATTCAGCTGTTTCAAGTCCTCAACCTCACTAGAAAATAAGGGTAACAATAGTCTTATTTCTATCTTTGAACTATTTTACAGATTAAATAAAATGTATATTAGAAGCACTTTTTAAACTCTAATAATAATGTGCCAGACTGTTTCATTAGGAAAAAAAACAATAATAATCTCTGTCCTTGAGGAGAGTACATTCTAGCGCGAAACACACAGGTAGTAAGTATAATTAATAAATAAATGATATATTATATTCGAAAGTTACAGGTACGCTGGAGGTAGGAGTGGGGATATACAGCAAAGTAAGGGAGATCATGAGTGCTTGCTAAGGGAATTATGATTTCAATATTGTGGTCAAATGTGCCTTTGATAAAATGACATTTGGGCAATATGTGGAAAATTGACAGAATGAGTCAGAGATATGCTAGAAGAATGCCCCAGGTGGTATATAGTTCAACTTGTCAAGACCAGAAAAGCCTGTTATTTAGAGCAACACCTACTTGAGTTTACAGCAACCCTCAAGAGGGATTGTGCCTGCCATGTTCAAGCCATAGCCTACAAGAAAACTAGACTTCCTGGAGCAGAGAGAAGGTGAGGAGGGTGGTAGCAAATAAGGTCAAAAATTTGGTTGGAGGGTTAAGAGAGACAGGTCAGATAGTTAACCTTGATAATCATTCTAAGCAAAGTGTCGGACTTCCTTTTGAAAGTTTTCCATCAAAAAAGAATGACTATTTGTGGCAAAATGCAAAAAAGTATGTTTTGGAGTCCAACAAACCTGAGTCACACTCTTGTGATCCTGGGCAAGTTATTCAACATCTCTGAGCATCAGCTTTTTATCTGCGAAGTGGGACAATACCTTGTACAGTTGCTGGTAATTTTATAATCAATGTACATAGTAAGTGCCAAATGCAGTGCCCAGCACCCAATTCAGAGCTCACTAAATGGCAGTGAGTGCTGAGATGACACAGAACTGTTCCTTTGGCTCATTTACAACTGTGCTGTGAGGGACTGGCTTTGGGCCTCCAGTGGCCACTTTGTTGTCCATATTTTTTAACTCGAGACAGTAATTCAGATAATCTGGCATGTCTGTCACTGTGTCTGCTGGATTGACTGTAAATTAAATAAGACTCAAGATACATCCTAGGAGCTTTCATATACCTGTGTTATCAATGTTCAATCATGAACATTGTTCCAGTTTTGTATTAAAGCCAAGAGCTAACTTTAAAAGTGGTGGTATTTTCTTGAAGTGTAGAACCAGCTATTACTGACTTGACTGAGGGTATTTACGGCTGACAATTATAAGCTAAAGTGTCCTGATTACAGGTGTCAAGGTTAAATATTATAATGTGTGATTAGCCCTGTTATTCCATTAACTTTAATCCTGGTGATGGGCATGTGGGGGGACTGAGATGCTCTTTCTATGATTCAAGTTCAAACCTCCTCACTTCCTACTCAAGACATTGCATTGGCCTTTTGTTCCTATGTTTTGCTACCTTGCATTTCTCTAATCACTCCTGAAAACAGATGCCAGGGTGGTCACTCTCAAGCAACAACCAGATCAGATCAATAAATGGTATTTTAAAGTCTCCATTTGTGTTGCATTGCAACATAGAATAACAACAGCATCTCTCCCTGGAGAAGTAAGTCCTCTATAATTAAATCTTATCTCAGGTCTTCAGTTTCATCTACCGTAATGTATTTTTAAAAATACTTGGGGAAAAAAAATACTCGGACCAAGACTTCCAGTCAAGATGGGACCTTTTACTACACATCATTCTCCCTAGCCCAAAGCACCAGAGCAGGAAAACTGGCTGTGAAAACCAGCAAGGATTCTTTTCAGGTGTGATGAAAGGCTGCTGTAGGACAAGGCACCCTTTTAAAGGGCCCAATAGATTCACTCACTAACAAACACGTGCCCTAATCTCCAGTGATGAAAGAGCAGTTCGAAAAGTGTCAGGTGCATATGGAGGGAGACTGAATTATCTGGCTTCAGGGCGAGAACTGTAGGGGCTACTCTCTCCTGGACTAATGTGCTGGTGGGTGCCATTATTCCTTTGTTGAGTTCCCCCTCACACAGCTTGCAGGCACAGGTGGGCGCAATATCTGAATCTCTATTAATGTGGCTAACACTGCTCAACCCCACCTTGGTGATTCGCTGAGAATTTACCCCACCCAATTCATGCATCAGATCAAAACCTCTTTCAGAGGCTAATCCATACAAGTGACTGGCCTGGGCCCATGATGCAGACTTTCCTAAAATCTCTCAAAGGTCCACAAACCCCAAACAAGCAGTGGCTGACCACGGTGTTCCCCATACCTCTTGTTAAGTGGCTTTAAGCCTGGAACTAGTGGCAACAAGCTTTGGCACACAGCATATCCATTCCAAGGTGCCCTCCAGCCCAGCTCAGGCAGCTACCAACCACAGATCACTTTTTAGCTCTTACCAGATGGCCCTGTTCTAGACACAGACAGTGGCTGACCTTGGCCTATACCAGAACTGCTTCCAAGAGGCCCCAGAACCAATGCGCCTAGTGGCTGGCTTTGGACTACACCTAAACACCACCTAATTAGTGCTACAAGCAACACACCCAAAGAGTGGACTCAGTGGGTAACAGAGGCCCATTAAAGCAAATCCTGCTCCATGAGGTCAGCCCTCACTCAACAGCTTATCTGCTATAGTCATGGCCAGTCCTCACAGCTTGGTATGTCAATTCCACCTACTGACATACCAACAACAATCAAGACTCAACTACAACAGGAGAGCACATACAACTCACACAAAGGACACTCCTTGGAGTCCCTGGCTCAGGTGAATAAAGAGATTATGCCACTGGGTCCTATAGAACACCTACTATATAAGGTCACTGTGCTAAGACCAGAAGACATAGCAGATCTACGTAATACATAGTAATAAACATGGGGAGCAGCCAAAATAAGGAGACAAAGAAGCATACCCCAAATGAAAGAACAGGACAAAGGTCTAGAAAAAGAACTAAACAAAATGGAGGTAAGCAATCTATCAAACACAGAGTTCAAAACAATGATTATAAGGCTGCTCAGTGAACTTAGATGAGGAGAAGAATAGATGATCTCAATGAAAACTTCAAAAAAGAAATAGGAAACATGAAGAAGAAGATAGAAAGCAAAGCATTAAAAATAGTCAGAAATGAGGACTACAATAACTGAAATAAATACATTAGATGGAATCACAGCACATTAGGTGAATCAGAGGATCAATTCAGCAGTTTGAAAGACAAGGTAGCAGAAAACAGCCAAACAGAACAGTGAAAATAAATAAATAAATAAATAGAATTTTTTAAAATGAGGATAATTAAGAGACCTCTGGGTCGACAGCAAGCATACCAATATTCATATTATAAGGGTACTATAGAATAGAGAAAGCAAGGAATAAACTCAAAGAGGCCCATACCAAGACACATCATAATTAAAATACCAAAGTTTAAAGACAAAGCAAGAATCTTCAAGGCAGCAAGACAAAAGCGGTTAGTTACCCACAAGGAACTCCCATAAGAAAATCAACTAACTTCTCAACAGAAACTTTGTAGGCCAGAAGGGACTGGCACAAAATATTCAAAGTGATGAAAAGCAAGGACCTACAACCAAGATTACTGCACCCAGTAAAGCTATCATTTAGAATTGAAGGACAGAAAAGGAGCTTCCCAGACAAGAAAAAGCTAAAGACATTCATTACCACCAAACCGGTATTACAGGAAATGTTAAAAGGACTTTTTAAGAAGAAAAAAAAAAATAAATAATATAAATATGGAAATACCACAAAGCAAAAATTCTCACTGACAAAGACAAATGCATAATAAAAGCAGTGGATCAACCAATCCTAAAGCTGATACAAAGGTTAAAAGGCAAAAATAAGAAGATAATGTGTAATTACAATAGTAAGTTAAGGGATACAAACAAGCACACACAGACAAAAGAGATAAAAAATAATGACAAAAACATAAACGTGGAGGGGGTGAGTAAAAATTGTAGAAATTTTAGAATGTGTTGAAACTTAAGTGACTATCAACTTAAAATAGACAGCCGTAAACATAACTTGGTATATACAAAGCACATGGTATTCACAAACCAAAAATCTACAACAGATATACAGGAAATAAAGTGAAAGGAATCCAAACACAACACTATAGAAAGTCATCAACATACAAGAAAAAAAAGCAGGAAAATAAGAAAGGAACAGAGAAAAGCTACAAAAATGATCAGAAAACAATTAGTAAATGATAATTACATATTATCAATAATTGCTTTAAATGTAAATGGATTAAGTGCACTAATCAAATGAGGAATGAATAAAAACAGGTGTGGTACATACATACAGTGGAATATTACTCAGCCATAAAAAATGAAATCTTTTCATTTGTAACAACATGAATGGACCTAAAGGGTATTATGCTAAGTGAAATAAGTCAGACAGAGAAAAATAAACACCATATGATTTCACTTACACGTGGAATCTAAAGAACAATATAAATAAACAAACAAAACAGAAACAAATTCATAGATACAGAGAATAAATTGATGGTTGTCAGATAGGGGTAGGTTTAGGGATCTGTGTGAAAAAGGTAAAGAGATTAAGAAGTACAAATTGGCAGTTACAAAACAGTCAAAGGTATATAAAGTACAGCATAGGGAATATAGTCAATAATATTGGAATAACTGTATATGGTGTCAGGTTGGTACAAGACTTATTGGGAAGATCACTTCATAAATTATATGTGTCTAACCACTATGCTATAACCTTGAAAGTAATATAATATTGAATGTCAATTGTAATTGAAAAACTTCTTAAAATTATAAATGAATGAATTAATTAATTAATTAATAACTCTGTCTGACTCTTTAGAGAAATAGCTGAATCTAGGACCTGGGTAGGAAATAAATAAGATAAGCCTGATAGGGCCAGAGATTAAGGAAGTGCTCCCAAAAAGTGTGGGGAAGAGATACACAGAAACCAGCTGAAAGAGCTCACAATAGCCGAAGTTGGAATATTTTTAGCAACAAAATAAATAACATAGTGTTGGATTATAACCCAAAATATAAAATAAATACCCATGATTCCATATTAATATAAATGAATAAAAGTAAATAGGTGAGAGAGAAGTGACAAATCTGTTATGCTGAAGAATTACCAATAATTTTAGTAGATACACCACCCTCAAGGAGGTAGAGCATAATTCCCCAGTTCTTAAGTGTGGGCTGCACATGGTAATTTTCTGCAAAAAAAAAAGAAAAAGAAAAATGTGAGAGGGGGTAGGGTTAGGGAGAAGGAAGAGTGCAGAAATCTAACAAGCACTACCTGGGCCGAGTGGTCAAGGTCAACATCAACAGCAATAAGTTACATTGATAGTACACACCCTTGATATGATGTGATGAGAATGGTACTTTACCTCTGTGGTCTTCCTCTAAAAATACATAACTTCAGTCTAATCATGAGAAAATCATCAGATAAATCCCGTTTGAGAAACATTTTATAAACTACCTGACCAACACTGCTCAGAACTATCAAGGTCATTAAAAAGAAATGTCTGAGAAACTATCATAGCCAAGAGCAGCCTAAGGAGATAAGACGATGAAAGGCAATGTGGATCCTCAAAGGGATCCAGGAACAGGAAGGGACATTAGGTAAAAGCTAAGGAAATCTAAATTAAAGCATAGACTTTAGTTAATAATTATGTATCAATATTGGTTTAAATTTAGCATGCTAATATAAGATGTTAATATAAGGGGAATAGAAATAGGGAACAATAGGATGTGGCATATATGGAAACTCAGTGCTATTTTCACAAGATTTTTGTAAATCTAAAACTGTCCTATAGTTAAAAGTCTTTCATATTAATGAAATACTTCCCCATCATTATCCCCTGTTGAAGCCCTGCCCTATCTTTCATAACTTAAGAAGCCTTCCTAATTCTTCAAAAATGAATGTGTCTACTCTTCCACCTATGTCCTCAGAACTTGGTACTTACATTATGATGTTAATTTTTATTAATTCACTTATTCTTTCATTCATTCAACCAACAGTTATGGAGCATGTACACCAGTTGTTGACAAGAGGGCTCTGAGGAGACAAGCAAAAACCTTGACCCTGACCAAGCTTATAGTTTGCCTAGGGTCACAGACCTGTAGTTATAATCGTGCGAGGGAATGTATAGGATGCTCAGAGAATGAAAAGTGGTGGAAGTAAGGGGATGTTCTCTAAGGAAGCAACCTTGGTGTTCATTTCAAAAGAGAGTTAACTGGGTAAATGCATTTGAGTTGAGGGTGGGTTGTAGAGGAATGGGAAGTAGGAGAGAGTTTTCCAGGAGACATCATATTTACAAAGTTCCCGAGGCAGAAAGGAGGGGGGCATCTCCAAATAAATACATCAATGTGACTGGATTTTATTACCATTGCTAGCATATATGGTCACTTTACTCTGTGTCAGACTCAGTGGTAATCCCTACGCATATGATCTTGGTTTATAATCACACAACTCTATGAGGCAGGTGTTATTATTGTTATTTTGCAGATGAGGAAACTGATAGTAAGTGACAGAGCTGATATTCAGAGTAAAGCAAGCTGATTTGAAAGCCCGAACTCTCCCCTTAAGTCAGAAATTCTTGTGAATGTTTCTATCATATTAAACCAGGGTTTCTCAACCTCAGCACTATTGACATTTTAGGCCAGATAATTATTTGTTGTGGGAGGCTCTCCTGTACTTTGTAGGACATTCAGCAGCATCCCTGGTCTCTACCTATTAGATATCAGTAGCACCCACTATCCATCTGCAATGATGATTAAAAATGTCTCCAGACTTTGCCAAATATCATTACTGGGAGGACAGATCGGAAAATCATCCCACCCCCAATCCCCAACCCCTGCACTGAGAACCACTGCATTACACTGTAAGTTCTTAGGAAAGGGTGGAATTGTGTCTTAAGCCCTCCCTCCTTTCTCCTCTCCCTACTATCATTTCTCCCTCCTCTCCTTTTTATCAGTGTTCCCTAAGTGCCACCATGTATGGGCTGGATTCATATTCCTTACAGTTTACAGCACAGTAACTTGTATATAGTCATTGCCTCACAAATGCTTGCTGAATTTCTGCCAACTGAAACTTAAATGCCAAGAATCATAAATGTTATGGCTCATTCTTGTTAAACGAAAATCATTTTTCCTGAATGCAAAGCTTGATGTTGGAAACATTAATTTCTGGTTTCTGATCACTTTGAGTATCTTTTGTGTCCCTGGAGAAATGGCTTAACTGATGTCCTGCAGGCTGGAAGGACCTACCTGAATGCTCACCAAACCTCTAGACAAATCCAGCAGTGCACTTGTAAAGAACCTGGTAAAGAGTGACATACATTATTAGGATGCCAACAAATATTGATGAATGTTTGGCTGACCTGTAACAATTAAGTAAAAGCATAAGCCTAGGTTTGTATTTTGAGATGCCATTTTCTCCAGCAGTTCTATCAATTTTGCATGGTATATAGATTTGGGAAATGACTCCCCAGTTAGATTTTCTATTTAGCCTCCTTGAGAGTAGGCGGCAGTAGGAGGGAGAGCCAAATTCTGGGCAGTTTTCCTGCAACTGCAGGTACTATATCACTGGAGGGTCAGTTTCTTGTCATTAGTGGGAGCTCAGAGAATTGCAAATGCAAAGATAACACAGGATTGAACTCCAAAAATATAATGCACTTAAATCAAGTAGCATCTTTATTTTGTTAGCTTTGGGCATTCACTACTCCACTGCCTTTCAGTACGTCCAGCCTGGAATTGCTGCCTCTTGAGAGCTATTCATTTGTGCTCTTTGTTCTATTTGAAGTGTAGTGCTATAATGCCTGTTGTCTTTTACAACATTATACAGACCCTGTATATAGTCTTGTCTACACGTAGTGGGAGAGAATTGCATAGTAATTGTACTTCACAGAAACCATTTCTCTAACTTATCTCACTTTCCCCAAACCCTCCACATATATCTTACAGACCTACATGGATGCTGAATTATTTCTAATTGGTGTCTTTCTCTCTTGCCAGAAGGAGGGACATGTGAAGTGATAGCAGCACACAGATGTTGTAATAAGAATCGTATTGAGGAGCGGTCCCAAACAGTAAAGTGTTCCTGTCTACCTGGGAAAGTGGCTGGAACAACAAGAAATCGACCTTCTTGTGTCGATGGTAAGTAATTGGTTTTATATATGTGTGTTCATCTAGGTGTTCACTATGCATAATTCGTATTTTTTGTTTCATCTAAATATAGTTCAGGATAATGAACAAGGCGTGGCCAAAGTAGAGAGAACTTACACAAATGCCACTCCTAAGCATAGAGTTTGAATTCTTGTTTCTCTGGCTTTGGGATTTTCAAATAGTTCTTTTTTAACATTTTTTAGAGAAGAAATTTGAGAGTCCAGTTTATTGGGGAAGTGATTTTAAATTGAATATATATATATATAATGATGATGGTGATAATGATAGTAAAGATAACAATACCTAACATTCATTTTACACATATTAAATGAGCATTTACCATATGCCAGGTACTTCTTGAGTGCTTCACATACATTCATGAACAGGTACAAGTGTCCTGAGTATCTGCCATGTGCCAAGCACTGTCCTAAACGCTTCTCATGCGTTATTTTACTTACTCCTCCCAACAATTCTATGATGTTTATCTAATGCTATGTAACAAATTACCTTCCTTTCACAAAAAGAAAAAAACAAAAACAAAAAACAAAAGCACTTTAGATCTAAACAGCAAACAGTATCTCATAATTTCTTTGTGTCAAGAATTCATCATAGCTGGGTGGTTCTGGCTCAGGGTCTCTCATGTGACCACAGTCAAGATATGACTGGTGCTGAAGGATGGTTTTAACATGACTCACTACATGGCTGTTAGCAGGTGGCCTTAGTTCTTGCCGCATGGACCTCTCTGTAGGAGCTTGGTGTTCAGACAACATGGCAGCTGGCTTCCTTCAATGTGAGTGATCCAAGAGAACAATACAGACGCCACATGATATTTCTTTAATGATGTAACCTCAGAAGTTATACTTCATTGCTTCCAGAATACCTTATTGATTGTACAAGTCAGCCCTACCTGTTCAGCATGGGAGTGGACTATAGGACTTAAACACCAGAAGACAGGGATCATTGGAGTCGATACACTTTCTCTCCTATCTTTTAAAATTTTTTCCCAGCTTTATTGAAATATAATAGACAATTGGTTGCTCATATTTACTTTACATTGTACAATTCGGTGAGGTTTTTATTCAATTATATAGGCATACAATAATATATTAGTTTCAGTTGTATAGCATAGTGATTAGAGCTCAAGTGATCACCCCACTAAATTTAGTACCTCTCTTCCCCTTTGCATATTTATTAAAACATTGTTGAATATTTTAATTATGCTATACTTTATAACTTCATAACTATTTTGTAACTATCCGTTTGTATTTCTTAATCCCTTCCCCTTCTTCACCGTCCCCTCAACCTCCTTCCTGTCTAGTAGCCCTCAAAATAATCTCTGTATCTATGAGTTTGTTTCCATTTTTGTTGTTATTGTTATTTATTTTGTTCTTTAGATTCCACATGTAAGTAAAATCATGTGGTATCTGCCTTTCTCTAACTTACTTACTTAATTTAGCGCAATAACCTGTAGGACCATCAAGGCAATATCTTTCTCCATCCCCTTCCTTTTGTGTGTCTTTTAATCTGAAGTGAGTCTCTTATAGGCAGCTCATGTAGGGATCTTGTTTTCTTATCTACTCATCTACTTGATCTTTCAGTTGGATCACTTAACTCTTTTCTATTTGAGGTAATTGTTAATAAGAATGTAGTTATTATCATTCTTTATTCCTGTTTTTGATACATGTTTTTTCTTCTTCAAAAAGTCCCTCCAACATTTCCTATAAGACTGGCTTGGTGGTGGTAACTTCTCTTAGCTTATTTTTGTCTGAGAAGCTCTTTATCTATCCTTCAACTCTAAATGATAGCTTTGCTGGATAAAGTATTCTTGGTTGTAGATCCTGGATTTTCATCACGTCAAATATTTTGTGCCAAGCCCTTCCATCTTGCATAGTTTCTTTTGAGAAATTAGCTGCCATTCTTATGGGGGCTCCCTTGTGTAGGTAACTAGCTGCTTTTCTCTTGCTGCTTTTAATATTTTCTCTTTGTATTTAACCTTTGTCATTTTAATTACAAGGTGTCTTTGTGTTGGTCACTTTGGGTTCTTCTTTCTTGGGACTCTCTGAGCTTCCTGGGATTGTATGTCTATTTCCTTCACCAGGTTAGGGAAGTTTTCCATCATTATTTTTTCATATATCTCTTCCACTTCTTGTACTCGCTCTCCTCTATCAGGTACCCCTATTACATGGATGATTTTACACTTAATTTTGTCCCAAAGACCCCTTAAATTATTATTATATTCTTGGGTTCTTTTTTCTTGCCATTTTTATTGGATGACCTTGGTTTCCCTGTCCTCTAATGGTGGTTTGATTCTCTTCTTCATTCACTCTGTTAATTCCCTCTAATATACCCTTCATGTCAGATAATGTATTCTTCATTGCTGACTGGTTCCTTTTTATAATTTCCATTTCCAATTTGAAGTTTTTTATCTGTTTGTTAAAGTTCTCACTGAGTTCATCTATACTTCCTCTAAGTTCATTGAGCATCTTTATAACCAGTGTTTTGAACTCTGTATCTGTTAGATTGCTTGACTCCATTATTCCTAGATCTCTGTTCTGTTCTCTCATATAGTTTCTGCACCTTTGTCTTCTCATTTTGGCTACCTTTTTTTGTTTTGTTTCTATGTACTAAGCAAAGCTCCTAAGTCTTCTAGTCTTACTAGCATAGCTTTGTGTAGTAGGTGTCCAGTGGCGTTCAGCAGCAGGCTAATTTTAGCCCCAGCTTGTGTCCCTCTGGGGCCACCTGTTAAGATTCTGTAAGCAATCCACAGATGCTGTGCTTATAGTGGCCTCAAAAAGCCATGCCAGAAACCAAGATCAGCTGCCATGAGTGGGAGTCTTGGCGCTGCTCAGCAAGTTGCATAAGACTCGCAAAGGACACAATGGGATGTGGCTTGGGTAGGGCTGCAAGTTGGGGGAGGCGGAGTTTCAGTAAGTCATCTGGGCAGAGTGGCCTCTGTAATACATTTAATGACATCTTAGCTATGGTGGTGCCTTTTATTTCCATGGTGCATACTGGAAGCATGGAGGGAGCTCAACAGAGGAACAATGGATACCACTAGCACTTCTGCCCAGGAGAAAGCCTCACCTTCCACCCTCACTCTGACAACTCAGAGTCCCCCTATAAGTCTCTGGTGCATCTGCAGCAGCTGATCCTCAGAGTGAGCGAGTCCGTCGCCATGAAAGTCTGGTAGCAGACACGGCTCCTTTAAGAGGCATCTACAGCTGCCGGCTGCAACTGCCATAGTCTCTGTCTCACTCAGACACTCAGGATCGGGCAGCCTCATGTCTTTGTCCCCTACTACCTCCTTCGTTTGCATGGTGATTTCTTATTTCTTATTTCTTATTTCTCCCTAGTTGTAAGGCTTGTGTTCATCTAGACCTCAGGCAACTCTACTTGTTGTTTGCTCTGTGTTTCTGTCACAACTTTGATGGGGTCATAAGAACAAATGAATAAAGCCACTATCGTGTACGATATTTTGCCTTTTCTCCTCTGCCTTCTATTTTAAACATGAAGAAACTGAGGCTTGGAAGGGTTAAGTGTTTTGTTGTTCCTATGTCTGGTAAGTCATCGCTCAACTGACCCTTGATCCCAGAGTAACTGACTCTAATACCAAGTCTTGACCAGCATCTTTAAAACAATTTTACATGCTCTGTCAAACAATGAATCCTAAGTTCAAGGAAACACAAATTGCCCTCTTCATCTTTATCTTTCATAATTTTAGAGCCAGGTTTGAGTTGATTTTCAAATTCTTCAGTAAGAAAATGAAGGCTCAGAGAAGTAAATCACTTGTTCAGGGTCACACAGCAGGAA
>NW_006440638.1:11917821-11922742 GCF_000325575.1 Pteropus alecto | reverse complement strand
GGCTTAGGTTTCCTTCTTCTACTTCTAGATACAGAGTGGAAAAAATACCTTCTAGATTGGCTCATATTATTTATTTTCATTTTGAATCATTAGGTGGTTAGTAAAAGAAACACATTCAATTTAGATAAAGAGGAAGTTATTTTTTCAAAAAATAAAGAAATGCTGGGGAACCTAATTGTAGGAAATTCAGCCAAACCACATGGTATTTATAAATTCTTCAAGCAGCTGCCATCTTATTTACTTTGCTTCTTATCTCTGTTTCCCTCATTCTCCTCTATGTGGGCTAGTTCCCTCTTCAAGGATTTTAGTTTTTGCTCCCCAATAACTAAGGACTGGTGTGAGGCTTTTATTTCCATGATGCCAACTCTGATCTCATTCAGCATCATAGTATATCCCAAATATATTTGACTCTGTTCCTGTGTCTTAAACATATTCTCCAAAAAGACTAGACATTATTGGCCCAGCTCAGGTCACATGTCAATCTTTGACCAATCAGCCACAGTCAGAGGAACAAACTCATGTGGCATGTATAGCTACCCATTCTGTACCATGGGAAGGTCAAGTTGTTGTTGTTTGTTGTTGTCGTTGTCTAAAATAAAGGATATTAAAAAGCTAGTTTAGGGAATACACTGTGTTCTATAGTTATCAATCAGGACAATTGTCAGGGGTCATTTAGCAATTTCTGGAGACATTTTGGTCTATATATTTGTTACAACTAGGGGGTGCTACTGGCATCTGGAGGGTAAAGGCCAGGGGTACTGCTAAATATCCTACAGAGCACAATGTAGCTGCCCACAAATAAAGTATTATTCAACCTCAATATAATAGAACTGAGGTAGAGAAACTTGCACTATGGTTATTTCAAGATCTCAGTCAACATGATGAGGCACCTCCAGTGAAGAAAAGGCTAGCCTAGGAAAAAAATTGTTTCACCTTCTTGTAGAAGGAAACTCTTAGCCATAGAAGCCAATAAACATTATAAAACCATGATGATTTCTGATGTTCTCTGCCAAAGAAAGCATTGAGTCTGTTAACTATAAATCTCCATTTTGTTTCCAGTTCATTTTTATCTCTAATGATCTAGAAATAGAATTGCCTTCAGGACTTGGATGCAAGACACAAAGAGCAATTCAATGTCTGTGCTGGCAGAGGGGAAAACAGCATCTGGCTCTAAGTTTCTGTGAGAAGTTAAGCCACAAAATGGTAATATTTTGCCTCTCAGAACAAGTTTGTTTGACTTTGGAAACTCTAAACCTTATAATGTGGTAGGTTCAGACAAGAGAGTTATTAGTCTCTATCTTCCAAGCAAAAGTCAATAAAGTATAGAATGTTCTATAGTCTCAAACTGATTGTTAATCGTTTCCAAAGCATTCCACTTCTCCAAAATCTTTGAATCCATTGGCACATATGGAAAAGTCTATGTGTTGATATGATCAAAATTGATTTTATGTCCTAGATCTCTACATGCAAAATAAATATGAAGTGTATATATAAATTAATATTTCTAGTATAGTTCATGAAGATCATGAACTGTGAAGTTAAACAGGCATGAGTGAGATCTCAGTTGTACCTGTGACTAATAGAATGACCTTGGGGAAGTCACATTTGCTTTCTAACCTGTTTCCTCATCTGTAAAATGGGGATAATAATTGTTTCTACTTCATAAGGTTGTGATGAGGATTAAAGAAATTATGAGTACAATGCACTTTGCATAATATGGTTCCCATCAAGTATTCATTGATGGTATCTATTTCCTATCTTACTAATATGTGTTGGTAATGCTTAGAAAGAGACATTGTTTTACAAAGTTTTGTTTCATATTAATTCAATACAGTGGCATTTTAGCTACCAGCTTTTCTTGGAACTGCTTTTACCTAATTATCCTGGAGATAACTGATGCTGGTTGGTCTTCTTCAGAAATGTATGTTCATTATAGGAATCTTGAAAACTACAAAAATACATCCATACATTAAAATCAGAGATTATCATTGCATCGTAAGATAATATGCATATGTCCTTTCAGGTTTAACTCATCATTAAAGAGAAACTCACATATTTTATTTAACTAAAATGTTCTAGTACTATTTTATCAACAGCTTGTTTCATTTAATATATGATGAACATTTCCCAACTTAATACATACTCTTTAAAATGTTATTATTAATTACCACATAAGATTTCAGGGGTGGATACACTACCATTTATCTAAATATCCTCTCTACTTTGGCATATTTACAATGCTTCATACATTTCTTTTTCTCAGCTTAAGAATAGATAGAAACCAGCTCCTCTCCTTGACAGCAGTTGACCATCCATGCACCACGTTTGTCCTAAACATATTCTGCCATTCATTTCCCATAGTAAGTGTTCCAATTGTGCTGTTATTTGCAGTCTCTGAAATTGCAGGTCAGTTGAAATTTATATAGTGTTTTCAAAAACAGAGAAATAGCAGAGATTTTAAAATAAGCATATATTGTTTTAAAATTCAAAATATGAAACAATATTTTTAAAAATGGGACATAAATTTTGCAGTCCAATGTTAGCAACTTACTCAAAAGTATAATATGTGACATTTGGAGAAATTTTTTAAGTAGTGGTCTTTTAGTTTTAAAAATTATATTCTATTGCCTAATAACCGAAAATATCAAAATTTACACTGAACAGCTTAAATTTTGAGATATTCATTTATAAATATTTTAAAAAGCATTGTACCCTTGGAGTTGTGTCTAGGGCTATTCTGAAGGAATATGTCATTGCATTATAATTTATACCCTGTTGTGTTTTATTACTTATTCTATAATCCAAAATGGAGCAGGGGAACACCTTACTCAGTATCTTTAGTTGAGACCAATTAAACATAATGTACAGTCCTTTAGAAATCTCCAATTACAGTTGACTCTTGAACAATGCTGGTGTAAGGGGCACCACACCCCAGCCTCCACCCTCATCTCCACCCAACACAGTTGAAAAGCTGCATATGCTTTTGACTCAACAGTCTGCTCTTTGCATCTATGAATTCTACCAATCCAAGACCAAAAAACTATTTTCGATCTGCAGTTGGGAATGCAATAATACTCTTTTTTGTCTGTTGTTGGTTGAATTCACAAATGTGAAAACCTGTGGCTATAAAGGGCTGACTGTATTTACTGAAAAAAATCCACATATAAGTAGACCTGTGCAATTCAAGCTCATGTTGTTCAAGGGTCAATTGTACTTTCCGGGTATTAAAAATTAAATAAAGACTCATTATCAAAAAATGATGAGTCAAAACATAATTATCTTTTGGATATTAGACCCTTATCAGAGGTATTGTTTGAAAATATATTCTCTATATGTGGGCTATAAAACTGAAAGCAATAAACATGAAAAACAAACAGAGACTCATGGACATGGAAAGTGGATTAATGGTTATCAGAAGGAAGATAAAGAAGGGTGGAAGATAGGAGTAACGAGAGTCAAATATTCGGTGACAGGAAGAACTTTAACTTTGGATGGTGAACACACAATGCAATATATATATGACATATAATTGAATTGTACACTTGAACTATTTGATTTTATTAACCAATATCACCCCAATAATTTTAATTAAAAAAATATATAATTATCTACTTAAGGGAAGAATTTTTCTAAACAGATGATGTAAAACAAACAAAAAAATTTCTATGAGACTTGTTAAATCATATTTTATTATTCTAATTACTCTATAATGGCATAAAAGAGTATCAATGTCAGTCTTAAAAATAATAGAATATAATTGATAACAATAGTAAAAATTATGACTAATATTTTCTTGAAGTCTTCCCATATACCGCTCTTACAAGTCCTTTACGTCTGTACAATCATTTAATTATAACTTCAACCCCATAAGGTATATCCTTCTATTATTTAATTTTACTCACCAGGAAACTGAGACACAGAGATTTGGAGACTTGCTCAAAAGCATATAGCCTGGGCTATCTGACTCCAGGGCATCCACTTATCAATCATAGGAAAAACTGGCATCTAAAATAATTACATGTTGGACCATGGGGAATCTTGGGTAAGAGGAGGTAGAGACTGGGAGTGAGTGAGGGAGTGGAGGAGAGCAAGGAGAAGCCCGGAGCAGGCAGCATCGTTGCAAGCACCTACTTGGAGGAAGCCTTAGCAGCTCCAGGACAGAGAACAGGCCCCATTAGTAAGTGGCAATGATTTACATGTTTCCAAATTCTCTGCACTCCAGGCATTTGGTGGGGATATTGGATTAAACATGTCAGAGTAAGAGACATTCCCAGATCTCTCCCCTTGAAACAACAATGATCCGAACATATAAAATTCAACAAAAACATCTAAACTGCACACTAGCCTGTCTGAGCGTGAGATCTGCACATAAGAGCTACCACAGGTCAGAACCCCAGGTGCCGGGTGGTGGACTGGGAGAAACAAAGAAGCTGCCTCTAGCATCCAGAGCTCCCTGTAGGAGGAGGGGGAGTGGAGAAGAAGCAGCGAGATCCCTGACCAGCCCTGCCTAGGAAAGCTGTGAGCTCCACGCAGCCGGCCAGCAGCAGGGCCCAGTCATCAGAGCAGAAGGTAGAAAAGTGGGATAGCAGAAAAATAACAGTTGATTTTTACCGACAGCAGTTGCAAATCCAAGGCTGAATCACAGTCCCCAACCCCCAACTCAGAAGGTCCCTATCCCATACCCTCTGAGACCGAACACCACAGAGCCCCTGGGAAATCTGAGCAAACACTACCAAAACTGCCACTAATACTAACAGGAACTGAGACAGAGGGTACTGAGCGTGATTAAACATCTACAAGAAAAAAAAAAAACATTATTAAGACTTTATATAAAGCAGAGATCAAGAGGCTTAGATGCCACATACTAGAAACCAAAAGAAAAACATCTTCTTTGCAACAGGAAACTGACCATTATATAAAA
>NW_006440638.1:11916134-11917612 GCF_000325575.1 Pteropus alecto | reverse complement strand
AGAAGAGCAAGGAGACTGAAACATTCGAAAAGAACAAATAGATCTTCTGGAGATAAAAAACACACTGCAAGAGCTGAAAAATGAAATAGCAAGCCTGGGAAACAGAGTCGACCAAATGGAGGAAAGGATCAGTGATATCAAAGACAGAAATCTAGAAATAAATCAGAAGGAAGAAGAGAGAAACCAAAGAATGAAAAATGATGAAAGAGAAATACAAAAACTAGCTGATACCATCAGGAGAGGAAACATAGGGATAATGGGAATTCTTGAAGGGGAGGAAAAAGAGCAGGGGTTAGAAAGCATTTTCAGACAAATAATGGATGAGAATTTCTCAAATCTAAGGAATGAGCTGGAGCTTGGAATTCAAGAAGTCAACAGAACACCCAATTATCTCAACCCAAAAAGGCCTCCTCCAGGACCCATCATATTAAAACTATCAAAAATTAACGACAAAGGAAGAATTCTCAGGGCAGCCAGGGAAAAGAAGATGGTAACCTATAAAGGAAAATCCATTAGATTATCATCGGACTTCTCAGCACAAACCTTACAAGCCGGAAAGGAATGGAATCAGATATTCAAAATATTAAATGAAAGGAATTACCAGCCAAGAATAATGTATCCAACTAAGCTCTCCTTTAGATATGAAGGAGAAATCAAGACCTTTCCAGACATAAAAAAAAATCGAGGGAATTCTCCACTATAAGGCCTGAACTACAGGAAATACTGAAAGGGGTCAGCTCACCTAAAACAAACAAACAAACAATAAAAGCGTAATTAAGAGTAAGATGACTAGCAGGCTGATTAAAGCAGAGGAGCGCAATCCTAACTAGGAACAGGGCATTATCAGATTAAAATAAGAAGAGATTTGCTATAGCAAGATAGTAATGAACGTTCAGCATACATAGGGACAAATTGAGACAAGAATGACTGAAAGGGGGAGGATTCAAAGATCCAAATTCATAAAAGGGAATGGAGATAAGGCACACGCAGAAGAAAAGAGACGACTGTATATATATAAAACTATCCTTTACATATTCGTAATGGTAACCACACAAGAGACGCTTCACAATGATGAAGGGAAAGATGCACCAAGAAGACACCATACTTATTAATATCTATGCTCCCAATCAGGGAGCCCCGAAATATATAAAGCAATTACTAACAGAACTAAAGGGAGAAACAGATCAAAACACTATCATAGTAGGGGACCTAAATACCCTACTGTTAGATATGGATACATCATCCAAACAGAAAATCAATAAGGAAATAACATCCTTAAATGACACATTAGACCAACTGGATGTAATCAACATATACAAAGCCTTCCATCCCAAAATAGCTGCTTATACATTCTTTTCTAGTGCACATGGAACATTACCAAGAATTGACCACCTACCAGGACACAGAGATAGCCTCAACAAATATAAGAGGGTTGAAATCATACCAACCATATTCTCTGATCATAATGCTTTAACCTA
>NW_006440638.1:11895434-11915761 GCF_000325575.1 Pteropus alecto | reverse complement strand
AGCAGAGGAGTGCAATCCTTACTAAGAACAGGACATTATAAGCTTAAATATTAAGAAGAGAATTGCTATAGCAAGATAGTAATGAACGTTCAGCATACATAGGGACAAATTGAGACAAGAATGACTGAAAGGGGGAGGATTCAAAGATCCAAATTCATAAAAGGGAATGGAGATAAGGCACACGCAGAAGAAAAGAGACGACTGTATATATATAAAACTATCCTTTACATATTCGTAATGGTAACCACACAAGAGACGCTTCACAATGATGAAGGGAAAGATGCACCAAGAAGACACCATACTTATTAATATCTATGCTCCCAATCAGGGAGCCCCGAAATATATAAAGCAATTACTAACAGAACTAAAGGGAGAAACAGATCAAAACACTATCATAGTAGGGGACCTAAATACCCTACTGTTAGATATGGATACATCATCCAAACAGAAAATCAATAAGGAAATAACATCCTTAAATGATACATTAGACCAACTGGATATAATTGACATTTACAGAGCCTTTCATCCCAAAACAGCTGCTCATACCTTCTTCTCTAGTGCAAATGGAAAATTCTCAAGGATTGACCACATACTGGAACACAAAGATAGCCTCAACAAATAGAAGAGGGTTGAAATCATACCAACCATATTCTCTGATCATAATGCTTTGAAACTAGAGATCAACTGTAAAAGGAAAGCAAAAAGAACCACAAATACATAGAGATTAAACAGCATACTATTGAAGAATAACTGAGTCAGAGAAGGAATAAAAAGAGAGATCAAGAGATACATAGAAATGAATGATAATGATAGTACAACATATCAAAACTTTTGAGACATGGCAAAAGCAGTCATAAGAGGAAAGTTCATACAATTACAGGCCTATCTCCAAAAACAAGAACGAACCCAAATAAACAACCTAACGCTTCATCTTAAAAAACTAGTAAAGGAAGAACAAATGAGGGCTAAAGTCAGCAGAAGGAAAGAAATCATCAAAATTAGAGCAGAAATAAGTGAAATTGAAAACAAACAAAGAAAACAATAGAAAAAGTAAATGCAACAAAGAGCTGGTTCTTTGAACAGGTTAATAAAATCGACAAGTCCCTGGATAGACTTGTTAAAGAAAAAAATAGAAAGGACACAAATAAACAAAAACAGGGATGATAGAGGAGAAATTACGACTGATATTGCAGAAATACAGAGGATCGTACAAGAATACTATGAAAAAGTATAGTACACCAAATTTAATAACCTAGAAGAAATGAACCAGTACTTAGAAAAATACAGCCTTCCTAGACTGAATCAGGAAGAACTGGAAAATCTAAATAGACTGATCAGCAGTATAGAAATGGAAACAATCCTCAAAAACCTACCAAAAGGTAAAAGTCCAGGACCAGATGCTTCACCAGTGAATTCTACCAAACATTCAAAGAAGATTTAGTACCTATTCTCCACAAACTCTTCCAAAAAATAGAAGAGGAGGCAACACTTCTCAACTAATTTTATGAGGCCAATATTACTCTGATACCAAAACCTAGTAAAGATAACACAGAAAAAGAAACTACAGACAAATGTCACTCATGAGCTCAGATGCAAAAATCCTAAATAAGATACTAGCAAATGGAATACAGCAACATATTAAAAAGATTATACACCACGATCAAGTGAGCTTCATCCCAGAGGCACAGGGATGATTCGACATATACAAATCAATTAATTTAATACACCGCATAAACAAATTAAAAAATAGGAATCGTATGATCATATCAATAGATGCAGAAAAAGCCTTTGACAAGATACAGCATCCATTTATGATCAAAACACTTAACAAAATTGACATAGAAGGAAAATACCTTAACATAATAAATGCCTTTTATGACAAACCCTCAGCTGAGATTATATTTAATGGTGAAAAACTAAAAATCTTCTCTCTAAGAACAAGGCAAGGCTGTCAGCACTATCACCAATGTTATATTGAATAAATATAACATCAGTGGTCCTAGAGAGTGCAATCAGGCAAGGGAAAGATATAAAAGGCATCCAAATAGAAAACAAGTTGAATTGTCACCATTTGTGGATGACATGATTCTCTATATAGAAAACCCTAAAGACTCCACAAGAACACTACTAGAAACAATAAACAAATACAGTAAAGTTTCTGGATACAAAATCAATGTACAAAAATCCATAGCGTTCCTATACTCTAATGATGAAGCGTCAGAAAAAGAAGTGGAAAAAATAATTCCTTTTGCAATTGCGCCAAAAAGAATGAAATACTTAGGAATAAATCTAACAAAACATGTGATGGACCTATATAATGAAAACTACAAGCCCCTATTAAAAGAAATTGAAGAAAATACAAAGAAATGGAAAGATATTCTGTGTTCTTGGATTGGAAGAATCAACATAATTAAAATGACCTTATTACCTAAAGCATTACACAGATTTAATACAATCTCCATCAAAATTCAATCGGCATTTTTTAAAGAAATAGAACAAGAAATCATCAGATTTGTATGGAAGCACAAAAGACCCCGAACTGCCAAAGCCATCTTGAGAAAAAAGAATGAGGCTAGAGGCGTCACTCTGCTCGACTTCAAATTATATTACAAAGCGACAGTAATCAAAATGGCATGGTATTGGCAGCAAAACAGATACATGGACCAGTGGAACAGAATCGAGATTCCAGAAGTAAACTCATATTTATATGGGCACATAATTTTTGACAAAGAAGCCAAAAACATACAATGGAGAAAGGAAAGCCTCTTTAGTAAATGGCGCTGGGAAAACTGGAAAACCACCTCCAAAAGAATGAAACTAGACTGTTGTCTATCATCATACACCAAAATTAAGTCAAAATGGATTAAGGACCTGAATATAAGACCTGAAACAATAAAATGCATAGAAGAAAACATAGGAACGAAACTCAAAGACCTTGAACTTAAAGAGGATTTTATGAATTTGACCTCAAAGGCAAGGGAACTAAAATCAAAAATAAATGAATGGGACTACATCAAACTAAAATGCTTCTGCTCAGCAAAGAAAACTTTCAACAAAATAAAGAGACAACCATCTCAATGGGAAAATATATTTGCAAGCAACACCTTCAATAAGGCTCTAATATCCAAAATACACAAAGATCTCATACAACTCAATAACAACAAAAAAAGCAAACTATCTAATCAAAAAATGGGCTGAGGACCTGAACAGATACTTCTCTCTAGAGGACTTACAAATGGCCAACAAATACATGAAAAGATGTTCAACATCGCTAGCTATTAGGGAAATGCAAATCAAATCCACTACGAGATACCATCTCACACCTGTTAGAATAGCTATAATCATCAGGACAAGTAATAAAACATGTTGGAGAGAATGTGGAGAAATAGGAACCTTCATACACTGCTCGTGGGACTGCAAATTGCTACAGCCACTATGGAAAACAGTATGGAGTTTCCTCAAAAAACTAATAATTGATCTACCATATATTCTGAAAACTTGAAAACCCATATCCGAAAAGATATTTGCACACCAATGTTCATAGCAGCATTATTCACTGTGGCCAGGACAGGAAAGCAACCGAAGTATCCTATGATATATGATTGACTAAAGAAGCAGTGGTACATATATACAATGGAATATTACCAGCCATAAGAAGAGATGAAATACTGCCATTTGCAACAACATAGATGAACCTCGAAATAATCATACTAAGTGAAGTAAGCCAGACAGAGAATGTTGAAAATCACATGATAATACTCATATGTGGGATATAAACCTAAAAGCAACAAATGAACAGGACAAACAAACAGAGACTCATGGACATGAACAATGGACTAGTGGTTACCAGGGAGGAGAGGGAAGGGGGAAAAAATTAAAAAATAAAATATTAAAAAAAATAAAAATATAATCTTGGAAAAATAAATCAATAAAAATAAAATAAAATAATCAAATGTTATATCCCAAAGACTTTTCTTGCAAGATGCCAAAATATCTGTGTGAGAAGAGGAAGACAGTCTAACGATGTGGAAATTTACAGAAATATCCAGTACTTTGGGTAATACCTGCCCCTTCCTTTTCTGTGCCTTAGAGGTGGCTGATTGATTACCCTTCATAAGGTCATTGTCACTGAGTAATTAGAAGTACCTTTTAAATAATGGTTTCAGTTTTATAGAATGATTGAAATTTCATTACTTAAGGCATTGGGGAATAAAATGACTATTTCATGAGGAAATTTTCACTTACTTTTCTCTATTTAGGATTTTATTCTCATGTAATTTGTGCCTATTTCTAACTTAAACAAATACGTGAAAAATCAGTACAAGTACTGGTTAGTAGAGATCCTTTCATTCACTGTAGATTTGAATATCAATCTAATTAAGAAAAATGTCTATGATAAGTTCATAGGCCTTTCTTTCTCATTCAGTATAAATTATGACTATTTCAATAACTGATTATTAGCAAATTTTACCTGGTGTTCTTGTCTTATTCTGGATTGCTAGCCAGAGGAAACAGCAAAGAAATTTCATCTTACATCACAGGCCTTTTTAACTTTCACAGCTATGGAAACCCCGGATTTTTTGTTTGTAACTATTAGCATACAATTACTAGAATGAAAACGTCATCATTCTCCTGGCTATTTCCGTGAAGGAAAAAACCCACAATATAGCAATTCACTTTGCTCCTCACTCATCATATTTAGCCTCCAAGATAAGAGCAAAAGAATCAGAAGGAAAGATACACAAGATTCAGACCCAGGAAGACAAACTTACAGAGAGGGATACAGACATTGAGACAGAGAGACATGCGAAGGAGAGATCAAAAAGAAAGGGTAATAAAAAAGAGAGATAAGAGAATAGATGCTTAATAGCAATATTAAAACATCTATTCATAAAATGGCTTCATTTTTTTCAAACAAGTGTTTGTATTGTCTCACAGTTTATAATGAATTTTAATTGAATACTTTTTTTAGTAGATTGAGACTTTAAATTTTTTTAAGTTGTATTATATGAGTTTCCAGAACTAGAATCTACAAAAATTGATCCTGAAGTTTCTTCCTTTGGAAAATACTTGATAAAAATTTCTTGACCACATGCCATCATATTCTTTAAAGACAGGTGTGGTAGAAAAAAAGGTTTGAGAATTGAAGGAAACTTGAAATTTAGCAACAGTTTTCTGTAGAAGACCATAAAACATATATGAGAAATAGTGCATATAATAGCCCCTTCTTAGCCTTCCAAAATATGACAGCATATTAAAGGCTCTGAGAATATCTACAGATAAGAAACTTGTCGAATTTTAATCCAGTATTTCTTAAACATTTTTGACCATAAAACCTTTTCCTATGTAACACTTATTCATATCCTGTAGACCCAAGTGTTCTGTAAAATGGACTTTGGGACATGATGATATAGACTATATAAACTACATTTTAATTTTTGTTTCTAAGAATGTTTTTTAAGTCTTCTGAGACTGACTGATAATTCTTATGCCAATAGCTCAATGCTTTTCCTAAGACTGATTGACCAAACACTGCACTACGAGTTCCGGTAGTGATGTGATTTATAATATCTCAGTGACATGTTAGGATCAACTGCAGTTTAGAATCCTCTAGAGACATTCCAGAGCAAATATAATATGAAAAAGCTTAAGCCCTTATTTTTATTCACAGATATTAAACGTTTTAGGGGACAGGGAAGATGACCTATTTTGGTTTTGCCATTTATTAACTTGTCGTCCCCATACAATGAAATACCAAGATAATGAATTGCTGTGGTGGATCAGGAACAGATGCCACAGCAGTGGTCCATGGTCCCTTTATTACTATCTTTGTTCGAAACTCACCTTGTTCTTTCAAGAAAGACTCTAGCTTGTTTAATAGACAAATGCTGAGCTCAATTGACTTTATCAGGAGATTTTTCTGAAAGGAATTTCCATTGTTCTTATTAGAAGAGAGTCTTCTATAACATCATCAGTAAAACAGTGGCATTTTCAGGTATAATTTCTAAATTGCATATAAATTATATAAATATTCTTTTGTTCTCCTACTTGGCACCTAATACTGCCCAGGTATGGGAGGGCTCTAAGCCGGCATTAGTAAGAGGATAAAAGGAAGGATGTACAAGAACTTATAAAGCCTTTTATACTGTCTAATAAAAGGTCTGTCTGTGTATTTCTTCCTTCTCATAATAAAGAGTGCAGGGATTCAGTCTTCAGATATTCTCATACCTCTAAGGGTGAATGTCATTTATTTTAATTTAGAGCAGCAGTTGTTAACTATCAGCCCATTGGCAGAAATCACCCTCAGGCCCGTTCCTTAGGTCAGCAGAATGATGGAAAATTAACTTTGTATGCCTTTGGATGGGACACTCTAATTTCCTACAGGCCTCACACTCCCTGTTACCACACCAGGTTCTGGCACATTGATCTTACCTCCCTGATCCCTGAAGACAGTGGAATGTATGACTTCTGGCTCACTATTTCCCTACTGTGCCCCTTACAGAAAATATCTATGCATATGTAGACCTATAGATACACACATATAAAACTTGGTAAATCAAAATTGTGTCATTTTATATAAAATGGTCTGAACATGTATTTTTTTCAGTTTAGGGAAATATCTTAAAGAGTTCACTCTTTCAGTGAAAGAATGGCTAGCAAACATGAAAAAATGTTTAACATCAATCAATTGAAGAAATGTAAATCAAACACAAAATGCAAAGTTTCATCAATCAAATAGGCAGAGATAAAAATTTGGTAATACCCAGTGTTAAGAAGGGAAGAGAGAAAAATTACATATAAATCATATTCAGTGATAAATGGCTTACAAACTCAATTAGTTAGCCACATTTCTTTATTTGGTTCACTAAAAGGAAAGAAGATAAATACAAAATTTTGTCATGAGACTGAGTATTTGGGGAACGTAATACAAATTACATGCATTTTACTTGCTTGCAGTGATTTTATTTAGCAACAGTTCTTGGACACATAATTCCCTGCATTTCCTCTACAAGATCAGGTTAATGAGTCTGGATATCATCTAAATAATCTTCTAAGGATTCTGATGTCATTTCAGTGGGAAAACTATATGAGAAAGTATATTTAATGCACATAATTGGACATAAATACAATAAGTCTCATTGTAAGAACAGGTTTGTAGCCACTTGGGATGCGTAAAATTATCTGCACAAATGTTTGTCATGTTGTGTATGTCATGTGTGCGTGTGCATGTGCGTGTGATCATTGTATGGCACACTCCCAAATCCTGTCAGTTATATAGCTGGAATGTACTTGCTTATAATAATTCCAAATTCATCAACAAGAAAATTTCCCTAAGTAGCTCCAAAGTCATTGGTTTTCATTTATCTCCAAAAAGCTCAGGTGTTTTCAAAGACCTGTTCTTGTCTGATATGAGAACACTTTTAATCAATTTTTTTTTATTCAGAAAGGGGGATGAATGTTGTTCAAAATTTAAAGAGTCAGCTCCTCATCCCTCTACCTGGGATCCAGCCTAGATAAGTCAAGATCTCAGGATCCTGTGTTATTAACGTGCTGTCCATATGAATAATGAGCAAACCTTGTGAATTATTTCACACTTCTAAGAAAATCTATAGCCCTGTCTTTCTGCAACAGTCCTGGAAGCTGCTGAAGATATTAGTACATTTCTATGTGGAAAATTCTGATAATTTTGTCTAAACAATTGGTAAAACTATGTCCCTTTCTGAGGCTTATGTAGAAACCTATACAGATGAATACTATTTTTAAATGATGTATTCTGCCTTCCTCTCAAGTTCCTTGAGTTTTTGAGGATTTAACCCAAGTCCAGACAAGACATGAGTCACCCCCTAACCACAAAACACAGAGGCCCAAATATTCGACGTTTAAGTTCAAAAGCTATTTAGAGACTCAAATATAAAATTGAATAATTATTTTTTCCTAACCCCAGACTATTATGGATGCTGCGAGCTGAGGATGGTAAGGAAATAAAGGACCATATAGGGAGGAAAAATGTGGTTCCCTGGATCAAAGTCTATCTGCCACTGCTACCAGAGAGATGTGTCACCATCTATAGACCTATCTCTCCAGCCACTAGCAAGAGAGCACTACATGTGATAGCTCAACACACTCTCTTCATATTCTTTTAGTTGCCTTCCAATAAAACCATCCATAAGCAACATCTAGCACTAACTCCTTGTCTGTGGACCGATACTGGTCTGTGGCCTGTTAGGAACCAGGCCACATGGCAGGTGAACAGTGGGTAAGCAAAGCTCCATCTGTATTTGCAGCCTCTCCACCTCAGCTCCCCTCATATCATCAGGCATTAGACTCTCATAGGCGCACCAGTCCCTGGTGCCAAAAAGTTTGGGGACCGCTGATCTAGCATATTGCACACTGATTGTCCAACGGAAGTTTTACCCACCAGCGTCTTTAGGCCACCTTCGCTTTCCATCCTGCATATATGACCACAGGACACTTATGAACCCTAGGAAGTGAGAGGAGGGACCTGAGCTCCTTAATGGGTAGAGTGGACATAGGAAATTTTATGCACCTGTTACACTAGACCAGATGCAGTTAAGATCTCCAACTGAGCTAGGACATTAGTGGAACACTCTCACTTTTCCCAACTCACCTATTCAATTTATAATCCCAAATTTTATTTGGTATTTTTATTATTACATCATTAAAAATTTTTAATCATAAGATTCAATGAACTAAATTTCAATGTTAACTAATATGACTTAGGCTGGTAAAATGACTGGGTAGTTAACCAACTACTCACTCAAAGGAAGGTCACTTTGCTTCAAATTTAGAATTGCCTACATGTACCAACTTAAGTCATCTTTTGTCATTTCTTTTGTTACTACACAATAATTTTGCTTTATATTTAATGTTGTTCTCATGAACATTCTTTAAGATGCAAGAAATCTAAACTTCAACAGTGGCTCAAGTGAAAAGAGAAGTTATATTGTGAGACTATGTTAGGGTCACAGAATTCAAGAGCAGATGTTGCTGATAGCAGGAACCTAGGCAGCTAAAATTGGGCTGGGCCATGTGTGTTCACCATGGTTCTGCCTCACAGACAATGTCACCTTTTATCTTGGGCTATCTCTGAATCTCTGCCTCGTTCTTTTTCCTCTACAAACTAGGGAGATTAAATCTATGTCACTCGGCAATGATCTTCTCAGCTGTATCAGATACTGATTATAGTATTAGTTTAAAACTGCTAATTGTACTGGTTTATAATTATTGAGCCCTTACTATGTGCCAGACCAAGAGCCTGTGTATTGCATATATTACTTTAGGACATTCTCACAACAGCAGTCTTATAAGTACTGTTATTATCCTCATTTTGTAGAAGAGGAACCCAATGTCTTAGGGAAGTTAAATTATTTCTTCCAGAGCTTGGTAGCAGTAGAGGTGTGACCCCAAATGAGTAAATGTTAGGCATGACAGGTAGGAGATAGCATCCGATGTGTGGATAGGAAAAGTTTAGAGTACCTGTTAACTTTTTGCATTTCCTTTCTTGGAGAATGACAGCACCATTATGGTATGCTATACTCTTACTTAAGCATCTCTTTTAACACACATGCCATCATTATCCATGTCCTATATATCTCAAATCCATTAAACTCTCATCATTTCCTAATTTCAACACTACCATAATCTAAACTTTAATCGATTAAAATATGTCCTCAACACCCCTTTTAACACCCTATCTGACTCTGACTTTTTTCCAACTGTACCACCAACTCTAGAAGTTCCACCTCAACCCACCATGACTAAAGTTAATAGCATCCTGAATGATTTTATCATAACTTACTATAATGTGCTATAATCTTTGTTGACTTGTGATCTTCTCTGCTACAAGAGATTCGCCCATTTATTCATTCATTCAACAATTATTCTCAGAGCCAAAAATTATGCCAAACACTTGATCACATAATGATGAACAAAGATAGCCCTTCACTGATGTTTTTTTTTCAGGACAAACCTTAATCCAATCAGACATAAAATGTACAAATAGAAACTGCATTTCAAAAGGAGAAGAATTCATTCTTGGAAAAGTTTTTAATACTGAAGAATCTGAGGGCTGAGACTTCTGTGAAGAAGTGAAAGGAGGTCTGAGATGTGAGGTATGACTCAAGCTAGCTGGTGAAGAGCATTCCAGGCAAAGAGAACAGCATGAGTAAAAGCCTTAGGTTTTGATCAAGAACTTGAGAGAAAGCTATTGTAGCTCAAATCCAAAAAACAATAAGAGCAAGAGGAGGCTGAAAAGACAGTCAGGGGCCAAGCAATAGTGCTATAATTAAGTTATGTATCTCCAGTTCCTAATATAATTTTAAAAACTGAGACATACTAATAAAATACTTAGAGAAGCAGCAAGCAGGGATCTGCTGTGGGAAATTGGATGGTCAGTCAACTTAGAATTTTGTGAGTGAGGAAATAATACTGAGAGCCCTCTACCACAAAAAAAAAAAAAAAAAATCTCCCTTCATGGTGTCTGAAAATATATTTCAAAACCTGTGTACTAACACTTTAGACAATGCCAAAGTAAAGCCAATTAAATTGTCTTTTTGAAATCGGCACCTTCCACACACGCTGTTATACAAAGGGTTGCTGTCACCTGAACATATTATGCATTCTCTACTCCTGATCACTCACACTGCTACAAAGAATTTGAACAACCACCCTCAAATCAAACAAAGAAAAATTTCTGATAGAAGTTTTAAGTTGCTATTATTTTTAATTCTACTGTCTGACTATAGATAACATTTTAACTAATAGGTTCTTTATAAAGGGAGGAGTGTACAGGGCTTCTAACATGGAATATATTTAATCATAGTAGATAACTAAATACTTGTGTTGGTTAATTTTCTTCCTGATTAACATGTAACTTCTTTGACTTCAATTCATTTCTTTATGAACTGGCCATGCTGTGTTGTATGTAGTCGAGAGAGGGAGAGAGACAGAGAGAGACAGAGACAGAGAGAGACAGAGAGAGAGGATCTATAACACCTATATCAAAGGATGCCTGAAACCAACCTATTCCTGAAATCTTGGGTAGTGTGTAAAATTTAAATGAGTATATAGGCATTATATGAGTCTATTTTTTGAAGAAGGAAATCATGGAGAAATGGTTGTTTCTCACATTACCAAGTCTTGCTCCCTTCGAAATTGTCAAGTCCATGAGTTTGAGAAACAATATAATAAAGCCCCATGTACTCTATATAAATTCTGTACTCAACTTAACAGCCCTTATAGAAAGACTATAATAATAACCACAGAAACTTCCAAGTTGTTGAGCACTATATCTCAGGCACCCCTACTGAGAACGTTACCAGCATTTTCACATTTAATCTTTACAACTACATGTGGGATGGATACTGCTATTGTTATCCTCATTTTACTGAGAAGAAAATTGAGGCTAAAAATGAGAAGGGGTTTGCCAAAAGTTACACAGCTACTAGATTGTAGAGCCAGGATTCAATCTCATAAATCTGATAGCAGCATTCATGTAAGATGTTAGAATTGCATTCATTCTCAAACAGACAAATGGAAAATTTCTATGGCGATATAGAATCACTGCAGCTTGGAGCACACACAGGCCTGGATTTCAACCCTAGTCTTGCCACTGATTGGTCACTAGTCTGTCAGTATGTTATTCTCCTGAAACTACAATTTCCTCATCTATAAAAAGGGAATAAAAAGAGTATGACATTGAAGAGTCTATGAGAATATTAAATCAGATAATTTAAATAAACCACACATTTGTAATTAACTCTGCAGGCATATAGTGAGTCCTAAATTATATTAGTCATAATAAACATATTTTGAGAAAACAATATTAAATTTATATTTTTATTGAGTGCATGTCTAGATTTTGAAATGAGACACCATAATTCAGAACTGCAATTTTGATTGTAAAACTTATGCTTACATATCTCTTCTTCATTTGATTACCTCCAATCATAAAACAAGGCTTCCAAGCTTCTAAATAAAAATGTGTGCAGGGAGACAATAGCATGCTAGATCATGATATAGAAGCCCATCTCCAGTCAGGCATGAAAAATGAAGACAAGTTGAATTTGATGTGCTTGTTTTCCAATTAGAAGTGAAGATATTGAGGATATCATCTTCTAATACCAGTCCAAGTAAAAGAAGACACTCATTTTTCGAGTGCCTTATGGTATACACACAAGTATCTCTGAGATTGAAAGATCTCATATGGATGATGGATTTTAGAAAAGAACAAGGAGTGCGCATTTCATTGCAGATAGACTCATGTACAAATTGACTTACTTCTGGCTTTGATCTTCTTCTAGCCTTCACATGAGGGCTGCCATTTCTCTTCTTACTATAGGCACTCTCTCTAGGTGACTTCCTTCATTAAGCTCATCGCTTCAGAGACCCAAACAACTCCTATTTTACCTAATGCATACTTCCAAACTCCAGACTCTTTGGGTTATTATTAGACATCTCTTTTCGGATTTTTCAAAGATGCTCATAATTCAGTATCCTCAAAATGGAGCACACGTTTTATCAGCCTAGCCACTCAAACATGGTTCCCACAGCAGTGAATAATATCTGCACTACAATGAACTTAATGTTTATTCTTCAAAATCTATATACTGAAATCATAACCCTCATAGTAATAGAATTAGGAGAGTCCTTTGGGAAATAATTAAGTCATGAGGGTGGAGCCCTTATAAATGGGATTAGTGCCCTTATAGAAGAGACCCCAGAGAGTTCTATTCTCTCTTCTACCGTTTGAGGATTCAATGACAAGTCAGCAGTCTGCAACCCAGAAGAGGGCCTTGGTCAGAACCTGACCAAGCTGACACCCTGATCTTGGACTTGGACTGTGAGAAATAAATTTTTGCTGTTTGTAAGATAGTCGTGGTGTTTTCTTATGGCAGCCTGAAAGGACTAAGACATATGTCTACTCTTTATGCAAGTCAACCTCTTTGGGAAATATTTTTGCCTTTTCTCACTTCCTTATGGCCCACATCTATTCTATCAACAGACTTCCTTGATTCTACTGCCCAAACAGCTCTCTAATCTTTTTTTCCTTTTTTCCATTTTTACCTCCAACAACCAAGCTCAAGCCATTGTCATCCTTTGCCTTGATTACTGAAAGATCTTCCTTTTTATTGCCTGAAGCCTTTATCATACATGGCCTCCAGAAACCAATACCTCCTGATATATGCTATCAGTGGCTTTCGTTCTTCCCTTTTTGTAACATAATTACCACTTTAAAGTACATTCCATATTATCTTCACTCCTCTACAACAGATGCTACATGAAGGTCTGGATCATGGCTGTACTTCAGTTACCAACAGAACATCTGGCACAGGCGCTCAAATAATTCGTACTTTTTGCACCTAAGTGGTGGAATCAGACAAACTTGTGTTCCAATCCCAGCTCAAGTAGGATCCCAACCCTCAGTTTCCACATCCGAAAACAGGGATTTTAAGAAACCAACTTCACAGTGTGATCTTGAAGATTATTTGAGAAAATGCATATGCACTTAACACAGAATTAGTTCTCAGTAATTATTACTTCTGATAGTTGGAGGACTCACATGGGATAAAGATTTGGTGGACCATCTCTGGGGCTCTCTGCACTTAATATGAAGAAATAAAGACAATATAGCAACAACTTATACCTGAATATGTGTTGTTTATGCATAAGTATCCTATAAATTCAACTAAATTAGTATACTCTAATTTTTCTCCATGGTAAAAGCAAAGAAAAGATGAAGTCCTTTTATTGGGTGGGACCAATCGAAAGTCAGGCACTTTATAACTTTATAGAAGGAATGATAATACTATCAAAAAAAAAACTAAATTGTCAGTTAACTCTTTTAAACACTTATATAACATGAAATAAATAAGCATAAGTTTTATGTATCACTTTTGAGGAGTTAGTGTTGTGTGCTCTGGTAACTTGTAGCTGGTGTGTACTAAGTTAGTTTTTTGCAGCAATTATAAGACTATTTTATGGAAAGTTTGTCTGTCCCTTGACTATGTACTCCTGTCTCAATGAAGTCTCTTCCAGCTATGAGCTTATTACAAGCAATACTCCCTAGAAGAGTATAAATATTCTCTTGGCTGCTACTTACAAAAAAATAAGTATAAAAAGATTCCACTATAGAATCTCATCAGATCTTGCCCTTAAAATGGCTGTTTTAAAATATGTGAAGGAATTTTACATTATTTACCCTTTTCCTTGTGTTCATATGCTGAAATTTTTAAATTTCATTTTGATATAATCAAAAAAGACCACTTCAGTCAGAAGTATGCCTGTTCCTGATGTTCTGAGTAGAGATAAAACACATATAAGGATGAGTTTATACAGAACTTTGATCAAAGGTGTATTATTCAAAATATTCAACAATTATTAAGATGAGAAATTCTACAAATGGCCTTACAGACCTACTGACTGACAGAATTTTGGATATATCTTTCAAAATTAACACTGTTTGTCTAAAATCTGTCATTTTTGAGAATTTCATATGCAGAATATGTAGAATTTAAGAAAAACATGTCTAATACTACCTGTCTAAACCAAAAATAATACATAAAATGGACTAAAAAATGCCCAAACTGTAAGATTCATTCCACAAATACTGATTCATCTTCTTTGATGCTGCATATTAGAGATAGAGTGACCAGTAGGACATGGTCTTTGCTTTAATAATTATGAGTCTAGGAGAGACAATAAGAAAATAAGTGGTATCAGAAATGTATGATTTGTGCTGTGAGGGTGTTACTGTTGGGGCCATTTGGAGTTTAGAGTCACTCCAACGGCAGGGGGAGAGAGAGGGATAACAAGGACACAGAAGTATAGTTAACATTTCTCCTCGGTTCTTCCTCATTGACGCAATGAAGAATCACAGGTCAGTGAGATTTAGAAAAAATTTATTAAAAGTATATTTTAGAAAGACAGAGCATGCCCCAAGGAGGCACATAGTCCTGGCACTGTAACCACAATAACAAAAAGGGCCACAAAAAGAGAGAGAGACCAGAAATGGGAATGTCTGCCTTATATTTGGGCCGTGATGGGTAGTTCTAAAGGCATTCCTAAGGTGATTGGCAAGTGAGGTCATTTTGATTGACACTGGGCTGCTATATAACTCTGCCTAGTGATCATATGCCTACCTAGAATTCAGTCCATTAAATTAGATTCATGAACTCACAAGCATAAACATAGTACCTTTTGTACTAAGATTAAGATAGTACCGTCTGTAGCTAAGATTATGACCCTCCTGTCCTTCATCTCTGGGGATGCAGGACAGATTCTCTAACTACCAAAGGAGGGGTTCCTTGGGCAGTCTCTAGGCTGGTCCCCTATTCCTTTGTTTCCCTTGTCATTCATGTCTGACTAGCTACCTAACGAGGGGTATAGCCCAGGGTGCTCTGAGAGCAAAGGTGAGGGTGTTAACCTGTGGTGGGGGAGGGTCTGTATGGTTTCCCAGCAGAATTCACATCCAAACTGAAAGCCTATATAACCAGCAACAAAAATAAAGCAACAGAATGTTTAAGGCAGAAGAGAACAGTATGTTCAAAAGTCCAGAGTCAAGAAGGAGCCGAAGGCAGTTCAGTATGCTTGGGTGGAGAAGAGCATGGGATTAGTCTGGAAAAAAAGGAAAGCAGAATGGTCATTTGAGAAAGTCTGAGAAAGGCCCTGGTAGCTACGGTGAGGCATGGAACTCTGTTCAAAAGCAATGGAGTGGGGCACTAAAAAATTTTGTGCCAATAACTTTGTTTGATTTAGAATATATCACTACCTAGCTAAGGAATTAGAGAAATTTCTTCTACTATAATTGTTGTTTACTGCACTTAGGCTGTATACCTAATCAATACAGAGAATAAACCCAAGAAATGCCAGAAAAGAATCAGGTCAATTTTGATATTTAGGTCAGTGCTCAGTCAGCAAAGGTACATTATAGTTTTGCTGGCAAAAACTCAGAGTGAAGATTATGCAAAGAGGAAATGTCTCCTAGAGGAAATCACATCATCTAATTATCCATGTAACTGGAAAGCAAGCCCTACATTGTGCATATTCAGAAGGCCTACTACAAAATTTCAATGTTCTTCAGGAACCTTGGTAATGTGTCAGGATCACTAGGGCAAGGGTTGAGTTGATTCCTCTTGAGGATGAAAAGTGAGAAGGACTTGGATTGAAAGGTTTAAACATGGAAAAAGGAGCCACTTCATGCTAGGAGAATTAAAGAGTGCAGTCATTCTTCACCCAGATGCATATTAGAATCACCTAGGGAAATTCTTTAAAATATCAATGTCTGGACCACACCCCTAGGCATTTTTATTTAATCGGGCTAAGGTGGTGCCTGGCATTTGTATTTTTTTAAAGCTCTACAAGGAATACTAAAATGTTACCAGATTTAAGAACCAAAGGTCTAGTGACCAAGAGCATGGGCTGGGTACCATAAGCAGTGTGAGTTGGAATTCCAGCTCTTTCTGGAAATGGAATTATTTTTGCTCTTTTAATTTTCCATTTGTAAACTTTCCATAAAGCATTAATGGTGACTTATATGGATATATTCAACACAGCAAGATAAAAATAAAATATAATATAGACATGAAAGAAATTTAGCTCTTACTCTGGTATCCGCAGTTTTCTCATCTGTAAAATGGGAAAAATAATAACATCTAGCTTATAGAATCATAGCAAAGATTACATGAGCTAACAAGTAAAGGATTTACAAACATTTGGCAGATAAGTACCCGATAAATGTAAGCTATTGTTCTTAAACCAGATGAAGTTAATAGGAGGAACAAGGAGAGATGAAAATCACAATGTGAGTTTCAAGGGCACTGGTTAGTTTGGCTGATGCCTCAGAGAATAATAGGAAAAAAACATTTCGAAAGGCAAGTTGGGGCCAAATTGCTTCCTTAAGTTCCTGGCTAATGTTTAAATTTGAGCAAATGTTCATTAATTGATTATCTAATAACATAGTCTCCAAATGCGAGGCAAGCAAGTGTATATTGTATAAACTAGAATAAATTAAAGCATTGGTCAGAGTCCATTCCAAAACTTGGATTCTGATTTGAATTTAACACAAACGTGGAACCAACAGATGTCTCTGAAAAGTTGAAATTAAATAGTCATAGAGCTTCAACAATGAACAGCAAATCACTGGGTAATAATAATGCCTGGTATTCAGGGAGACAGATGTTCATCTTGGTGACACCTTGGCTCTCATTCACAGATAGAGCCAAGACCAGTTCTGTTGTCCAGATTTGGCCCACTTTATCAGGAACCTATAAATGGTGCTGAAAATTGTTCCCGTTTTTTTCATTTTTCATTTATAAATATTTTGTAAAAGATTAAAGGTAACATGTGGATGCATCCCACACAGCAGGAAAAGATAAAATGTAATATAGACATGAAAGAAGCGGGTACAAGGGAAATGAGATATAGGAGACAGGAGGCCTAGAGGGAAGCCAACACACAAAGAAAAGGCCAAAGGAGCCTATAACTATGATAACTATGCCAGCAGTGGGACACATATCGGTTTTAGGCTTTCTAACAAGCAATGCAAAGAGGAAAGCAAGATTGGATACAAGACTTAGAAGGTTCTCAGCTTAATCCAGGCAGTTGCTTAGGCGAGAAACAACTATTCTTGGTACAATGCTAGAGAAAAGGTATCTCCAGGTTTAAATAAAGGGCACTGTATGAAATAGTAATGTCTTTATCATGTTCCAACACCCCAACACCTCAATAGGGTGCATGACACGTAGTGGCTGCTAATATATATTTAGTGAGTGAAGAGAGGAAAAAAGACAGGGACTAGGGAGACCTGTGCTATATAGTCCAAAATTCATGAGATACTTTGCCAACATCCCTGGGAGTGAGCTGATAGCCTCCTACAGTTCAATGAAAGAATTTCTAAGTGTGCAAAATAACACATCGCAGGCATCAGTATTCAGCTAGTCTGACTGAAACTAGAGACAGATTTTAGTGCCTAGAGAAGGAGCGAGATTAAGTGTCCCACAGGCAATCTTTCTTAAGACTGTTTCTTGCCACCAGGCTTCTAATAAGGATAGAGGAGTAGTAATTAGATGGTATGCTCTTGTATAACTCCGGCTGCTGGATTCAGTGGCTTAACATAATAGAAATTTATTCCTTACTCACTGATAAAAACTGTTTTACGTGTACCTAAATGGCAGGTGGCTCTCCTCCATGTGGTTATTCAGGAAGCCTCGATCCTTCTGTATTGTGGCTCTGTCATGTATGGCTACTGGGGGCATCCACATCAAGTGGCAGATAATGGAGAAGGCCCATCTACCTCTTATCCACCTTAGCCCAGAAATGGTCCACTCACTTCTACTCAGATTCTATTGGTGAGTAGTCTCACCTTGTTGCAAGGGAGCTGGAAAACAGTCTTTACAAGACAGCTTCTTTCCAGTCCCATCTTCCTTCCTTGAAATAGCACAGAGCTTTGAAAGGCAGCTAGCTCTCTCTTCCACAATACTGATCTCCAACCACCAAATATTTTCCTATACACATAACACAGACCCTTCCCCTCTCCAAAAGAAACAATCCAAATCCTAAGGTCTCCAAGTCATGAGTCATTTCTCCATCAAGTATAGATGAGACTCTTCCTCATAATCTGGCCTCCTAGAAATCATAACATGAGTGATTGCTTTTCACCCCACCCCACAGACTAAATACATAGATGTTGGAGCAAGGGCAGAATCAATTTTTTAAAAATCTCCCATTCAGAGAAGCAAAGAACAGGAAAAAAACAGCAGTCACAATTTCCAACCAAACTGAAATCCTGCCTGGCAGATATTGTAGAAACCCCTACCCTAATGGTGTGGGAGGAGTCCCCTGGTCCATTTCCTCCATTGCCCTTCTTCTGCACTCTGGTAGGTTTTCTTTGTCCATCGCCCTCCATGGCCTCATCTGTAGGGGGTGTCAGGCAATGAACTTTCCTTGGAGCTCTACAGTTTTCACAGCATATTTCTTGTTCATACTAATTTGGGAGCCCAGATGTTGTTTTAAGCTCAGAGAGCTAACAAAAATGAATCTGTTTGCTGAATCTGAGCTTGTTATTTGGGCAGCATAGTTTCCTTAAACACTTCAGAAGGATCCTGATCTGTTTTGTCTCCATAATATTTACCCACCAGTGATCACTTCCAGTGTCATCTCCTAGAAAGTATTCTCAAGTCTGCTTTATTTCTTTGCTCTCACTTTCATGTGGCACACACTATTTTCACTCACATACCATATACCAGTAGGAGTCACGTGTCCTCTCCTAAATGAAGAGAGCCTAGAAAATGTAGTCCTTGTCTGGGCTTTCCATGCTGTGCCATGGAAGGGAGTACCAATCTTCAGTGAAGAGCTGACCATCAAAATATATTCCCTGAGAATATTTGCAGGAATATGAATATTCTGCTATATAAAACGCTATTGCTGTTAGCTCTTCTTTTTAACTAAGATGAATCTGAGTTTAAATTTCGCTTTTATCATTTGCAATTCCTATAATCTCAAGTATTGCTCTACCCCTTCTCAATATCAAAATTCGTTTTGTATAAGATATTGATAGAGGCAACTATTTTACAGGGTTGTTTTATTGAATGATATATTTAAATAAAATATTTATCTAACCAGTAACTGTCCAGTAATTTAAAATGAACATGAAAAGTTAACTTGATAATCGTAGCCATTATGTGTCTAGTTTTTGTAGTAACTCAATGATAATTAGACAAGACAGTTTATGCCTTATAAACTTTGTATTTGAGCATTTTATTTCTTTTATTGCAAAACTAGCTGATTTACTAAGACACCTGCATAACATATTGTCTATTTTTGCCATTTTTAATTTTGCATTTTATGAAACTGATATCAACCACTCCAATCTATTTGGAAGAAAATTTGACTGTGCACCATACAATGCATAATTTGATCTAAGTTTGTGGTAGTAGGATGTGCACCTTTGTAGAATTTATCACTAAAGGATTATCTGCTTTATGAGATTATTGTTTTAATTAGTCAACAATGAACAAATGATCTATGCAATGAAGTATGGGCAAATTAATTTTCTCTGAGGAATTATCCATGGATAATTTATACTGAACAAATATATAAATACTGGTGCAGTTGAAGACATTAAAATTAGCATTCAGCATGAAAATTTTTTGAAACGAGTTCTAACTGTAAACTGGATAGAAGAGAGTTCTATTTGGATCAACATATGGTCCCTTAAGCTAAAGTAGTGATTCTCATGCATCAGAATCACCTAGAGGACTTCTTAGAACACAGATTGCTGGGCCTTATCTTTAAGATTCCTGATGCTG
>NW_006440638.1:11836398-11895418 GCF_000325575.1 Pteropus alecto | reverse complement strand
AAGTCTCCAAGTGCTGCTGATGCTGCCTTTGAGGATACACTCTGAGAACAACTAGCCTAAAGCACAGGTTGGCAAACTACATTTTGCAACTCCAGTCTGACTCATCATCTGTTTTTATAAATAAAGTTTTTATTGGAATACAGCCATGCTTATTTGTTTATTCATTGTCTATGGCTGCTTTCACACTACGATGGCAGAGATGAATTATCCCAACAGGGACCATATGGTGTGCAAAGCCAAAAATAGTTAATATCTGTTTCTTTACAGAAAAAGTTTGCTGATCCCTAGCTAAAGAATAGGGAAGTGAATGTGGAAGAGGACAACAAGAGACCTGGCCCCTTCCCTTCCATCTGTACCTTCTATAAGTACCTTTTATTGCCTTGAGTTAAGAAGTAACTATAAGCTTACCAACAGCACAGTCAATTATAAGGACAAATCATTTATATATGCCTGTCATTAAATATTAAAATTTAAAAGGAATTGAATTCCACACTTCAGTATCCAATTTCTACTAGATGGATAAAAGACTTATATCTAAAAAGAACCACAAAATTAGCTTTCATCTCAAACATTTTGCTCCTGGTAAAGGCACAATGGTTAGCTTTTCCTTTTGAGATGACAAAGGACTCCATCAATGTAATAAATGTCTCACTGCCATGTCCAGTTAATTAGGCTAATGTTCATTTGCAGCTGAAGCTTGAGAAGGGAAACAAGGTGTCCACTGGAGAGAACCAAATATCTGAATACGATTGCTACTTGATGTCCTCTTCAGTGAAGTGGTCAGGAAAACAAGGTCTGTATTGTTCTGGTGACTTCTTGGCTTTGATCACTGCACTTAGGGACATCAAATATCAGTCTGTTGCATTTCCAAATTTGTCCAACAGTAAAGGGTAAGGAATCAGATTCTCTTTGGTGATGATAGGGCATTTGCTGTCACTGTTTAGATGAAAACTTTTAAAAATATTTGTATGGTATTAGAATGATGTCTTATACTTTAAAAGTGAGGTAAAGAAAAGGAAACTAACATTTGTTGAATATTTCTAAATGCACCATGTACTGTTTTTATATTTATGCTTATAAGCTCCAACACACATCATGGCAGCCTTGTGACAGTAACAGCAGCATTATTTAATTCTATAGAAAGGAAAACTGATCTTTAGAGAGCTAAAAGAATTTGCTCAAGTTCATCCACTAGTGAATGCCAGAGCCAGGATTGAACTGTGGACTAACAACCAAACTGCTGGCAGCTCTGCTCTGCCCACTGCAAATTCCCTCCCCTACATTTTATAAGTGTGATAATTAGATTCATCCAGAATGTATCACTTGCTCTGATTCCACTTGTTCTCCTAGTAAGCTTCTTGTCTACCCTATAGAAAATACCCTTGCCCTGGTTACCTGTGACCATTGCTCCTAAACTCTCTGGTTTCTGATCTGAGCATTAACAAGCTAAAAGTCCATTTCAAAGATATAGACAAAAGGTAGATGAATATGATGGTAGTTGAATATAAAAAAGTAAGTGTTTCCATAGAGTAGTGTAATTCAAAACATTAACTGAATAATCCCAAGATCAACAAATAATTTCCTCCTCTCCAGTCACCTCTGATTAATTGCTAGTGGCTGCTCCAATGCCGTATTGAGAATTCTGAGGCCATGTTCTTTCTGCCTTGTAAGGAAAGAATGTTATAAATTGTAATCAGAAGAATCAACACACACAGTACAACTTTCCAGGTACAGAACTAAACACATTAAATATATTAACTTGGTCAATCCAGCAACAATCCCATAAGATAGATACAAATGAGGGAACTAAAGCAACAACGTTAAATGATTTGCCCAATCCACACATTCAGTATTATTAAGTAAGAGAGCTGGGATGGGAGCCCAGGAAGTGTACTGCACAGTGTATGGAGGGTGTGATCATTTCTGCCAGAGAGGACAGAGTGTGTGTGACAGAACTTTGCATGACTAGGGTAACCTCCTAGTGCAGGGGCAACATAACAAGGAAGTCTCAAGACTTCTCAATCTGTTTTGTGCCGTAGAGCTCTTAACAATCTTAACAGACCCCTTCTCAGGATAATGTTGGAAATGCATAAAATAAAATGCACAGGGTATCTAAGAAAGTCAAATATATTGAAATCCAGTTTTCAAAAGACTTTTAGTAGTAAATTTGTGAGAGAGTAATATGTATGCTCTTTTATTAATAAAGTAAATAATAAGATTCATCAGTGAGTCTAATAACAGCCATAGTTTTGAATTAATAAAGAACATAAATAATATTTCAAAGAATCTGCAACAGCTTTACTGTGATATGAAAATCTTTGTGACAGTCACAAGTATTGCTATTTCTAGTGTGGTTTGCTGCCTTCTTACATAATTGAAAGAGATGTTAAATTTTAGTTAAAGGTTAATGAAAGTAAAGATGTAGTTTTTTTTCTCCTTTAAGGTCAAAGACCCTCTGAATTCTATCCACTGAAACTTTGAATTCAGAGTAGCTCTGGTGTTGTAAAAGAAAGCTGAATATGAAAGGCAGAGAAGTAGAATTTAATAACTTCTTTGTAATTGTATAACCTGAATAAGTCTTCTAACCTCTCGGAGTTTTAATTTTCTCACTGCAAAATGGAAATAAACCTCTTATAGGAATGATGTTAAGAAGAAAAAAATAACATAATTGGAAATGACTCTATAAGGTATAAAACCCATTATTAATTCTAAGAGAACTTGGTTATTATTTGAGAAGCTGCTACAAAGTAGTATAAAAATTTGAATAGCCCGTTACTCAGCTTTCATTCATATGGTTTAAAAAATCAACCTTTTATTGACTGTCTACTATGTGTCTACACTGGAATACTTTCCATACTAAGGTACAAATATGAATGGACAGACCCCTGCCTTCAAGAAGGTTGAAGTCTACTGTGGGAAAGACAAACACATCACAAAATCATGAAGGAAGTACAGTGAGAGGGAAATGTACAGAGAAGAGTCAGGGAAGGCTTCCTGTAGGAGCTGATGCACCAGGCCTTAAGGGTCGAATAGGAGTTAATTGGGCAAAAAAAAAAAAAAGAGAGAGAGAGAGAGAAAGATCAATGTTCTAGTTAGAGGGAACAGCAAAACAAGTAGCACATTATTTCATCTTTTTTTATGCCTGAGTAATATCCCATTGCATATATGTACTATGTCTTCTTTATCTAATTTTATCTAATCATCTATTAAAAGGCACTTTGTTTCTATGTCTTAGCCAACCTAAATAATGCTGCAATGAACATTGGGGTGCATATATCTTTACAAATAAATGTTGTGAAAATTTTCTGATAGATGCCCAGATGAAATACCGCCATTTGCAACAACATGGATGGATCTTGAGATTATCATGCTAAGCAAAATAAGTTGAACAGAAAAAGTTGAGAACCATATGATTTCACTTACATGTGGGATGTAAAGCTGAAAGCAACAAATGAACAAGACAAATAAAAACTCATAGACACAGACAGCAGTGTAGTGGTTACCAGAGGGAAGGGGGGAAGAAGGAGGTACGTAAGTGTAAAGTGTCAAATATATGGTATGAAAGGAGATTTGACTTTGAGTGGTGAACACACAATGCAATATATATATGATATATTGAATTCTACACTTGAAACCTATTTGATTTTAGTAACCAATGTCACCCTAATAAATTCAATTAAAAATAATTTTTTAAAAAAAACAGGTAGCGCAGAAGTCAGATATGGGCTTATGTATACATACATGAGACTCATTTTGCTGTTGCCAGAGTATGAAGTATATACTGAATTTTAAAAATTTCTCCTATACTTAATAAGCTGGTGACTACCTTCTCTCAAAGAAAATGAAAAGATTTAGCATTTCAGAGCTCATATTCCACAAGGCATCTCTGGGCCATAGCTGACTAGTCATTGTCCCATTTAGACTGGACATGATCTTGGTTACACTACTGTTTCCTTCTGAATGCCCGATGAATGATAAGAGTGTGCCCATTTATCATCAGGCTTACAGCACACTCTTCTTACAGTAAAGAAATATTTCTCTGTAGTCATGTCTATGTCAAAAGTGGGAAGATAAATGAGGAGTGCCATGTGACAAAAAAGAATGGGAGAAACAATACTTCATTTCATATTCTAGCCTGCTTCACTCAATCACAATACCTGCCTATAGCTTGACCTTTGAGTTTGTAGTCCCTCTTGCCTTGGAATGCATTGACTGATAGATTTATGGAAGACAGATTCCTTTGAGCAAAACTGATTGAAGAAAGAAGAATTGGGTAATTACTATAGTCCAAGCAAGAAATGATTAGAGTGATAGTTAAAATTGTGGTGTCAAAGGTGGAAAAGAGTGGTGGATTCATACAATTCACAAATGATGTAATCACAAGGTTCATGGCTCATAGGCCTTGAAGGTAAGAGAGGGAAAGGATAATTTTCTTGGTTTTTACTTTGTACTTGCAGATTCAATCAACTAAAGGAATAAGAAACAAAAGACATAGGTAGATGAAGAAGATGAGATCAGTTTTAAACATGTTGAATTGAAGGAGAAGTTGAGACACGTAGTAGCAATATTGAGCAGAGAGTTGAGTATGAAAGCATGAAATCAGCATAGACCTGAGTTAAAAGCTTGGATTTAATGAGTCAGTAGCAGGTGGTTGGTAGGTGAAGCCAAGAGAGTAAATTCCATTACTTAGGGAGAGCCTGAGATTCAAAAATGGCTCATGAGCAAATGCCCAGTGAATGGCATATTTAAAGAGTAGAACCCACAAAACTGACCCAAAAAAATTAAACAACCAGATATGAATGAAAATAATCCATAAGTGAGAGTATTATGGAAGCTAAAGAGGTCTATTTTTAAGAAATATCAAATGCAATAAGAAGTGAAGACATTTCTTTCAGTTATGGAATTTGGAGTTCACTGTTAATCTTGAAAGCAATTTTAGTAGTTATAAGGACCATCTCAGATAACAATAATAATTACACAGCACTTACTATGTGACAGACAGAGTTTTAAGTACTTTACATTTTAATTCATTTAAAGCAAATAGGTACTATGAAATAAGTACTATGATTTATCTCCATGTTCCAGTGAAGAAACTAAGGGACAAAGAAGTTACATAATTTTCCCAAGGAAACACAGGAAGTAAGTGATGCAACTAAATTCAGGCAGTCTAGATACAGAGTCCGGGATCTTGATTTTATTACTATTAGACCATCATTCCATATTGCAGTGAGAAGTAAATAGGATGACCCAGTTTATGCCTGTTGTCCCAACATCCTCTCCTAGAAGCACTTTCTTTCCAGATCGAGCTATAAATTATATCTGATCACTCCACTCTTACAGTGAATGTGCAGTCAGGAAATAAATATTATGAGCCTAGATAGTTCCCCAGAGTCTCACAGTTTGTGAGCTTTCAAAAAACATGAGAAATGTTAATTATAAAGGAAGACAAGAAATTGACTGGTACCTAGAATGGTAAAGACTAGAACATATTAAAAAGACTTAAAGGAAGTTGTCAGTAGAGAAGAAACCTGAAGGAATACAGGAGATATAAATTACTGATTCAGTGATGCCTCAAAAGAAGGAAAGAAAGATGATGTTGAAGGCACTCTTAGATCACAAAGAAAATAAAGGCTCTGAGACCTTTACCCCTGTTATTTTATCTCTCATTTGTATATTCCTGTTATTTTATCTCTCATTTGTACATTCATCTGTACATTCAACAAATTATTTATTCAGCACTAATAATAAGTACAGAGTAGTGGGCTTTGGGGAAAAAAAGAGCAAAACTCAGCCTCTAAAATGGGAAAAACTGAGGTATAGATGTACACGCATAAAAAGACACTGAATGGAAAGTTGAAAAAGACCATACTGACAAATTAGACTCTTCACAAGACAAAGCCATCTGCCAAGAGAGCTGTCGGGGCACAAGGAGAGAAGTAGAGATACGCAATGGTCGATGGCAACTCCAAAATGACACAGAGGCAGGTAACAAATAAAAGAATTAAAGGGCAGTTCTGATGGCCTAACTGAAGTTAGAAACCAGGTGTTTTATGGTGGAAAGATGAGTTTAATGATGTTTCTATACCAAGGTTTTTCTGGACATGTGTGATGACAGAATAGAACTTTCATATGGCTTATGAAAGAGTTCAGATGGTCACCCAAGAAAAAATGAGAAGCCAGAGGAGGGAATGATGAGCTGGGAAAAAAGGATCAAGTGCCGGAGTGCCTTGATTATGATGAAGAGTCAAAATGTGAGAGAAAGAGCCTGAGAAAGGCTAAAAGTCAAGAGGCTATGGTCAGAGAATAGGAATTTATCTTCAAGGAGCAAAGTTATGTTCTCTTTCACTCCACCTTTAATAGACTGTATCTACTACTATCTTTTCTCAGCCATGGAAGGCATACACAACAGTACACTTTTATTTAGCTGTAAAGCATATATTTTACTCTCTAGATAATGTCCCACATGTGTGTGTGTTGCGCAGCCGTGTGAGTTTAAATATTGTACCAAAATTAAGACTTGGAATTGATGTGCCCCGGTCAAAGAGGACATTTTTGTCTTCCATCAGGGAGACATTTCTGGGCATGTGTGAAATTGATTGTAAAGCACTTGTGTTGTTTTCTAGGTATTGAACATGCCCATTTAACATATTTAATGTGTTTCTGACATTTACAAAGTATCTAGCAAGCTTTGGACAATCATTATTTAAAGCATTTTACTGAAAGTACCCCTACTTCCTAAACACTGCATTCTTTTTCAATCGATTATGAATATCCCTATAGCAGGAATTGTAAATGTTGAAGACTGTAGTTGTCAATCATGGACTCATCTACTCGCCTCTTTGAATAATAATATAAATTCATTTGAAACACTACATGTAGCCAGATACTCATTTTTTTCCCCTACGGCTATGGCATTGCTTTATTTCACTAAGATTGAAAAACCAGATTAATCTTTAGAGACTTAAGTACTTGCTAACCTTGAGAGTTACCTGACTCAAGATTTTGTAATTCTTTTTAAGAATGATGAGGTTTGAGTAGGTCAGAGGTAGTGCCCCAAACCCTCTGTCTTGACAAGAAAGCCACTGAAGACTTTTCTCACTCTCGTATAATTTGTTCTAGAGAGTGAGTGACAGGTCCTATATCAGGATGTGAAAATGTCCTTAATCAGAAAATACAGCATGTTTCAGAAATGACAGAAATGGTGCACATTATAAATGCAATTCTTCTTCAAGCCACTCTTCACTCCTGTTCTAATCAAAATGCAAGCTGTAGTCCTACACTCGGCAACTAGGGCATTCTGGATGCCCCAGATTGATAGAATGGGGTATACATGGGCTGGCTTAAACAAGCAGGTTAATGGAGATGGGCGTCGCAACAGACATTGTAGGTATGGAGTACAAATACAAATCTCTTTGTTCTCGATTATATTTGATACATTCTCTGCATAGACTATCAATGCTATCCAATAAGAAAATGCACAATTAGGCCATTTGACAATGGGAAACAGATTTTGTGTAAGCATCCGGCGTAGGAATAATTTGAAAACAGCAATATACCAAAATCATGTTAGATAATTTGTAAAGGACTTTTGCCAGCTGGGATTTTATTTATCAACCCCATAATTTAAATGACAGTTAGCTACAAGGTTTATGTTGCAGTCAAGGCATTCACATTCCCCATAATCCTCTGAGTGCTTATTCTTTAATAAAGATGCAGTAACTTCTATAGCTTCCCACCTTGGCACTCTGTTGGAAATATGAAATTCACTCCTGGGAGCATCTGAGTTGGAAATGTTTAAGGAGAAGGACTGAAATGAAAAATTAATTATTTGTACATCCCATAGAAGTAGAAACAGGTTAACAGATGTTGCAATAGGGCACCTATAGCAACTTGTAAATTTATATCAGTGATTGCAGTTATGCTGTTAAATGAACATTCTGCAACTTAAAAATATGAAATCTACTATAGTTGACCTAGGAATTGCAAAAGAATATTGTCAGCTTTTCCAGGCCTCTAACATTACCTTTATAAGAAATAGGGTTGCCATATGTACTTTACCTCTTAAATATTCTTGTCTTTATTTAAACTTTTGTTTCTTTCATCTACTTTGTTGCTTCTACTGAACTTAACCACTCTTGGGACCTCTTTGGTTCCTCCCTATATCACCATTCTATCAGCTTCCAATTGGTCTTGTCATCCTTCCTTCCCAGTCTTAGAGTACAGTGTCAGCTATTTCAAACAACTTTACACCATAACTGTGAATTTGGCAGCTCATATCTATATTCCTTCACTATATCTTATTTGATGCAGTGCCAACTCTGAATTAATAGAGGTGTTTATTACCTCCAAGCCCCTTCCTGAGCTTCCAAGAAGTCCTGGAGATTTTGGGCTGTATCTATGTTATTTGATCCATCCTCACCTGAGCTCTTAGTGGCAACTCTTTATTACTGTTGCTAGTCTGTAACAACAGCTGTTTCAGAACTTTTTTTCTCTCCTTGAGCTTCCATACCCACCCTGTTCTGCAACTCTTCAATACAGATTGCATGAAAATTGACAAGAAAGTTTACTTAACATGCTGTATCCCTAAATGCCACCTCCCAGAGATTCTGGTTCAGTAAGCTGAAGGTGGGGTCCAAGAATCTGCATTTTTTAACAAACATGCTGGGTGATTTTGATGAAGTTTTCCCATGGACCATGCTTTACAATAGTTTACCCTATCACTCTTAGGTAAGGAGATGAATCCATGAATTATTTAATCATCTGGTCTTATTCTACAACAGCAGCAATTGTATGAATTAGTGGATAGATATTTGGTAAGCCAGAGTTACAGCTTTGTTTTCACAAGGATTCACTTTTCTGTTAACTGTTTTTATCGCTTCCAAGAGGTCTCAGGAAAGTTTAGTGGTCTGCCCAAAGTCAACTCAGAATCCAACATTAGGACTCACAATTTTAATTCTAAGTTTATCATTCACCCACTCTTCCTATCTATAGATTTTCAAATGAGAATAAATAACATGATGGCAACTATTATTATGACATTTCCAGATAATATCTTATGTGCCAACCCTCCATACATAGGTCACTTGGAGCTGCTTGGGTGAGATACTATGTGGTTGGAATAGAGACATTTTTGAAAAGTGTTTTTCATTTTTTTAAAAACTCTATCATTGCTCCTATAGAAAAAGGTAAATCATGATAGATTTAGTAATATCTTGGGTGAATTCTCTGAGAAACATACTCTAAGGCAGATTTGCTTTCAGAAGGTATATTGGGTGATGTCTTCAGGATAAATACCTATGGGAAAGGTGGGGCAAGGAAGCAGGGCTGGCAGAGGGAGAAGTTGAGCTGTGATATAGAAAGAACAAAGCCTCAGCCATTCACAGGAGTACCTCTTCAGGGTTGTTCTCCCTTAAGCAGGGAACCAGGACCTGCTATCCTCACATTTGCCAGACACTGAATGGAGGGTGCCCCCTGAAAGAAGGTATGACTTTGGGTAAGGAAGCTCTCTTCAGCTGAAGGAAATCCCCAGTGAATTCTCAATGAGCCATCAGCCATCTCAGGAGCTGGGAGAATGAATGTCTTGGTCCTGAAGGGGAATTGGCTGCCACATCACAGCATCTACTACCATAAATAAATTACCGTCTTTTAGGATAATGAGCAATAACAACACTTACAAAGAAAAATAATAGGTTTTAGATTAAGAGCACTTGAAATTATTGAAAAATTTTGTGCATTGCTATACTTTGATCCCAAGTTCAGAATATGTATTTTAGAGAGAAAAATATAAAAAATTTTAAGCAGGGACTAATTTCAAAGACATAATTTTTTGTTCTCTTTTTCTTTGAATGCGCTTAAGAAAAGTAAGCAATGATTCAGACTTGACTGCTCATTTTTGCAAATTACAAGTTCTGAGAATTGAATAAATATAACTAAATCCTGGTTCTGAGGACAAAATAAATGGAACTAATATTAGTTTTATGGGAGCTAAATGAAAGTGTTTGAAGTTGATAGAAAGTATTATCTCATCTTTGAAATAAGTGATATGATCAAAACGGAGAAATCTCATTATTGCTTTCCCTAATTTCATATTTGCTCATATAACACTCTCACTTTAAGGTGACCCAGTCAAATTCTCATGAACTAATACTATCCCCAGTGAGATAAAAGGAAATGATAAATAAAGGTAAACTTCTTATGTGTTATCAGAGGTACCTAAGGCTCTGGAAAAAATAATGAAGCTATGTTACACTCATTATCTATAAATGTGGGCTATGTTTCTAATTTTAGTTTGTTGAGATTCACACAGTAATTGACCACTACTTTTTATTTAGGTATAAACAAATGTACTTAAGGCCATTTATTTGGGCTTGAGAGATGTACAATTGCTCCATCATTTCCAAAAGGATCAATTTAGGGTCATTTCCCAAGTGGATTTAAGAAATAACATTTTTAAGTCTCAGAAAGACAAGGAGAATGGGGCTTATTTTTTAAAAATACCTTTTCTTCCTATAGCAAAAATTTAGATGAAAATTGGTTAGAGGTGGCATTAGTGAAGTTAAACAAGGGAAGAGATAAATGTACATTTTCGAATCTAAGAATTCTAGATTTGCAAGAAAATATTAGAGCATCCTGTCCCATCTTCGCCCATCTGATGCATCAAGGTTCTCCCTTCTTACCTCATGGAAGAAATTGTCCAAGGATGGCAGGATGATTTTATTTTTCCCCTCACCTTCATTTTCTGGGGTCTGGTTCCTCCATGAGTAAAGGATTTTTATTTTTAAATACTGCCACTCAGGACCAGGGAAGAAACAGACTTTTAGCATAATAAGGAATGAGGTAGATGCCAACAAGAGCACAATCATCCCAATGTTCTCAGATATTGTATTCAGAAGTAAGCTCCCTGTGAGAATGTATTCCACTTCTTCATGTTCTAGGTTCAAAGCATCCCTTACCCTTTAACAAGACTAGAGCTCAGAAACACAGAGAATGAATAGTCACCTACACAGATGGCCTGGGACAAGAGGAAGCAGAACTTTGAGTGGCTTGTGAACACACAGGTTGCTGAGCCCCACTGCCAGAGTTTCCGATTCTGTAGAGACTAGGCCCCGAAATTTTTCATTTCCATCAAGTTCTCAGGTGATGCTCAAGCTACTGGTCTGGGGACTACACATTGAGAACCATTTTACTAGAAACTTTTTAAAAATTTAAGATATGTATTTTAAAAAAAGGAAGATATCTTAAAATGAAATATTTCTACAAAACCCAAGACATAAAATAAATTAAGAAGAACTGCTCTCAGAGCCCAAGATAGAGAAGGAAAAGAGTACAAATAACCTGGCCAGGATTTTCCAAAGGAGCCCACACTAGTTATACTGCACATATGTACACATACATGTAAAGATTTTTAGCTAGTTGTACCTGGCTATGTAACCAAATTTATCTTTTCCTGTCAGCATTCAATGTGATCTCAGTTTCCCTGACTGTTTTCACTGATTCCTGAGTCATGGTCAGGGTGGCAGCATGAAAACAGATTGAAGCCTTAAACTCTACACCTCCCTCACCTTATTTCTACACCCTTTCATAACAATGGCTTCTATATTTTCTGTGGAAACTCTAATGCTAGACAGAGCATAAACCTACCACAACATATCATCATATTGTCACTAAAAATGACATTTGTTGTTATGTTCATCTGTTCTGAAGCAGAAGACAGTTGCCCTTGTGGTCCCATTTGCCTTTCTCCCACTGGAATCACAGCAGGTAGTTCTAGCACCATTGTCTTGTGACTCAGACAAATAATAGATGCATCCATTTCTGCTGGTTTTCTGGTTACTCTTCTTGTGACAGTCAGATTTCTGAGGTTACTTATGGTTATTAATGCATAATGGATTAATACCTTTGGAGAAAAGAAGTAATTGTTCCGAGAGCTTTTTTCTGGACTGCAACAAGGAAGTTCATGATAGCAAAAGTGGGAAAATCACACTATGCAGCAGGAGGAAAGTTAACAATTGCGTGGCATTACTAAGATGGAATATATTTTGATTGTTGAAAGGTGCACTTTTGAAGACTTTGAGAAAATACTCAATACAATGGTAGGTAAAAAAGAGAACTTAGAAAATTTTTGATTTATTCTTTATTTTCTGTTTTGGAGTATTCATGAATATATGATATATATGATACACACACACACACACAGACATAAACTTAATTTTAAAATAAAATATAGTTTAAAAGGAAATAAAATTTAGGTCAACGTAATAGATAACATTCCAGATAGAATTTGTGAAAAGTAAGACATTCTGGTTACTTACAATTACCATCTAATTACCATTAGTTTTGCCTTAAATTAAATTATAAGAAAAGTTTATTGTCATAAAGTGAATTGTTTAAGCTTTGAGCTTATCTAATATGCTAATATTGTATGGTAAATGAAATAACCTCCTTTGAAAGTAACCATGCATTTTTCAGATTAAGTCATGACATATACCCAGAACATCTGTTCATTGCCTCACATACAAATCAAAATCCCATGGCACATATGTATTTTAACTCTCATTGGTAGGTAAAATTTACCTTTTATTGTGAGTGCGATTATGTACCATTTAGTGAATTCCAAAATCAGCAAGTACTAAGGTAAATAAAACAACTGAAAGGTTTGTTATTTTCAATTTAAGTGGCCTCTTTAAAAATATGGATTAAATTGTAGTCACTCTCTCACCTCTTTGTATGGTACCTGCTTCTTAGTTCTTTGGTTGCTTGTGATTATTATAATTTTAGCTGAAAGGGCATCATAGAGTTTTCTAGCGCATGGAGGGGGAGCATAGATTTCTAACCAGGGTGACACATTGATCGAGTCAGCCAGTAAATTAACAGCAACAGAACACCATTAAATTTTAAACTTAATTGCCTTCTCCTCTTAATTTCTATGGATATAATCAATAGATGCCAGAGAAAAGTTAAAGGAGTTATTTAGCAAGCATCTATTTCCTGAAGCATAATGGAAAAACCACTGTTTCCTCTAGGAGTTGATGCCAACAACTTGCCTTTCAAATGCAGTCATTTGCAAGGTTTTATCAAAAGGTTTCATTTTAGTTGGGTTTTTTTATTAGTACTTTTTCTTGACAAGCTAATGAGAATTTTAGTTGTATAATCAGTTTGGTTCTCTTCCTGGATCTGCCCCCAGCTACCCTCACCCATTGAATCGGATTGCTTTTTTCCTCCATTTTTATCACCTATAAAGTCTCTTTCTATCTCTCTGTTTGAGTCTGTGTCCTGCATTCCAAATTTATACAGAAGAAACAGCTCGATATAAAATACTGGGCATGTCTACATACCCGAGAACAAGCTTTGTCAGTTGATGTTGGGTATCATGATGAGTGAAATTAGAATCTAATGACATTTTTTTTATTTGCGAGATTGACATTCAGTTTTATTTTCCTTGAGCCATGTCTGCTGAATTATGGACCATAGTTTAAAAGGCAATTTCATTGCCTCTATGGACCATAGTTTAAAAGGCAATTTCATAGCCTCTGGAATAGCCATCGAGAGTAAGATACATATTGTTAAAAAAAAAAAAAAAAAAAAGGGCAAAATTAGTGAATTAAAAAAGTTTAAAATAGTGTTATTTATTGAGTGAATGAATAGACTGTAATTTTATTCCACACTGGATCATATTGTTAAAAAAAAAAAAAAAAAGAATGGACAAATTCAGTGAATTAAATAAGTTTAAAATAGTGTTATTTATTGAGTGAATGAATAGACTGTTCTTTATTTCAAAAATAACAACTATGCTTTACTCAATCCTTCATAGATTTGAGTCAGCCCACTCTTGATGAGGTCATTTCATTTTCATAGTCAAAAGAAACTCGATCTCATGCCATTTCCTTTAGCCAGATAGGGCTGATCTGTGAATACTACTACTGTCACCCAACTTTTTTATTCATTTGTTGAGCAACTACCAAGTACCAGGTACTGTTCTATTTGCTAGAGCCATGCAGGTAAAAAAAAAATGGACAACATCCTGGCCAGCGCAGTTATGAACTATCTTTTCTCTCTACCCTTTTATGTTATAGTTCTATATACAGCACATCCTCAAATAACATAGTTTTATTCAAAATCCTTTAGTTATAATGTTGATGGGTTGTCATCAACTTAGTTCTTTATATCAATTAACCTTTGGTAAAAGTGGTTTTGTTACACATCATTTTGCTGAAGTTCTAAGAACTTATTGACAATGTTAAATGAGGACTTACTGTATTTAAGATAAACAATAAGCTATGTGACTTGTTAAGTGTAAAGTAGAGGAGAACTCGAAGAGATTCTATAACAGCCGAGGCAGACACTGTTTCTCTTTCTTCCTTAATTTATAGAAGCTTGATTTTATTTGGGCAGCAGTCTGCTCAGGGAAGAGCAGCCCATTCCCCAGCCCAGGGAGATTAGTCATGATATCTTAAGCCATATAAATTCCAGTGCCATTTGCTAATGATTGGTTTAGAAGAGGGCATGTGGCTGATACTGAAGATGATTCTTTGTTGGGTGGGATGGTAGGGGAGAAGAATAGAGAGCAGTGATAATCTTCTGCAAAGAATATTGCTTCCTGATAAAAATAGAGATAACAGGAAGTTTATCTTCTCTTTATGCCTTTATTACTATTAGGGATAACTGGCATTGCAGCAGCCATCTTATAACCGTATAGTGACCAAATCCAAAATGCTGAGGATTACAGATCAGAAAAAAAGAGCCTGAGTCTATGGAGCATCAAAACTGTGGAACCATCGATGTCTAGACACCTCTAGGTGTCTCTTATGATCAAGCCAGTATTGATTTGGATATTCTGTTACTTGTAGCCAAATGCATTCTAATTGGTATGCCTATATATAAATTTGCTGAGGACCATCCAGTTTTTCATAATTGGCAATGAAATGAGCAGTGAAGCCCCAAAATAGCAGTGATTCAAACAATTTGGTAGTTTATTCCTAATTTAAAGTCTAGATGTAGCTATTCCAGGACTAAAATGGTGAGTCTCTAGTCTTGCTCTCTTATCATTGGTGAACTCTATTCTCAAGTTACCTTGTGAGACAAGGAAGCAGCTCCAGCTCCAACCGCCAGGTCCATAATCCAACCAGCAGGAAAGAGAAAAGACAAAGAAGTATATATGACCTTTCCTTTTAAGGACAACCATTTTCAACTACAATGCTTTTGCCCTGAGTCACATGAATACTCCTAGCTTCAAAGGAGGCTGGAAAATGTCTTTTGGCCAGTAAAATATGTAGCCAGTTAAGACTTGGAGAGTCAGTTACCAAAGGAAGAAGATAACATATTAGGAAGAGTGGGAAATAGTGGGTGGGCTGTCAGACAGCTATCTCAAAAGACCAGCAATTGTTAGTGTATTGAGAACTGATTGCACTGTGTGTTGTTATAATAGCCATGATTTGTTGGGTGTGTCAATCTCTCTTGCTGCCAAATATTCCACTTCTCCCACTTCTTTTAACATGGTAGGTTTATACACTACCTGGCACTTGTTGGGGTTGTGAATGGCATTAGCAAAGTAATATACTTCACTTCTCAGTAAAGTATTATTTATGGATGTGAAACTATACAGAAGGTTTCTCCTCAGCCACACTGTCACTGTCACAGATAGTGGCTGCTCTGTTGGTCTAATTCTCAGAGTATAAAGAACAATGAGATTGAGCCAATACCCCTGCCAACCTGCAGTGCACATATGAGTGAGGAAAAAAAAAAAATCTTTGTTTTAAGCTACTGAGATTTGGAGATTGTTTGTTCTCGTAATATAACCCAGGAATCCTGACTGACACAATATGTGTATATTCTCTTAAATTATAACAACTTTGAAATGTAAATATTATAATCCCTATGTTTCATATGATCAGAGAAGGTAGTTGACATGTCAAAGACTACATCTCTTCAAAAACTGGATCCTGTTTAGATATGAAGATTTTAGTCTTTCTAGTTCTCCACACTTCAATCCAAAATGTTGAACTACTTATTTGTCCTAATAATAAATACTATTGAACAAACTATATATTTTTTGTCTTCCTGGACCCTCACATCCCTTGATTCCAATATTTTTAACACTAGCTCGTTGACCATGGAACAGTCATCCTAAGGTCATGCTTATCAGTGGACAAATATTCCAAAAACTAGATATGTTCATGAACCTTTATATATACATTACTGAAGATTTAATGGATAACATTCATCTTTTCAAAATCAAAAATAACTATACACCTTACTGTGATATCAAGAAATGATTACCCAGTCTCTCATAAATCGTCTTAAAAATTCTTCCACTGCCACAGGCCATTTCCACTTTTTGATGGCCTTGATACATAAAAAGTCAAAAGATGCTAAAACAAGGTTTCAGAAATTTTGAATACTTAAAAAAACTTATATTTAATAAACTTTAGCTTTTAACACAAAATGAAAGAAATACTATAACTATGCTATTCACCCAATAATAATAGGAAATGTAAAAAAATATTAATTCATGGTACCTAAACTAGGAAAGCGGTGATCTATAAATAATATAAATAACATATAAGTTTAAATATATATGAAAAACACATTTTTCTTTTAATCCTACATTGAACTTCTCTATGTGCACAAAACTGTATTTGGAGATGTTTTCATAAGTCTAAATTGAGGTTTTTTGTATTTATGAGACATGAGCCAAATTACATTCCCATGCCATCAATGACAGGTTCTATTTCCTGCATTTTGCCTTTTCCCAGGCTGAGTACCTCCACTGCTAGGTTGTGCAAGACAGGAAGAAGAGGATGAAATTCAAATTAATTACACCAACTACTAGTTATCCATTCCTATCAAGAGTTTGGCCCAAGAGGGCACTGCAACTATTGGATAAAATGAAGTTTTTTAGATTATTAGTGGTTTCAATTATAGTATGTGTGCTCTCCTAGACCCCTATTACCATCAATAGTTGAGAGTTGGCAATATTATTGAGATTTATGGTGCTTCTTCACTGATTAGCTACATCTAGCGTGGAGCCCACATTATCTATTTTCTTTACTATCTTCACATCTGGTTTCTAAGAAAGACATATGTTTGCTGCCTATATAACTTTAAAAACTGCCAATTCATCAACAACTACGTCATTTTTAGTAAGAAATGAATTCTACAAGGTCTCAAATTATTTCTTGTCATAGCAGTTAGTTTATTGGAAAATCTCAGAATAAAAAAGAAGAAGGAGGACAAGGAGGAAGAAAAAGAAGAGGTGGGGAAGGGGAGGAGGCAGAGGAAAAATGAGTAATATGCCACGTGGCTCATTAAAGCTCTTTTCCAAGCATTTGTTATGATCAGAGTTCACAACGGCTTAAGAAGTCAGAGAGAAGAATGCATTTGGAGTACCTTTATATTTGTTTTGTTTTGTTTTCTTTTAGTATTACAGAATGTTGAAAGAAGAAATTTGATAAGAAACAGTCAGGATATTTAATTGTTCTCCAAATGGAAGGGAAGCAGTTTTACTATGAAAAAGCATAATTCATCAATTATTTGTTGCTTGCTTTCAAGGCTGATTCTCTTGTTTTCTCTTTTGAAAATTCAGTGCGACATTTGGAGCTTCACCGGCTGTTTAACAGGGGAGTTTTTGTGCTCCTGCTGGGTCAGATGTTAAGTAAGTGGGACTCAAATTCTGGTTCTGATACTTATTAGTTACATAACCTTGGCCCATTGACTTATTCTGTCTAAGCCTCATTTTCTTACCTGGAAAATAGATTGGATAACAGCACCTATAGGTACACTGTAAGGATCAAACATTAAAACTACATATAAAGTCCTAGTAGGGTTTCTGGTCAAGAAGGCTGAGTAGGTAAACGCTGTGCTTGTCTCCTCTCACATCCATACCAAAATTACAACTAAATTACAGAACAGCCATCATTAAGAATTGCCTGAAGTCTAACTTAACAGAAGTCCTATAACTAAGGACATACAGAAGAAACCACGTGATGACCGATAGGAGGGGCGGAGGTGCAGAATGGGCTGGTCCCCACACCCACATGTGCCAGTTAATAATTAGAAAGGATATCTTTGGCTGTGGAGGTCCTCCATAAGGAGCGATGGGCCTCAGACCCACACTGGGCACCCCAGCCCAGGGTTTCCGTGTTGGGAAGAGAAGTACCCAGAACTCCTGGCTGCAAGAACCAGCAAAGATTATGGCTGAGTGAGATGAAGTGCAGCTAAAGTCCCAGCCATTACTCTTAAAGGGCCCACACACAGATTTATTTGCTGACAGACTCACTAGCTCTGAGTTCCAGTTCTGGGGCAGTAGCTTAAAATGCACCAGAGACATACAGGGAAGAACTAAATTGTCTGACTTGAGGACAAGGGCTCAAGGGACAGCTTTCTCCCAGACAAAAGTACTGGCAGAAACCACTGTTTCTTTGTTGAATCCTCCCTTCACCCAGCATGTAGATGTAGATGGGAGCATATCTGAGTCTCCTTCAAACTAGTTAAAACCATTGGCCTTGCCTTGGTGATTCCCTGAGAACCCGTTTAACCCAACTGGTGGGCCCACCCAAGCCACCACCAGTGGCTTTTCTATATAAATGGCCTGTCTTGACTTATGCTGTGGATTTTTCTAAAATCTCTCGAAGAGTCACAACCCCAAACAAGCAGCATCTTGCCCCAGCATGCCTCGTACAACTTGCTAAGGAGCCCCAAGCCCGGCACTAGCGGAAGCCAACCTCAGTTCGCATTTTAGCCTCTTCCAGGCACTTCTAAGCCCAGCATGAGTGGCAACCATCCACAGATCACTTCGTAGCTCATAGCAAGTGGCCCCAGACAGGGCACAGTCAGTGTTGTAGGCTGAACTTGGCCTACGACAGATGCCCCAGAACCAATACATCCAGTGGCCAGCTTCAGACCACACCAGAGCACCACACAACCACCTCCACAAACAATACACACAAAAGGCAGACTGAGCAGGCACCAGAACTCTGCTAAAGTGAATTCAGCTCCAAAGGGTCAGCCCCTGCACAACACAGCTCCTCTACGATAGTGATAGCCAGTCTTCACAACCAAACAGCCTGAGGGCCATTTCCTTCCATTGATGTGCAAACAGCAACTGAGGATCAACTACTACCCACACAACAGACATATCTAGAGCACCTGGCTAGGTGACCAGAGAGACTGCACTACAGGGCCCCACAGGACACCTACTACACAAGGACATTCTACTAAAAACGGAAGACATAGCAGCTCCACTTAATAAATAGAAAAAGACAAAAAGGGGAGACAAAGAATTGTGTTTCAAATGGGAGAATAGAACAAAGTTCCAGAAAAAGAACTAAAGAAAACAGATAAGCAATCCAGACATAGAATTCAAAACACTGGTTATAAGGATGCTCAATGATCTCAGTGATAACTTCAGCAAACAGATAGAAAACATGAAAATGGAGATATAAAACATAAAAAAAAAACAGAAATGAAGAATACAATAACTGAAATAAAGACTATATTAAAGGGAATCAACAGTGGATTCGTTAAAGCAGAAGATAAAATCAGCAATTTGGAAGGCAAGGTAACATAAAACACCCAATCAGAACAACAAAAAAGAAAAAAGGGTCCAAAAAAATGAGGATAGTTTAAGGGGCCTCTGGGACAACATCAAGTATGCCAATATTCACGTCAGAGAAGTATCAGAAGGAGAAGAGAGAGAGCAAGGAATTAAAAACTTATTTCAAGAAATAATGACTGCAAACTTCCCTAACCTGGTGAAGGAAATAGACATATAAACCCAAAAAGCACAGACAGTTCCAAATAAGATGAACCCAAAGATGGCTGAGATACATCATAACTAAAATTTAAAGACAAAGAGAGAATCTTAAAAGCATCAAGAGAAAAGCAGTTAGTTACCTACGAGGGAGCTCCCATAAGACTGTCAGCTGATTTTTTTAATAGAAATGTTGCAGGGCAGAATGGGTCCACAGGAAATATCCAAAGTGATGAAAAATAAAAACCTACGACCAAGATTAATCTACTCAGCAAAACTATCATTTAGAATCAAAGAACAGATAAAGAGCTTCTCAGACAAGAAAAAGCTAAAGGAGTTCATCACCACCAAACCGACATGACAAGAAATGTTAAAGGGACTTCTTTGAGGAGGTGGAAGAGGAGGAGGAGGAGGAGAAGAGGGAGAGAAAGATCAAAAATAGGAATAATAAAATGGTAATAACTACATATCTATCAACAATTATTTTAAATGTAAATGGATTAAATGCTCCAATCAAAAGACATCCAGTGACTGAATTTATAGGGAAACAAGTCTGCTACGTATGCTGCCTGTAAGAGACTCACTTCATATTGAAAGATTCACACATATTAAAAGTAAAGGGATGGAAAAAGATGAAAATGGAAACAACAAGAACAAAAAGCTAGGGTAGCAATACTTATACCAGACAAAATAGACTTTAAAACAAAGGCAAAGAAGGACCCAGTAATCCTACTTTGGGTATCTATCTGAAAAATCCAAAACACTACTTCAAAGGGACATGTGCATCCTAGATTCATTGCAGCATTGTTTACAATAGCCAAGATATGGAGACATATTGATATGTCTATTAATAAATAAACAAATAAAGAAGAGGTGGTACATGTATACAATGGAATATTACTCGGCCACAAAAAAGAATGAAATTTTGCCTTCTGCAACAACATGGATGTACCTAGAGGGTATTATGCTAAGTGAATAAGTCAGAGAAAGAAATACCATAGGGTTTCACTTGTATATGGAATCTAGAAAAGAGAGTGAACAAATGGGCAAGGCAGAGGACGACTCATAGATACAGAGAACATTTCGATGATTGTCAGATAGGAGGGGGTTTGGGGATATGGATGGAGTAGGAGAAGGGATTAAGAGGTACAAATTAGTAGTTGCAAAGCAGTCATGGTATGTAGAGTGTAGCGTGGGGAGTGTAGTCAATAATATTGTAGTGGCTATGTGCAGTGTCAGATAGGTGCTGGATTTGTTCAGGTGATCACTACATAAGTTATGTGGATGTCAAGTCACTGTGTTGTATACCTAAAACTAATATAATATTGTATGTAAATTGTAATCAAAATTTTTTTTAATTATTTAAATAAAATATTTGGATTTTAAAAATCCATATATGGTGATAGAAGGAGACTAGACTCTAGCTGATGAGCAAACAATGCAATATATTATAAAATTCTGCACCTAAAACTTATGTAATGTTATTAACCAATGTTACCCCAATAAATTGAATTAAACGAAAAATAAATAAATAATATCCTTGTGGTGAAGAAACTAACTGTTCAGTATCCTGACTGTTGTTGTGGCTACATGAGCCTATAACATGTGCTGAAATGGTTTAGAATTAAACACACACATACAAATACAAGCAAAGCTGGAGAAATCTGAATAAGATCAGTATATTGTTTCAATATCAATATCCTGGTTGTGATATTGTACTACAATTTGGTAAAATGTTACTAATATATAAAACTGGGTACAGGGTACATGGGATTTCTCTATTGTTTTTTACAACTGCATTTGAATATGCAGTTATCTCAATTTTAAAATAATAAAATGCATACAAAGCAATTAGTTCAATGCCTGGGACATCATATGTCCCTAATGAATGACAGCTATTTTAAGCTAAGTGCCTACTTATCTAATAAATTACTTTCACTCATAAAATTTGTTTATTTTATGGAACATGAGAATGGTATATCAGTCAACCTTTGAACAGAAAAAAATAGAAAACACCCTGGATGTTTTGATTAGCTACACATTTAATACAGAAATTAAAGGCTTACACAGATAAGAGGTCTAAGGATGGAGGAGTGAGGAATTGGTTAGAAGAGTACTTTCAGGAAATCTTGAAGTAATTGCAAACAAATCAGAGCCAATGATTTCAGCAGCTTTCAAGTCCAAAGTTGTTAATTTTCAGAAAGACCCACCAGTGATAAAGCAAACCACTGTACATTATCTCAGCTGCCAGGGAATTCTTACTAGTCTAGGAAACCTGTTAGTCTGCATTGCCTACTTGAAACTTCCACTAGAGAATAATGGCTCCCATTACTCTTTCACACAAAACTCATTTAAATGTTTCTTATTCTCAGGAAACATATGGGGAATAGGATTCCAGGAAATATAGTCCTAATCTTCTCTCCACTACAACAAGGAAATATAAGATAGAATGATGATGATTGATAATTGATGATGATACTGATAACACTGAAGACTATGGTGATGAGATGATGATGACAATGACTGATGTGAGTTGATGACAGATGATCCAGGACAGATAGGAAATTAAGAATTTTTTGTCATGACTCTAGTTGCATAAATTACTAAATAGATTTTTTCCTTTAACTCTTCCATCTAGTGATCTTATTAGTGGTGGTATTATTTCCATAATGAAACTTGCCAACATACAGCATCAGCCTCACTTGTTTAATTTGCTTTCTTCTCGCCTGAAAGTAGCCAAAAGTACAATGGTTACCTGAGAAGAGCCTCGTATCTGCAAACTGTCTGCCGTGGTAAGCTAGGAGAGCAAGTAGCCCCAGGCAAAGAAAATGTCATTCTAAGTCTTGATTATTTGGCTTTCAGTTTACTATATGCAGAGAAAAGATTCTAGAGAGATCTTACCTACTTAAGTTAGCATATTCATTCTCCATCTCTTGCAACTCTATCAAATAGATGGTTATTGTTTTTTATTTCCTTCCTTGAGTTTATCACATTCTATAATCATCTTATTTATTTATTTGTGTGCTCATTTATTCTTTATCTCTTCTCCACTAGTATATAATCTCCACAAATGGTATAACCTTTTCTAATTTGTTCTACTCTAAATTTCCAGTGTGTAAAAGCACCTGAAACCTGGAAAGTAGGGGATAAATATTTGTTGAATGAAGAGAGGCTTCTTGGGAAGAAGGTCACCATGTGCAAGTGGATTAGCTTATAGCCTAATATAAAATAATGCATTTTCAAGAAAATGTATCACCCTAAAGAAATAAGATGCCAACCCATTATTGTAAGTCCTGAGTGCAATTTAAATGTCAAACCATTTTCTAAGCGTTTTACGTATGTGTGTTCTAATATAATAATAATGCTAATATGTAGGCATTATTAATCCTATATACAGACAACAAAACAAAGGTTAAGGAGATTAAGTGACAAAAACAATGTTTCTAAAATTACACAGAGTATGTTCATGTTTCCAGAACCTGTATTTTCACAATTCCAGGCTGCTTCACTTCTCTGAAGAGGCTAGGAACAGGGATTGCAATAGGAATGAAGCACTTGTCTATTTATCAGTTTGAGAATCTGAGACTTTGCCACAGGATTTTCCACACACATCTGTTGCCCATTACTGAAAAGTATGCAGTAACATCCATAGGACTAAGTCAGAGCTATGCAGCCATCGGAAACTTTAGAAGCCATTTGGTGGAAGACGCCAGAGTCAGGCTTAGTAAGGTTTGAACTCATTGCGCAGACTTGGTCTCTGGTGACCAGACATAGTTAAATGCAGCTTCCAGAGAGAAGGGGTCGTCATGAGAACCAAGTTACATAAAACTATTGAAGCTTTGGCATCTTGGTTTCATAAATTTTTGAAAATTATTTCCCTAACTATATTTTCAATTATTTCTATTGCTTTTCCATGGAAAGGAAATTTAGACAAGGGTTGTACATAGAAAGTTATACAAGAAATTAAGACAGAAGGAGCCAAATAAATCATCAGTAAGATAGTCTCCAGCAGAGGGGGAATAATAGTATAAGAAAGAGAAGCGATAAAATTAGAAAAGATAACTGAGTCCTGGGACAAAGTTCTTGTTTATCACATTACCATGGCTTTGTTTTTTCATTATGACTGTATTTTTCCTGTTGAATATTAGAAATGTGGAGAGTTTCTCACAGCTGGATGAAATCTGCTCTACATGTTAGCTAACGACCTACTTCCTTATCAAAGAGACTCTGTTTCTTTGAGTTTCTTATTGATGTTAAAATTGAAAAATCCATCTTACTCAGAGTCAGATGTGGAAAGAATCTGGTGCTACTCTCTTGAGCAACTTTTTAAATGTTAGGTTCTCATTTTGAAGGGCCTGACTTTAAGCTGTTAAGTTTGAGCTAACCATGGTCTTCAGAAACCAGCAGCCATTCAACACAGTGAGAAAGTGCTTGGAATTTTCTGTTCGGCACAAAGATTGTAAAAGAGCAGCATGGAACTCAGCTAGTCTTTAAAAATACAGAGATCAGGCACGGGAGAATTTGAGGTGATATACATACAATGTGTGAAGAATTCAAGTTTAACCATCTTAAATTTTACATCTATTTTGCATTCACGACACATCTTAAAGTACGGAGTAAGAACAAATATCTTCACATAATTAATGAAACCCAATAAATATAATTTTTCTGAATTGGCTTAGGATGACTTCCTAGCTAGATAGTTGTTAGATATTCAACAGTTTAGATTACAATGTATGGTATAACCTGGGGCCTCTCCTAAATTAACTTTGAGTGGATTATTTCCTAATATCTGCCTTTCGAGTTCATAGGATTTTTCTGCCAGGATAAAATTTTTTGTAAAAGTGTTATAAAACACATTTTAACCTGAAAAATATGTTAGTTATAGTTATTAGAATATAGTTTTTAGAATTTGTAATATTGGTAAGATGATGAAATGAGTATATTCTATCACAATAGCTATTTTTTTATTATTTTTTGTTGTTATCAATGTATAACATACATACTAATTAGCTGCTGGAATTTACAATAAGTGAACACACCTATGTATCCAGCACTCAGAGGAAGAAACAGATCATTATCAGCATTCCAGAAACCCCATGTGTCTTCTTTCAACTTCTACATATACAAAAGATATTTACTATCCTGAATTTTAATACCATATATTAGTTTTAACTTTTTTATATCAATGGAATTATATACTATATATTTTTATGTCTGTTTTTATAACTTAATTTGTGAGGTCCATCTCCTTTGTTATGAATAATAGTTGTTTCTTCATTCTTGTTGCTGTATGATATTCCACAGAATGAACATATCATATTTTATTGATTTATTATAATTTTTATGAGCACTTAAGGAGCTTCTAGTTTGGGACTATTACAAATAATACATTTATAAACATTTTTATACATGTCTTTTGGCAAACATATGTATTTCTGTTGGATATAAACCTAAGTGTAGAATTTCTAGCTAAAAGAATATGCATATTTTTATAGAAGATACTGCCAGATAATTTTCCAAAGAGGGTCCGCCAACCGATAATCCTACCAGCAATATATTAGAGTTCAAACTGCTTCACCTATTTGCCAATACTTGGTATTACCAGGTTTGGGATTTTTTTTTTTAATCATATGTTGATGTATAATGGTATCTCATGGACATTTTAATTTGAGTTTTAGGATTTAACTTGAGAATGAGGAGCATGGACAATCAATGACATGGAAATAGTTCTACTAATGGCTTGTAAATCATTTGTCTATTCACGAGAGATTTGGATCTTGTGCTTTATTCACCAGAAAAGGGAGGGTGGCTTTTTTTTTTTTTTTTTTTATCACAGAATCGAATGTTAAAGCTAGAAGGGTTCTCAGAGATCAAGACTGAAGCTGATCCTTGGAGATATGAGCAGACACATTCCCTGCGATTCTTGAATTTTCATAGGCACCAACAGCAGCATTTGCTGTCACGTTAATAATCTCAACTTTGCTGCTTTCTTTGTATAACAAATCAGAATATGGTATGGCAAGTTGACAGAAGAGTTGAGGTGAATTCTCAGCAATGCTTATAATGTGTTCAGGACTCCCATGCATATTTTTTGATCCGCTTCTGCCCCTCAACAAGAAAGTCAGCAGGCCCTTCATAAATGAGAGATCTGCAAGACTTGCAGCAATCTGTTTGAGAAAAAAAAATCTAGCAACTTCTATGACATGAAAGGGAAGTAAGAAGAAAGAAAAGTAAAAAATATTTTCATTAAGGCTTAGAGTCTGTAAAACATGGAATTCTTTCTCAATAAATATTTATTCACCTCCTATAACATACTAAAAGTTGAAAAAATTATTCTTTCCTCAAATTCTGGAATCATCTATGTGCCATGGTAGTTTATAAACTATGAGAAATGATGACTAAATATGTTTATGTAGATTAGACCTATAAATTTTAAGACATTATTATAAGTGGTTCTTAACTCCTGTTTCACTTTAAAGAAGCCAGCACTTTTTATTAACATAAAGACAACCTGAACCATAGCATGTAGGTTAAATAAGGTAAAAAATCTCATTTAAGTGAGTGAATGGTTTCCTGAAAAATACATACAATTGTCATGTATGTAAACACCGAACTCTGTATTTCTATAAGAGATTCCAAAAAGAAAATTAATTTTATGAAATATTTAAATATGTATTGCCTCAGAGTAATCACATATACATTAATATATTGTGTGTATGTGTATATAAATATATATAAGAATACATATTGCTATACCCTACAAATATGTGCTATGCATATATTTATATAAATACATATATTTTCATACCATATATAAATGGTAGCTCTATGCACAGCATTATATCTTGCATTATATCTCATGTTATATCTTGTTAGAATTTAGATGTCATAGTTCTCTCAGTGTTCTAAATGAGAGTTCTGCAAGACTTTCAGGAATCAATGTGAGTACATTCTTATTTTTTGAAATGGCTGCATAAGATTCTATTACAAGCATCTACCACAATTCAGCTGAACACTGTCTTCTTGATAGACCTTTTGTTTCTTTACCGTTTTTTTTTTTCCTATTAAAACAAGACTGGAATAAACATTAGTACTTGATATCGTTATATAAGTTGAGACTGTACTTGTATCATAGATTCTGGAAAATGTACTTGCTCAATCAGAGGGGTTACATAAATTCTGATCATAGGCACCAACAGCAGCATTTGCTGTCACGTTAATAATCTCAACTTTGCTGCTTTCTTTGTATAACAAATCAGAATATGGTATGGCAAGTTGACAGAAGAGTTGAGGTGAATTCTCAGCAATGCTTATAATGTGTTCAGGACTCCCATGCATATTTTTTGATCCGCTTCTGCCCCTCAACAAGAAAGTCAGCAGGCCCTTCATAAATGAGAGATCTGCAAGACTTGCAGCAATCTGTTTGAGAAAAAAAAATCTAGCAACTTCTATGACATGAAAGGGAAGTAAGAAGAAAGAAAAGTAAAAAATATTTTCATTAAGGCTTAGAGTCTGTAAAACATGGAATTCTTTCTCAATAAATATTTATTCACCTCCTATAACATACTAAAAGTTGAAAAAATTATTCTTTCCTCAAATTCTGGAATCATCTATGTGCCATGGTAGTTTATAAACTATGAGAAATGATGACTAAATATGTTTATGTAGATTAGACCTATAAATTTTAAGACATTATTATAAGTGGTTCTTAACTCCTGTTTCACTTTAAAGAAGCCAGCACTTTTTATTAACATAAAGACAACCTGAACCATAGCATGTAGGTTAAATAAGGTAAAAAATCTCATTTAAGTGAGTGAATGGTTTCCTGAAAAATACATACAATTGTCATGTATGTAAACACCGAACTCTGTATTTCTATAAGAGATTCCAAAAAGAAAATTAATTTTATGAAATATTTAAATATGTATTGCCTCAGAGTAATCACATATACATTAATATATTGTGTGTATGTGTATATAAATATATATAAGAATACATATTGCTATACCCTACAAATATGTGCTATGCATATATTTATATAAATACATATATTTTCATACCATATATAAATGGTAGCTCTATGCACAGCATTATATCTTGCATTATATCTCATGTTATATCTTGTTAGAATTTAGATGTCATAGTTCTCTCAGTGTTCTAAATGAGAGTTCTGCAAGACTTTCAGGAATCAATGTGAGTACATTCTTATTTTTTGAAATGGCTGCATAAGATTCTATTACAAGCATCTACCACAATTCAGCTGAACACTGTCTTCTTGATAGACCTTTTGTTTCTTTACCGTTTTTTTTTTTCCTATTAAAACAAGACTGGAATAAACATTAGTACTTGATATCGTTATATAAGTTGAGACTGTACTTGTATCATAGATTCTGGAAAATGTACTTGCTCAATCAGAGGGGTTACATAAATTCTGAAGATATTTTTGGGCTTTTTATATGCTTGTCTCTGCAGGTAGGCATGATATTAACTAAAATCATAGGAACTAAAAGGAGAGGAGGCATTGTTATGACAAGAAAAAGGAGTAATGGATGCTTCATCGGCTGAAAAAAAAGCATATGCATACATACATACATACATACATAGGCATTCACACATACTCATACACATACACAAACTCATACAGACATATGTCTACTTAAGAAGGGATCCCACAAATTATCACTTGCTTCATTTTTAGCTGTGACATTAGCTAATGTGGTTTAGGACAAGTCTTTCACTTTCATTTGCAAATTGAGATACATAACCAAAATCAATGGCTCTCAAACTGTGATCTGCATACCAGTAGCATCAGCATCACCTGGAAAGTTGTTAGAAACATAAATTCTCAGGGTCTGTTCACAGCCAACTGAGTCAGAAGCTCTGAAGTTGGAATCCAGAAACCAATGTTTCCATAAAATTCTCTAGGGCTTTCTGAAACACACTGAAGTTTGAGAACCATCAGCCTAAATGATCTGGAATATCCCTTCCAGCTCTTATATTGTATGAACTTGTCAAATCCTGAAGAACCTAGCTATCTCTTTTATTCCTTTTAGATTGTGAGCTTTTTGAGAGCAAGAAATGGTCCAGAAATCCAATTAATAGACAGTAGATATTGCTTCTGATAGTGAATAATGAGGCCATAAGTATTATAAGAATCCCTTATAAGATTAGCTACTTCATAAACAATTATGTTTTTGAACCTTCATGATTGAGTTCCAATATCAATTTGATTGCTGGATTCGATCTTATCTCAGATTCTATGACAACAAAGTTTTGATCTCTTTTTCAACTCAATTATTATCTGAATTCTGACTTTACTGGTTACATAGTAATGGCCTTCTAGCTACAATCTTCTCAGATTTGCCCTACAAGTCACTACCAGAGTAATCCTCCTAAAATAAAACCTTTGTACAGTTATTTCTTACTCAAGAAAAGAGTGGATAAAGTACATAGTTATAAACATTTGTTCAGTATTTATAAACATTTGTCCTCCTGTATACCAGCACTGTGTATATTGTGGATACAAAAACAAAGTTTTGTTTCAAGAAGTTGGAAGCTTCTCCAGGAGAGAGGCAAGTTAACCAATTATTTCCACGTAGTGTGAGCTGTGCTGATGTAGAGGAAAGCCTAGGGCCATGGGAGACCAGAATGAGATATAGAAGTTGGCTGGAATGGTGGTAAAGGGATCAGTGAAGAATGCCAAATGAAGACAATGGCATTTCCATGAGTTAAAAGGCAAGGTAGCAGACATTCAAATTTTTGCCACACAACTTTTATTTCATGCTTCTCCTGATTACAAAGTCCTGATTTTCCTCAGGAAGATCACTTTCCTACTCTCTGCCTTCTGGTAGAACTGTCGGCAGACCACACTCAAAGGGTTAATCTAGTTCTGAGCCAGTTGAAACAACACATTCTTTGGCCAGGAAGATTGGTTTAGGCATGGGGATATGATCCAACTGGAACCAATTCAGTAACAATCTCCCTGGGATTTCTGGAATCTCATAGCTTTGGGAGCTCTTGGAAGTCTTTTTACAACTCAAGTGGAAAATCTGCCTGAGATTGGAGTCAACACAGAGGAATAAAAAGACAGCAGAGGAGAGAAAAAACTGGATCTTGTTGGCATAGTTTAAACCACTGGTTGTGATACCTAATCCTACCCACAGACTGTTGAGTCAATGGAACCACTAAATTCAATTTCTTTCTTAAACCAGTTGAAGTCATTTCTGTTGTCTCTTGCAACCAACATAAGACTTTACCAGATATAGGGAAGAAAAATATCTCCAGCCAAGGAAATAAGTACAAAGACGTAACCCTGAGACATGATGGTACATGCAGTCCTCAGTATGTGGTCTGGTTTGGTGGCAGCATAAAACATGACAGAGGGAGTGACTTAAGAAGATATTGGTGGGACACACCCAGGCTCAGCTCATAAAGGATCTTGTAAAAGTTTTTAAAACATATATAAGGAGTCAGCAAACTTTTTCTGTAAAGCATCAGATAGTAAATATTTTCAGCTTTGTGGACTAAGAGGCCATGTATGGTCACTTTCATAGTCAACTCCACCTTCACAGCATGGAAGCAGCCAATAAACAATATGTAAACAAATGAATATGTCTGTTTAGGGATACCACAAAAAATGGAGGCCTTGGGAACATGGGGTGGAGGAGAGGGATTGGCCTGCGGACCATAATTTGCCAACATCTGATCTTTATAATGCTTCATGGGGCACAAAGCACCTTCACAGATGGGCCATTAATCTATTCAATGAGTATTTGCTGATCACTTGCTATTCAACAGGATCTGTTGTAGCCTTTAGATATGAAGCTACATTTAGCATACAGCCATGATTTTTGTCCCAGTTGAAGGAGAGTGTGGTAGGGTGGGAGAAAGAGACATAAAATAAATAAACAACAAAATAATTTGAGATAATGCTGATTATGATGAAGAAGGCCAAGCAGGGTGCTGTGATTGGAGGAGTCAGGCGGTTACTGCAGCTGAGATGGATTGGACAGGTGAATACCCAGGAGAGACACATTCTGAGAAGAAACAGCAAGAGCAAAGACTTTAAGAAAGAATGTCTTTCACATATTTAAAAAAACAGGCAAAAAGCCATTGTGCCTAGAATTTATAGAAAAGAACAGGAGGTAAGGGGCGAGGTCACTTAGGGCTATAAAAGTCATGGTATGCAGCTTGGATTTTATGCCCTGGGAAGCCATTAAAGGACTTTAAAGGAACATGATCTGACATATTTTATAATAGTGTTGTCCAATAGAACTATGTCACACATGTCATTTTCAATTTTCAAGTCACCATAGCAATAAGTCGAAAGAAACAGGTGAAATTAACTTTAATAATATATTTTCTTTAATCCCAATGCATCCAGAATATTATAATTTCAACATGTCATCCATATAAAAATTAATAATGTATTTTACATTTTTTTTGTCTTTGCATTAAATCTCTGAAATTCATTATTTTATACTTACTGCATTTTATACTTACAGCACATCTCATTTGGAAATACTACATTTCCATGGTTTGATAGCCACTTATGTGAGTGACTACCATGGTGGAAAGCACAGTTTTAGAGAGAATAAGGAATGGAGTCTCAAGAGTAAAGGTGAAAGCAAGGGGACCAGTTTCAGAGGCTGTTGCGGTGGTGTAGATGAATGAAAGAATGTGGTCCAGGGTAATAGCAGCAGAGAGGGATTAATTTGAGATGTCTTGTGGAGAAAAGGTTGAATGAATTAGAGTCGGGAACTGAAGTGAAGAGAGGTATTTCTAGGGGTTGGTATAAATAGCTGGGTTGTTTGTTGGTTTCATTTTCTGAGTGAGCAAAGCCTAAGAGAGAATGAAGCTGGGCAGATGCAGAATGAGAAATTTGGGTTTAGATATATTAAGTTCGAGACGCCTATTAGGCATCCAGAAAAGCAGTTAAACAGAGTGGTTCTGTCCCAGAGCCATCATTAATCTTACAGACAGAGATAGTTTCTCATATTTCAAAATCTTTGAAAAAGCAAGTTTTAATCTGCATATACTTGGCCCACATTCTCCCCTTCTCCCTTCTCCTCCGCCTATTTGTAAAGAGATTGATTTCATTTTGCATGAGATGCTACAGTATTTTCAATTTAAATGGAAACCTCAAATAAATTGGATTTAAAATCTTCTCAGGGAAAAAGGAAACAATTTGTTTTCTGGGGTTTAATTTCAAAGCAAGAATTATAACCATGGCTATTTCAACCCATTCCTTGATCACCTTCCCTGACAACACATGCTCTTGTAAAGGTAGAGGGATCGTTGAAATTTATAAGGGGTGGGGGTGGCTGTATCTACACACCAAAGAAGCCATGAAAGAGCTCATTGGTGGCAGTCCCCAGCCTCTAGAGCTTCTAATCCACCCAAAACAAACTGTCTTTTCTCTTCTTAACAATTTCCACAGCTACAGGCTACAAAACCTCTCTTGGTAGTCAACTTCAATATCATATCTCACACAAACCAGCTGGGGGGAAGGTAAATGCTGTCAACTCGCCAGCTGGCTTTACCAGATGTTTACCTTAATTCCAGCCAATTGTTTTTGGAATAACCATTTATCTGAATTAAGTTGCTCCACCCCAAACCACAGTACATATATAACAATGGCCTAAATAAATTTAAATATTTTTTTCTGCTTTGCTACTTACTTCCTTAGAAAATTAGGAAAAGTCAGTCAATCCATTTTCCCTCCCTACTAACAAAGTTAGGATTAAAATTGTAAAACTGATGTACCTGATGGAAATTTACTGAACTACTATTGGTACAATATTGAAATCGTCTATACTTACCACATTTACCAGTTAACATCTAAGATATTTTCATTCTTCTCTGCCTCTTGACACTCCAATAAATGTAGGCAAATAATAGTTATTGCAAAAGACTTGTATGTCTAACTAATAAAGAATTCTATATTGAGTCGATTAAATTTTAATGCCTGGTTGTTCATTCATTAGATGATTCAGGCCCCCTTATTGTCCATTTGCCTGAGGGCAGTTCACCATTGACTAGCAACTTGAACTATAATTTCCAGGAAAATTTTAATACTGAAATGCACATTTCTCCACACCAGAAAGCTAGTGTTAGGATTTAAGAGGAGAGCTCAGAATCAGTGACTCCACTCAAAGCATTGCTTGAAACGTTTAAACTATATTTCATTTAAATTCAGCAACACGGAATTTTTTCCTTCCTCGCTAAGTTCTTATTAAAACAGATTTCAGCTGCCTAAATAACTAGTTGCGAAATGAGACTGTTTTTGCTTTCTTTTTATCTACATCAGAGCAGTAAAATAAAGAACTGTGAAGAACACGTGATTATGTTTTGTTTTGCCTACGCAGTGTTTTTTAGAACTTTGGATTTGAAGGCCATCAGGCAAGGCATGCAATCTTCAGTTCCTTACAGGTCTGGCCATTCCCTGTGGTTTGAAATAGGACCTTGTTCACAAGTTCAAGCCATTGCTTGGTCCCTGGGAGTATTCCATTTGCAGCCCCTGAGCCACACCATGCCTCCACCATAAGCAAAGCTTGGGTTTTGAAATCAAGACATGGGCTCAAATCTCAGCTTTGCCATTTACTACTAGCTCAGGGATTTGCAGAAACTTTCTTAATCTTTGTAAACCTCAGTTTTCTCATCAATCAAATGAGGATAACTCACCTTTTTATAGGGTGCTGTACTGTAGTCATAAAATAATGCATTGTACTTACCCAATACGTGAAAGATAGCCAAGCATTTAACAACGACCTCTCAAATCTGTGAAATGAAATCTTTTTTGATGTGAACATAGTAAATCCTTATAAAAGGTAAGCATTATGTTAATTACCCAGATGTCTTGACATCTGGGCATTTGGACGACTGTTATATATGTTTCATCTGAATACTTGCCATTCTGTCATCATAGCCAGTGCTTTATCCAGCTTTTCAGAAGTAGTTTGGCATTACTCTATGTGTTGTTGGTCTGCTTATTTCTGAAACTGTTTAAAACTAAATATAAATTTATTGTGATGCTTTATTTCCAGTAAGTTTTGACAATAAACCAAGGACAAAATAAAATAAAATAGCAAAAACTACAGCCCTTTGGGATTCAATTAACACAAGCAAGGTCATTCTCAAATTTATGAAAAGATGGAAATATTATGATCACTCAGAGAGTGTTTAAAACTTCAGAATTTAGACGTGGTTCCATAGTATAGCAGTTAGCATGTCTGCTTTACACGCAGAAGGTCCTGTGTTCACGCCCCAGTGGAGCCAGGTCCATGGTCTAAGCCTGATGTCTGATCTCGGAAGCTAAGCAAGGTCAGTCCTGGTTAGTACTTGGATGGGAGACCATCTAGGAAGACCAGGTGCTATAGACATAAATAATAATAATAAATAAAAACTTCAGAATTTAATTGCAAATAAAAGAGAATGTTGATAGCCCAGAAATGTGACCTAAATCCAAAATATTATAATGTCAGGAAAGGTTTTGGGAAGATTGATAGTACTATAGAGCAAAGTTCAGGTGATTCTAATTACAGTCAGAAACTAGCAAGATTTTTTTTAACATATTGTGAATTTCTTTTGTAATTTAAAACCTCTAGATTTGACAAAAGAAAAAAATAACCATGTCCATGGTTTTAATTTTTCACAGTTACTTATGCTTTGTTATAAATGATTCACAAATTGTGGCATATTTTGTGAATATGTATGTTGAAACTTTTGTCAGCATCAAACTGTTCTCTCTCTGTTTACCATAAAGGTGACGTGATAATTTATAAATTAATTTTATCAAAACATTAAGAGTCTTGCCAATAGCTCTGCTTATTTTTTTCATTGTGAGTGTTGAAGAATTTCCACAGAAAGAAAAACGCAGCTATGGAATTTGACATCCATGGGCCTGCATAAGTAGGACAAATTTCTTCCCTGTAGACACATCCACCCGCTAATAATGGGTTATCGGTAGAAATGGATATAAGCACATTTTAATATATACAAGTGCTGTGTTTGGAAGGCAGTACATACCCCAGGCTTTTAAGGACAAAAATGTGGAGCTTTGTCTGGATTCGAATCCAGACTCTACTGTTGATCTTGAGCACATATGTCAAATTCCCTGAGCCACATTTTTTTCATCTATATAATGGCACTAAAATACCTCTACCACAGGCTTTTGTGAAGATTAACTGAGAGGATAGATGTAAGATAATTATGCTCAGTGTTTGATATTTGTTGTTGTCTCATTATTGTTAGAGGTAGGTTAGAGCAATTTCTATTTATTGATTTCCTTTATCTGCCTAATTTTTCTCATCTCTAGAATGAGATCATATACCTCATAGGGTCACTATGAAGACAGAGTACATGGCTCTGTTAAAATTGGCATTAGCAGACATGGTTCCATAGTGTAGCAGTTAGCACGTTCTGCTTTACATGTAGAAGGTCCTGGGTTCGCACCCCAGTGGAGCCACAGTACATGGTCTACGGCCATGCCACCCTGAACAAGCCTGATGTCTGATCTCAGAAGCTAAGCAGGGTTGGGCCTGGTTAGTACTTGGATGGGAGACCACCTAGGAAGACCAGGTGCTGTAGGCATAAATAATAATAATAATAAATAATAATAATAATTGGCATTAGCAACAGAACCAATATGTATTATACACTTATGGATCTGACAGACTGAGCAAAATTCTTTACTTCTCTATTAATCTCATTTAATTCTCACAACTTTCATATTATTATATAATTATCCCCATTTGGAAGATAAGAAAACTGAGACTAAGAAAGATTGAGGTAACTTCACAAGTCACATAGCTAGTATGTAGAAAAATTGGGATTTTAACTCTCGCATATCCAACTTTAAAGCCTTTGCTTTTCACCACTTTATCATAATACCAGAATTTACAGACTCAGATTGCTTTATACCTAGAAGGTAAATATAATGAATGAAATAAGCTGAATGGGAACTATGACAAAAGGGAAGAGCCTGCCTCATGTAAAGGGGTAGCCAACACCATGAAGCAATGAGGATCCAATGCTATCATGTATGTGATCTATCAAGAAAAGTCTGGAATCCAGATTTTCATATGAAATCTCCTGACTATTAAATGTTTATAGCTAATTTAGTTTATTTTAAATGCTATAATAACCGAAAGAAATGTATCTGCAGGCCAAGTTCAATTTGCAATGTCAACTCTATACTATTCTCTAGAACAGTATGATCTGTAGATCCCTGATGGCCCCCTAAGACCTTTTCAAAGTGACTGTATGTTCAAAACTATTTTCAAAATAATTGTTTTTCCTCATTGTGTTGACATTTGCACTAGTGGCACAAAAGCAATGTTGGAAAGAATTGCTATTGCATTGGCATGAATAAAGGCAGTTTCTCTAAACTATATCAGTAACTGTTGTTTTATTCACTACCATATTCTCAAAGTAAAATAAAATTATGCCAGTTTTACTTAAAAATGTCATTAGTAAGGCAGTAAAATTTATTCATTTATTTAATCTAAATTTTGAGCACACATCTTTTAAATAGTCTACATGATGAAATGGTAAATTTATACAAAGTCTTTTTCTCTAGAAGAACTAAACTAATCAAATGGCAAGCTGAAGTAACTCCTTTTTTATGGAACACCATTTTTACTTAAACAATAAGTTGACAAACTATGGCTATTCAGATTTGGTATTTGGCAGAACATTTATTCAAAAAAAAAAAAAAGCAAGCCTAGAAAAACAACTGACAATACTTATTGCCAATGATAAAGCTCAAGTTCCAAGTGAAAAATTAAAATTTTAGAAAACTTAAGCTTGACAGATTCCCAATACTCAAAATACTTTTATGGTGTGATTGGTAATTATATTAAAAATTGTGGAGTTTTTTTTTAATATAGTATAACCACATATGTCAACATTTGGAAAATCTGCTTAACTCCATGAACCAATATTTTTCAGTGGATAATTCATGATATTCCAGAAACTTGCTTAGAGTAAAACCATTCAAAGTGTAACATAGACCAATGAATTCTCATGTAATTGATTACGAAAAGTTCATTGATATGGTTTCAGAGCTAAACGTGACAACCACTTCTCCAAAATAGTAGTATTCAAAGTGTTATTTATGGATAAGCAGTGTCAACACAATCCTGAGTAATTGTTAAAAATGTAATTTTATGAACCTCATCCTAGACTGATCAAATCAGAACCTCTGGACGTGGATCCCAGAAATCTGCATTTTAACAAATCTTCCAGGTGATTCTGAAGCATTGTTCTATATCAAACTGTGTTGATCACCTACCTCCACAGGAAAAAAAAAAAAAAAAAAAAATCGAGAATACACCCTCGATATATGGATACTTATTTATTTAGTCTAAATACTTCTGTACTGATACTTTATGAACATTAGGCAAAAAACTGAAGCATGCACAAAAAGTAAAAATTAGAGGATGATATGTTTTCTGTTCAATATATCGCACTTCTGTCTAAAGTTTGGTCCATGTGGGTCTCCAGTTATAACAGCATTGCTCCATAAAAAGGTTTTGTAAGAACCCCTTTTCCTCCAGTAATTGAGCCTTGATAAATTAAGGATTGCCTCTTTTTGACTCTCTTCTATTTCAATCAGCGTCCCCCTCTCTTTTTTTTTTTTTCCTTATCAAACGTTTTCCAAGCAGCTGTCTACATCAGAAACTCTCTTCTATAAAATTTAAAGCAGTAGAGCCCAGGGAAGCCAGACTACAAAGAGAATTTCAGAATGAGCTGCTTCTCTAATAGTCTGCATTTGCTTGTTTTTCCCTGAGTTCATTTGATCTCTCCATAAATGAAAGAAGAAACAAATGAATGAATCAGAAAGGAGTGTTTGCTCGACTTCTCTGTTGTTTCACTGTAGGCTTTCATTCTTGACTTTATTCATGGATGACTTTTTAATCCTCAAATTTCAAGACTTAGGAATGATAGTTGCTTGTGATGTTTCCATATTTATTTAACAGAGAAAACAAGAGATCAAGAATAAGCAACATTTTGTTGTTTCTTTTTCTTTTTGTTGGAAGGAAAGCCTTAAAGAGAAAAAAAAGGAAAAAAAAATACTTCAAGCTCTCTGTGAACTCATTTGATTAAACCATATGTGAATATTTCCCACATTAGCCTGATTATAAGGATGAGCTGGGACAATTTTTTAATACAGATTTTTTTTTTTTTTGGCTCTACCCCAGATCTATTGACTATAATCTCTAGGGAAAAAACTGAGAATTTATTTTTTGACAAATACTTTAGATGATTCTTATGATCAGGTAAATTTGGATACTTAGTGATTAGAAAGTTTGAAAACAGATTTAAAGGTAATAAACCATATTGCTAATTGCCTATTGTAAATGTATAATATCTTCCTGCACTGAGCAACATTCTCTGGGGGCTTCATGGATAGAAGGATGAGGCAATATCTGAATTTGTGTCAACTCATCCCAAAAGCACCCAGTGGAGTCAGTATAGTATGATGGTTTGGAGCTCCTGCTTTGGGATCTGATAAACCAAGATTCCATTTCAATCTCTGATCTTACTTGCTGTGTAATTATTTGGGGGGCTTAACATCTTTAAGCTTGACTTTCTTGAAAATCTGAGCTAAAATTATCAACTTTTCAGGGCTGGTGATAAGGGTTAAATATAACACCACACTTCGTCTAAATTTCAGACCCATTGCTACACTGGTGATCAAGGTTTTAACCTGGTTAAGCCTCAGTTCTCTCCTGTATAAAACAAAGATAGTAGCAACTATCTGGGTCCTAGTCTGCTACTTAATGCTCAATATCTATTCTTTTCCTTCTTTGTAGGAGAATCCAGATTTATGCTGAGTATGAAATTGCCCAGCTAAAAAATATACACTTACAGAAATGTGGCCTTTGCAATGTAAACTCTAGATCTTAGATAAGTCTCCTAGAGAAAATTCCTCTCTTCTACCATTCGCTGCCAGAAAACAGATATAAAGACACTAATAGTCATCATGGATCATGCAATGATCTTAAAAATGGAAGTCACACATGATGAATGAATTCCTAATGATATCACCCAAACCTGGGCTGTTTAATTTCAAATAATTTTTCTTACAAGAAAACTAAGCCTATTATTCCTTTTTAAGCCTATTATTCCTTTTTAAGCCTATTATTCCTGCACTAGGAGCTTAATGTGATTCCTAACTGATACACCACCTCATAGGGATTTTCTAAGGATACAATTAGATAAAGCATGTAAAACACTTATAACAGTGCCTGGCACATAGAACATGCTTTGAAAAATGAAAATTTTTGTTAAAACTGGCCTTGGATTCCACAGGACTTTGCAAAAGGAACATGCTGATTCCCCTCTGGACCATGGACAATGTGATTTTCAGTGAAGCTAAGTGACAGCCAGAGTGAAAAACAAAGGAACACAGTAGAAGCTCTGTTAGCCCTCTAACCCACACACCAGGCGAACATAGGCCACTTTCTAATTCATCTGAGTACTTCAGCCCTCACCAATCAAATCGTTTACTTAGCAAAGTTGCGCATCCAAACCTGTCTGTGCCTGATGCTGAAATACATAATACACAAAATAGATAATTTAATATATGAAAAATTCCCTTTGGCATGTGGGAAAAAATCATTTAAAAACTTGGAAGTATTCTGTGCTTTGCCTTAAATTTTCATTTTACTTTAAACTAAAATGGCATCAACGATGACACATAATAAACATGGCTTATACGAGAATGACTATTTGGAACCTCAAAATCTGGGCTCCTCATCCAAGAAAAGCTCTTGGCCTTACATTAGATTTGGCAAATAAGTGGACATTTAATTGTTTTAAGTTACAATAAAATGTATATGAGGTGTATGTATCAACTTGTCATTTATTGCTTTTACTGAAGTTTTCAACTCACTCATCAACTATGATTCTCAATCATTTTAGATTAAGGGGCACATTTTCAGTCCCATCCAGAGCTCACACTGCCACAAGCATAGCCTGAGGACAGATATCTAAAGGAACTCAGGGTTGATTGCGAGGGTGCAAAAAGACACATGCTCCCCTGGCTCCCATGTGGATCCAGAAAGAAAGGAAACCAAGGAAAGAATTTACATCAAAGCAAGTTAGGCAACACCAAACTTTCTTTACAGGTTTAAAGAGAAAAGTGTCCTCTGTGGACAGTGATTTAAGAGGCATTCTTTGAAGTGCTCCTGTTTGTTTTGCAGTATTTTCCCACTTGCCTCTTGAAATAGAATGAGAGTGAAACTCCTTTTCTTCCAGCAGAAAAATAAGACAAATAATAGAGCTTCTCAAATCAAATATTTGAGAAGCTCTATTATTTGTGTCAATTGTTTGTCTAAAGAGTACCTGAAATTGTTCTCCTCTGAGACCTGGAATGAGGGTAGCAAGGCCTACCTTTGTATCTAACATGATCACTTTTAAAGTTTATCAGCACTTAAAGGGGGACAAATATATGGTGATGGAAGGAGACTTGACTTTGGGTATTGAACACACAATGCAATAGACAGATAATGTGTTATAGAATGATATACTTGAAATCTGTATAATTTTATTAACCAATGTTACCCCAATAAGTTTAATAAAAATTTATTTTTAAAATAAGTAAATAAATGAAAGTGGTAAGTAAAGACAGAAAGAAAAAAAAAAAGCCTCTATAGGTGTTTAATTGCAAGTAATCTATTGGATTTACTTGAAACATACCATGCAGCCTGGCTCCCCAAATCTGAAAAATCACTTCAGCATTGTTTCTTAAATAGAATCTGATCTGTCAGTTATGTTACAGAGCAGTGCTTCTCAGGCTCTAATATATATTTAAATCACTTTGGGATCTGGTTAAAATGCAAATTTGTATTCAGTAGGTCTAGGTGAGGCCCTGAGACTCTGCATTTCTAACGAGCTCCTGGGCAGCATAGATGCAGTAGGTCAAGGACAACCCATCAGGTAGCCTGGGTATGGAGAAAAAAAAAATTATCAGTAGCAAGTGTGAATAAATTAGGGGGGAATAAAGATAGTAGCATGTTGAGGTAGACAAGATAGTTGGCAAGACAGCCTTCATCAATTTCTTCCCTCTGTGCACATACACTGAGCCCCATGTTAAGTGGCTGAATTTAACTCCTCTCACCTTCAACCTGGAATAACCTTAGCATATGGTTGACAAATAGAATGTGAGAGAAGTCACATTCTGAACTTCCAAGGCCAGGGCAGAAGAAGCCCTACAGCTTCCGCTGGCATCATGGAATGCTCCTGTTGGGATGATCCATATCAAAATCCAGCTTCAGTGCTGAAAGAAGCTCAAGCCACGTGGAGATGTCATGTGTAGGTCCTCCAGTCAACAATCTCAAAAAGCTCCCAGACAATAGCAGTCTCAGCTGCCAGCCCTGTAAGTAAGCCATCTTAGGCATCCAGGCCCATTGAAGCTTTAGATGACCAAAGATCCAAACTGACTACTGTCTCATGAGAAACCTCAGCAAGGGCCAAACAGCTAAGCCCAGTTGACTCACAAATTAAGATATCATGTTGTTGTTTTCAGCTACTAAATTTTGAACAATGGATAACTGGAACAGATATTGTTAAGCAAATGGTTAAGATTGTGTGTTCTAAATGTCAAATGTGAATTGATGTGATGGTCAGATGGGTACTAGACTTACAGGGGAATCATTCTGATGTACACCTGAAACTAATATAATATTGAATGTCAACTATAATTAATTTTTTTAATTTTTTAATGAGTTCACTAATGTAATTCTGACTCTGCTTTTCTTATCTATGTAGGTATAAGCAGTTACTTAACTCATCTGTACCAGTTTCTTCATTTCTATGGTGTGGATAATAATATTAACAATCTCATGTCATGATCCTTAAAACCACATGTAACTATGCTGCATATAAAAAGCACAGCATACAGTAACTCACAATAACAACACCACTATTATCATTATCATCATCATCATTTTTATATTACCACCAACAACACTACCACTACTATTGATATTATTATTGTTTCTTACCAGGTTTTAGAAGGAGAAAGAGAAAGATCTCTTACTTGGTCTTCATGAAAAAGCCAATGAAAACCAAAAACAAAAATGGCCACTTCGTATAGTGTTTAGAATAATGCCATTTACCTAGCATATGTTTGGCATATATTAACTATTATTATAATACCACTTTTTTCTTATTGTCAGTATTCTTGGGTACACTATTCCAGTGTTCTATCAACTATTCACATTTTCAAGATATGGTTCAGATCCTTTATTATCTCTAAGGTAATGATTCCTAGAAGTAACACACTTTTAATTATTTAACGTATGTCCATTAATTCATTCAATAACTATAAAGTGTCAGCAATATGACAGACCTTCTGATAGGGACTGAGGATATAGCAAGAAAGACAGACAGATATTCAGCGGTGATTAAAGGGGTAAAATTAGAGTTTAAAAAAAGAGAAAAGCAAGATAAGGCTGTGCTGTATACATTAGAGAAATCTAATATGATCTGAGATTGAGATATATCTAGAAAGTCATTTCTGGTGGAACTAAGACCAAAAGGAAGGATGAGTAGAAATGTGCTCGCAAGTCAAAGTGACACAGTTGGATGGGTGGAAGCATGGGGTGGTAATGTGCCTCACAGAAGACTCAGCCTGAGCAAATGTCCTGAGCTAGAAAAGAGCATGGAACCTCCAGGAAAAGAAAGTAAACAGAGTGGCTGGATATAGGGAGAAAAGCTTGAGAGGAGCCTGGAAAAGTAAGCAGGGCCACTCACAAAGTTCTTTCCATACTCAGATGAGGATTTTTGACTTTTTCCTAAGGGTATGTAGAATACTGTGAAGGCTTTAAAGTAGGGAAGTGATATAGAATGGTGTGTTTATTGTTTCTCTGTTTAGATGGCTTTGATTGCTGTGTATAAAAAGGACTGAAGAGGTATGTGTGTGAGAGGAAATTGCTATAGCCCAGGAAGAAGAAGATAATAGCATAGACTAGGGAATGGTGGCATACGTAGAGAGAAATATCACCTGCCATTGGATAATGATCTTTTAATTGGTAGCCAACTAATTGAATTTTTCCAAAGGATCCACTTGAACCTGATGCTACTCTAGTGAGCATCACCTATTGTGACTCAGATTACTAATCCCTTGCTTGGTAGTAAGTACACTCTTCACTAACAGTGGCTTGAGGTTCAGTCCTCGGTATCGTAAAATAGTTTAGAGATTATGAATCAGAATTTGAATCCTGGCTCAGTAGTTATTGGTTGTCATATGAACTTGGAAAAATCACTTCTCTGTGCCTGTTTTCTCATTCATAAAATGGGTATAAGAATAGTGTTTACCTCATGGGTTAGTGAGAATTAGAAGTATGGAAAGTATTTATACAGTACCTGGAATGAAGAGAATCTTCAATAATAATTCTAATTATTTTGTAATCAATTATTCTGCACATACATTTTGAGCCAAGCACTGGGATTTAAAGGTGAATTAATTGATGTCCCTGTTCTTAAAGTTACTTATAATCTACAAGTGTTAGATTACTAATCACAGGGATAAACAGATGCTGAGGGGCCAAGAACAAAACAGTTCTGCAACTGTGCAAAATATGATCACCAAAATTAAAAAAAAAGCACAATGAGGATGGAGGGTCCAAGTAGTTGCATCTCAATAAAGAAGAAAAGTTTCTTATTTTAAGAAAAAAACAGCCAAGTTGACCACTGACTGTAAACATGGAGGTTTCAGAGCCCAAAATGTCACTGCAAATGCAAGATAGTTTTTTTTGTTTGTTTGTTTGTTTTTAAAAAAAGATTCAAGTGGAGGATTTTTTAAAGCCTATTTTGGATTACAAAGATGCCTCCCAAGTTGAGTTGTTTGGTGGCTTACTTTCTTTTTCTTCCCTCTCTTTCTTTCTTTCTTTCTTTCTTTCTTTCTTTCTTTCTTTCTTTCTTTCTTTCTTTCTTTCTTTCTTTCTATTTTGAGCGGCAGAGAGATGGAAATATTTTAGTAGTCACCATGTAGAAGGAAACACTTGAAGTACTGCCTATGTCTGAGTGATCGACCGCCAGGGTGATTGACTTTTAAAATAGTCTTCAGAAACTTTCATGAGTATAGGAGAAATTTTTTAACACTTACTGAGAAATAGAACCTTGAAAGCTGGTCTCCAGCAAACAGGATTTTTGACATGTATTGGCTGGAGTCTAGAAGTACATTTTCACTCTCCTACTTTTGCAAAAATCTTTCCCCTTTATCCTGATATAAACTAAAAGAGCCAACTTTATGGCATGAAAATGGAAACTGTGGAAATCTTCTAAGAGATACATTTTCTCCGAATTCTCATAAAACAGCCTGGGTATTAAAATATCTTTTGAGATCCATGCAGAATTTTCATTTATACTAAGCAACTCATTTTATTTGTCAGGGCCAAACTGATAGGAATTACGAATATTTTGGGCAGTATTTTCAATGGAAACTCTTTATAACACTAATTTTAAAAAAAACTGTTGAAGCATTCATATCATTCATAATATATTTTAGCAATGACATGACTTAACCAAATCTTGAATTCTCAGGAGGAAGGGTATTTTTGCTTTTTGTTTTTCTTTATTGTTTGTAGCTCTTTCTTTCTTTTCTTTATTTCTTTCTCTCTCTTTCTATCTTTCTTTCTTTTTGCCTTTCTTTATTGCATAGAAACACACTACAAACAAAAATTCTTGAATTAACATCTTAAATTTAGAACCTTCAATCTAACCATAAAAATATAAGTATAATAATACATTTCGAAGTTCTAATAGAAATAAGGTATTTGGTAAAATCCCATTATTTTTATAGTTGGGGAGATGAATTTATGAATAAGAGATGACTTTCCCAGTATCTCACAGTTAATTAATGAAAGCAAAAGGTGAGAAAATTTGTATTTGTCAGGATTCTCTTGGTTACCAGTGACAGAAAACCCAATTTAAACTGGCTTTTTTTAAGGAGTAAGAGGGATTTGTTGGTTTACATACAAGTAAAATCCAGTAGTAAAACTTAGTTGAGGAAGTGGATAAAACACAAGCAAGCAGTAACAAGTAACAAGTAAACTGCAGGTTTTATCAAGGTATAATCTCCATTGATGTCATTGTGCTGTTTCTAACCATCTTTTGGTTGTGCCTTCCTTCTTAAGTTCTTTTAAGTGTCCCTAGACAGATCCAGGCTCCCATTTTTCTGTGTTTCAGTGTGATGGGGGAAAATGAGCCTTTTTATATAATTCTTGGGATCAACTTGGTTTTGGGCTGATGAATTCGGCATGTTATGTTATTTTCTAAGCAAGTGCGTCTCAAAGTCTCCTTCATGAAAGACCTTTTTATTATTTTTTAAATAATCTGTCATGGACCAATACTTTTGTGAAATACAATTAAAAATGAATTAGCAAAAAAATGAAAGGAAAAGAAACAAACTTACAAAAAAAAAGAAAGGAAAAGAAACAAACTTACAAAATTATTACAGACAAAATTACTCTGTGCAATTTGGTATGAAATTTTCTAAACAATTACTCTCAATTTCTGCATTTCTCTTGTTGCAGGCCAGTAACAATCACACCTTGTGAGCAGTGCTCTCAGCCAGGGGTCAGAAAACTACAACTAACAGACCAAGTGTGGTCCATCACCAGTTGTTAGCAAAGTTGTAATGAAACAAAGCCATGCCCATTTGTTTACATAATCTAGGCTGCTTTCATGATATAATGACAGAGTTGAATAGTTAGACAGAGACTATATAGCCTACGAGGTGGAAATATTTTGTGTCTGGCCCTTTACAAAAAAAAGTTTGTCAGTTCCTACTCTGAGCAATCACTGTGACCTGAAGAACTTGATTTATGAGGAGGCAAGAAAAAGTCACATGCCCACTCTTGAAATATATGAATGGAGAGTAGGAATTAGATGATTCTCCAAAAAAGTTAAGATTCAGCTACCAAAAGAAAGAAATTATTTTAGGAATCTAAGGACCTTCAAGTATCTAATATAGAATTTAGATCTTTCTACTCTTAATTCCCTCTTTTACTGAGTCTACTTAAAACTGAATTACTATATAAAACGAACACTGCAAAATCAAAACATGCCTTAAGTGATTCAGTCCATAACCAAAACTCAACAGTATTGTTATTTCAAATCCTCTGAGGAATGAAAAATAAAATATGTAAAAGAATATATAAATAATTTTAAAATTTTATGAGAGTTGATGATACCTATCACGAGAGTATATAAAACATAGTATATAATCATACTTATAAAATACTTACTTAACTCTCCAGAAATAGTTTATATTTATTTAGAAAATATTGATAAATATATATTATAAATATCTAAACATTGTGCTAAATACCAGTCCTTTCAAGAGACTTAGAAAGTCAGTGGGTAATTAAATAAAATAACTGCAGGTTATAATTAAGCTATCATTTGACTATAGCAAATAGGAATAGAAATAGAAATTCATAATGGAAGGTCCCTTTTAGCAAGCAAGGCATCTACAGGAAAGTAACACTGAAGCAAATTTCCACAAGAAGAGGAGCAACCAGCCAAGAGAAGTATAGAATACAAACACTCCCAGCAGAGAGAGAAGCTGGTGCCAAATCCCTGAGGCAGAGAAATCTTAATCTGTTTTAGGAAAGGAAACAGCGTGGTTGCAGCAGAGTAAGCAAGAAGAAAAACTTTGGGAAATTAGAAGTCAAATCATTCAGACAAATTTTTTACTGAGTCAGTAAAGACATGGAAAGACATTGAAGGAGGATGACGTGGTTTGATTTACTTTTTAAATTATCATTTTTGTTGCTGTGCATTGAATGAGTAATAATAATGATTGACTAATATTTAGGGCAATGTTTAAAGCAATTTAAATATATTGTTACTTAATCCTCACAGTAACCCTATTATTAACTCCATTTTACAGATAAGGATTATAATTATTATTCCTTTTATTACGTGCTTGGAAAAATAAATTTTGGTCTTCTTGTGCTTTAGAACACACAGGAACGAAAATTGCCATCAAACACAAAATAGTTATTAATGGATCCTGGTCTACAGTGCCTAAATATCCTGATTTATGTTCATTAGATCTCATAATTTTAGACAATTAATGGATTAAATGTTCACTGTTTAAGCATATTATTAAACATAGAGTAACTGTATAGAAATAGAACTTATTCCTGAAAACACAGATGAATATAGACAGACTAATAATCATAGGCAAGTAGAGACAATCTCAAACACTACCAGTAAAGCAGATGATGAGAAATTATATTTACCTCAGAGAGGGCCCATGCTCCTTGTCCTCCTCCGCATGTATTTTATCTGCCACAGTCACCTTCATCCTTCCAAAATCAAACAGCTCCTTCTTGACTCTCTTAGAAATATAACATGCAAAACGCTATAGCATTGTTGAAACTGGTGTTGACCAGGTTTAAAAACTCAAAATCAAACCTTAAAATCATTCCAAGACCCAAAAGAATTGAAGACATGTATTCAAATCAAAATTCTAACAAAAATCTTTATACTAGCACTATTCATAATAGTCAAAAGATAGAAATAACTCAAATGTTAATCAATGGACATAATGGACGTAATAAATATATAATGTGATATAGCCATGCAATAGAATATTACTCGACCATAAAAAGGAATGAAGTACTGATGCACACTATAACATGAATGAACTTTGAAAACATTATCCTATGTGAAGGAGCCAAATGTAAAAGGCCATATATTGCATTCTTCCATTTATATGAAATACCCAGAAAAGGCAAATCTCTCGAGACAAAAAGAAGCCTAGTCATTGCCAGGAGCTATAGTAAGAGGGAAGTGGCAAGTGATGCTTAGTTGGTACAGGGTATTCGTTTGGGATCATGAAAATATTCTGCAATCAGTGACGATAACTGTACAGTGCAAATGCACTAAAATCCACTGAATTATACACTTTAAAATGGACAGTATGGTGTGTTTTAGTTATGTGAATTTAATCTAATAATTTTTTTTTAATTATTCCAAGAATCATTCCTGTGGAAAGACTTTTGTAGCAAAAAGGTAATATGTGTCCATTTCCCCAGAAAGAAGCATCATTTTTCAACAATGCATATTTTGGAAAGGAAGCCAGTGAAACAGCACTGATGGGTTTGTTTTTGTATTTGAACTAAATACTCAACACTGCTAGAATGATTAAGTAAATAGTTGTTGATGATGATGATGACCTTCATGACAATGATAGTCATGGTCATAATCATTATCATTATACTATCATAATAATATAGTCTGGACAAACTTGATAACCACAGAAAAAAATTAATCTAATGTACAACAAACTGAATTTTAGTGCTTATTTACTTGACTGATTTTTTAAGGTTATATATATAAATTTGTGGTGAAGGGACAAGGAAAATATGAATAACCACATTTTAACCTCATTTATGTAAAAAACAAAGGGTAAATCTTACTAGCCATAGAGTTTGTATATCCTCTTAGCCTGCCATAGGTATTTTTCTATAAGGATCTTTCCTATACAACCAGGTTCCCCTCATGAATTTGAGCTAGAGAGAACCTGCTTCTTAGGCCTTTGTTTTGAAAGCCAGCAAGGCTCCTTCACTGCTATCTTAACCTGAGTTGCCTTAAGAACAAATTGCTCACAGAGCAGGCATGATGCATTTGCCTGCCAAGGCACCATGAGAGACGTCCCTGGACTCAGAGAGCATTCTCGGAGCATCTTAATTAGGATTTTAACCAGGATCCAACCATGACAGACACATTGTTCTGCAGTCTCTGCCACTGGGACTTTCAGCTAACTTGATTAGTTTTACCTGGTCCAAACACGAGCATAGTCACAAGAGATTTGCAACTGTCCCTGTCATGACAACATGTTTCAAGTGTCTTCATATCTAATTCTAAAAGGAAAAGAAAATCCTCTACCAAATCTAAAAATTTGGTTATCAATCCTTTTTTCATTCTTTTACTGCAAATTTACCACCTAATCCCTTAACATTTAAGCTAATAAACTTTAAAATATCCCCTGTCTGCATCAACAGATTTATTAATGGCCATTTAAGAGTAAAAATCTCTCCAAGAGTAGCAAGGGATCGTGGTTTCAGCCTTATGCTATGCTACATGAGTGCACCACAATCCATTCAAAGGATCAAAATACAACCAAGCATAAAAATCACTCCTGCTAAAACTGAGCATGTGTGCTCAGAAACAAAGGTTACAAGGAAAGGCTTTCAGATTATAAAATTGGGGGGTTATGTGGAATAAGAACAGAGTACATCTTGATGCAAGTAAAAGATAAAAAGTATTACATTCTGTTAAGCAGATACCAAAGGCCAAAGTATGTTTACTGAAACATGAGAGAGCTAACTCCTACACATATAAAAGAGCAAAGTCAAGGCAGCAAATTGTTCTGCTCAAACAGTTGACATAGTTTTAGAGGATGCTAAAGTGTATAATGAGATAACTGCAGAGACACAGATAGTTTAATTCTTTCAAGCGTTCAACCAAAACATGTTTTGCGAACATAAAAAGTAAAAAACGCTGTCCAGGGGATAATCATACATGTTACAAGTTGTACACTTTCAATGTCTCTACTTCTGTCTTTTAACAGGTTCTCTCATGCTTGACATTTTGAGGATGACTAAAACCTTATAATTCCATTATTCAAGTCCAAAGTTCACATTTTAAATTCCTCCCCTGACCTTATATTATTTTTTTCTATTTCTGTTTAAGTAATTACATAAATTTACCAGATTAACACACATTTATTAACTCAAAGCTTCTGTATCAGGATTTCAGACTTAGTTGGATCCTCAGCTCAATGCCTTACCAGACTGCAATCAAAGTGCCAGGTGGGCTGTGTTATCTGAAAGCCTGACTGGGGAAGAATCCACTCTCAAGCTTATTCAAGCTATTGGCAAAATTTATTTCCTTCCAGCTGTCTGACAGAAGACTAGCTTCTTGCTGGATGCCAGATGGAAGCCACTCGCAGGTGCTAGAAGCTGTTTGCAATTCACTACCACATAACACTCTCCATAGGTAGTTTACAATATGGTTGCTTTGCTTCAAGACCAGCAGGAGAATCTCTCTCTTTCCAGTCTACAAAGATGGAGTCTTATATAAAGAAACATAATCTTGGAAGTAGCATTTCCATCCCTTTTTTCATGTTCTATTTCTTAAAACCAAATCACAAGTCCTGCCCACACTCAAGCAGAGTGGACTGTATAAGAACATGAATCACTAGCGGCCACCGTAGGGTGTGTTCCACACACACAACACATATAGCAAATATGCTTTATAAATTTACACTCTAGGGTAGTTTCCAATATCTGAGAGCTGGAGTAAACCCTATGTGGCCATAATTAGGGTAATACTGAGTTCCTTTGGTCTGCGTTTAGTTGTCTGATTGGTTCCTGATTAGTTCATTAGTGCCCAATAATTCAGGGTGAAATAATTGTTCTTACATGAGAAAATGTTATATTTTTAAATATTTTTCATGTAAGTTAATTTTTCAGGTTGCTCTAACTTAGTACCTAAGAGTGACTATCTCAGTGAGTTTGCCGGATGAAATGTTCTTAAAAATGTCCTCTTTTGAAATAACTGAAATATACCCATTCGTTTCATTTGAATCATTCCCAAAACCAGCCATACTGCAAGTGAATCAGAAACATGTATTCTTATGGAAATAAAGTGCTCTAAATTTTTCCTAGGCTAGAAGATGTTTTTTATGGCCTCGTGTGAGGCCTGTGATCTGGGAAGGGTTTTGGATATTTGAAATTCTAGGCTATGCGTAGCAAACCACAGCGTTTATGTTGCCATTCTGCCCTTCTCATCCATGGTAGATATTGATAATCAATCACAGTATTCTTTCTCCTCAGGTCTAGACCCAGCTTTGAGATCTAAACACTATGCCCCTGGCAGTGACTTGATTAGAACTGTTGACCATCTTTTGTCTGCACTTACCTTACCATAACTTACCTAACTTACCTTACCACAGAGCCCACACTGGGCTTTAAAATTGAACTAAAGATGAAACAATCCACTCAAAAGCAAACATAGGCTGATAGAAAACAATGATGAGATGAGTGTGGGGAGAGATCCCTGCCTCTGGTGTTACTGAGATAAAGTAGAAAAAAAGTTTTGTTGGAATAATATTTATATGGAAAAATGAGATCAGTATTCTTTTTTAAGTTATAATCTATGATCATCAGGTAGTCAGATCAGAGTAAAAAAAGTGTGATGAAACTAGTAGCTAGAAATTTTTAGCTCTTCTCTCCTTCATCATACTCTTTAACTATGCTTACCATTCAGCTGAGCTATAGTGAGAAACACAATATCTATAATGAGAAACAGATATTGTCTTACTAAATGATTATGGAGCTCACAAGATTTTTAGAGTCTAAAATTGTTATATTTTCAGTAAGAGTACATTTGGCCTTGTGAAGCATTGTAGTGTGGTAAATGCAGCTGCGAATTAGACACCCAGATTCCTAGCATATTTCACTGTGTGACCTTATATGAATCTCTTAACCTTCCTGAGCCCATTTCTCCACATGCAAAATGGCAATAAGGATAATAATGTGTGACCTCTATAGTGCATAGGGAGATGGTGAAGTTATGTAAACTAAGTCATGAGAAAGTGTTTGACCCCACAAGAAACATGATATCATATTATTTCAAAGTAATATTTATTCAGAAGCAAGCTCTTCTTTGCAAAATATACAAAAATATCCAAACATGTATGTATTTGTCAGCACATGCTGCTATAACAAAATACCCAGACTGGACAACTTAAACAAAAGAGATTTATTTTCTCACAGTTCTAGAGGCTGAAAGTCCAAAATCAAAGTTCTGATTTCTTGTAAGGACTCTCTTCTTGGCTTGTGGAAGGCTTCCTTCTTGAGAGATATAGTGAGTTCTCTGGTGTCTCTTCTTTTAAAGACTAATTCTATCAAATCATAGCCCCCCGCTCTTTTGACCTTAGTTATCCTTAATTACTTACTCAAAATACAGCAATACTGGGAGTTAGGGCTTCAACCTATGGATATGGGGGAACACAAACATTCAGTCCATAAGAACATGGAAAAATCTCAATTGTCCAGAAAGATATCTTGTGTTTTCCTTTATATTTTTTATAACATTTCTTGAGCTTTCACTGGGTGTCAAGCTCTTCATTATCTCATTTAATTTTCATAGCTTTCAAGAACATTTTTGTTCCTCTGTGCCAGCAACAGACTTAAACACCTGAGATCCATCCATGAATGAAACAGAAAATACTTATGCTCTTGAAAAGCCTGCATGCCCATGGGGGTAATCAGACAAAACAAAACAAAACAAAACAAAAAACAAGACTGATAATAATATATATATTAAATTTGGAAATTATAAATTTATTAAAAAATAGAGTAGGTTATTTTGGATCCAGAGTGATGGAAAAAGGGAGGTAAGTAATAATATCAAATAAAATAATACAAATAGAACTCATGGAACAAGTGAGAGTTGAGAAAACACTAGAAGATAAGAGAGTTGGCCAAGCAAAGGCATAAAATAACAGATTAGAAGCAGCAAAAGGTGCAAGAGCAGAGGCTTGAAGATGGGAGTACAGTGGATTTGTTTGAGGATCAGCAGTGAGACCAAAAATCAACTCTGGTCTTTCTGACCCAAGAATCAAACCTCTTAATCACTGTCACATAAATGTCTAGGTATTGATGTGTCACTAGAAATCTCTATGTATAAAAGAGGAGAACTTATACTCCTTGAGTACTTGCTATGTGTCAGGTGCAGTGCTAGGTGTTTTACATATACTTTTTTGTTTAATTGTCACAAACAAATTACCAAAGAAGCCTGGGGAAAGTTTGTGTTGTATGGTCCCACAGGGGAAAAAAAGGATGCAAGTTAATCAGTGAGGTGTCATCAGTATATGTAGCCTTGCTAGAGTTCATTTCATGTTCATTCTGCCCTTCGCAGAGGTAAAGGGAAAGGCAGTTATGGATTTAATTGAAGGACACTGGCCGGATTGCAGCCCTGTTTTCTGATATTCCACATTCCACTCTTCCACTAGGTTAAGCAATCATTAAGACAAAATGAATATGTTTCTAATTTTATGTGAACAACAACAACAAAAAGATTCCAAGTATTATCTGAATTTCAATTTAAATCCTTATGAGTAAGGACCAGTAAAGACCATGAAAAATGGGAGACTTTTTAAATCACTGTTATAATCCTAATTGTTTTTAAAACCCAAAGCCCCTTGAAAGAGTAATTCATCTAATCATTATCAGCCATTATCAACACATGAAAGTAATGTTTTGGTTCAATCACTTTCAGAAAATGACAGAAAACTACACAAGGAAAAGCAAAAGAAGGTCCCCAGAATGTGGACACCACCACATGGAAAGCAAAGGATGGAAGATACACCAAAAAGAAATAGGATCTTGAAAGAGAGAATAAAATGGGGCTGAAAGGAACTGGACCCATTTTGTTGAGGCACCCAGCTCCAGAGGGCTTTTACAACTAGTTTATGCCCTTTCTGGACTCAAGGTGGGAAAGACCTACATTATATATAATTTTGAGTGCCCATTATCTCAGAATAAAGTTCAATGCCATGATTGTGCTTATATGATCTATCCTCATATCCTTGCTCCATGCTTCCTCTCATGTTAGGCATATGCAAAGGTTGGTCCTCTGCCATCAATGCTCTTTCCTTTCTTGCTCTGCTTTACTATCTCCTAATAGAAATCTTTCTAAATCTGCAATAGGACTTATAACACTAAACCACATTTACTCATTAGCTAGATTGTCACCCCAATTAGACTCTGAGCAACTCAAAGGAGAACAAACAGTGCCTTGCCCATTTTCACATTCCCAATGCTTAGCACTTTGCCTGATACTAATAAACTTTCAGGTAATAAAGTGATTGAGTACACACACACACACACACACACACAGACACACACACACACACACAATTATATACAGAAATACAGATATACATAGCCCTTTGTGATATTTTTCCTTTCACTCAGAAAGTAGAGTTTCCTTAAATGAGAATTCAGACCCAGTCATACCACCTTGAGCTTTAGGAAGCACAATTTAACCCTCCAGTCTCTTGAAGAGCTGCTTGCATCCTTGCTAATCCAGAGAGCCACCAGTGGTTGACTGGTGGGTACAACATAATATTTCTTAGCTGCATGTCTCAGGGCATAAGTCTTAGCCATCTATGTTCATAACTATCCATAAAATATTAACAAATTTTATATTGTATCTAAAATTTAGAATTAACGTACTTCTTAGAATAAAGAAACTGAGACTCAAAAAGTTGAGTAAGTCAAACCAGGTGACAGTTAATTAACAAGAGTGCAAACTTACACTAGAGAATTTTGATTCCCAATTCTTTCCACTGTCATCGGACATAGTAAAGGGGAAAAATAAATAAAACGGAAATAAAAATTCAAGGTGACAGATTTATTGGACTCTATCAAAGAGTAAAGAAAAGAAATATCTTTGGCTATCTTTTGGCTTCTTTGGTAAATATAAGTTAGAAATTTTCTTCCTGATATGAACCAGCTCATTACAAATCTCAAGATTTTATACCTTTTGATTTAAGTCTGTTCTTGCTTATTCAGAAGAATAATAGGAGGGTCAGGTATCTATTGTATTGGTTTTCCAGAGTGTCTGTAAAGAAGACTCAAATGCAGATGAATTTCTCCACTCTGCTAGCTATTTTTCTGACCCCAAAAGGGAAAAACTCATTAGATCTTTTGCAATTATATTTCATTTGCTTTGCACATTCAAAATTATACCCATTGCTATTTTTTAAATAAACATATAGTATAAATATCTGGAGAGCAATAAATATGGAAATAAGGCTCGTCTTCTTGATATGATGAATTTAAAGATGAAGTTAAAGGTATGAAAACAAATGTGAAACTAATACTACTAGCAAAGGCAGTTGCCGTAAATGTTACTAACGTAATTATCTTCAAAAATTCGGTAAGTTTCTAATATATTTTTACTCACAGACAAGTCGAATAACTTGTATCTTCTAGGGCTTGGTTGGAAATACACTAGATAAGGTAATCTTTTTTTATATTAAAATAATAAAACCTAAATTAATTGAATAGAATTAATAGGGCATGAGCTGGGTAAATATAAGTTTTTCATGCTGAAAAATGATTCAAAGGAATCTCTTACTCTAAATATTAAGAATGATTTTGTATATATATACATATATATGTATGTATATATATGCTTTTAATTTTTTAAATACTATTTGTTAAATACAGATTAATATTCATTGGACTTACAATTTTTAAAATTTATTTATTTTAATTAATTTCAAGTATACAGTACTTTGGTTATACATCTATATAGTTCATAAAACGATCCCCCCAATTGCTCCCTCCCTCCCATGGCCCTCCACCTAGCCAACATATTAATGCTAACTGCATTCTCTGTGCTATGCTCCCCATCCCTGTGACCATCCATTAGCTACTAATATGTACTTCTTTAACCCTTCACCCCATTTTTCCAACCCCCAAGCCCCCCACCCATGGGTTCATCACCAAATTGTCCACTATATTTGTGAGTCTGTTTTTGATTAGTTTTTTCTTTTTATTCCTTAAGTTCCACATATAAGCGAAATCATATAGTGTTTATCTTTCTCTGTCTTACTTAAATACCTTCTAGGTCCATCAAAGCAATATCTTTTTCCATCCTCTTCCTTTTCACATGTAGGGGTCTTGTTTTCTTATCCTTTCAGCCACTCTTTCTTTTGGTTGGCACACTTAATTCTTTTCCATTTAAGGTACTTATTGATAGAAATGCAGTTGTTACCATTCTTTTTTTGTTTCGTTTTGTTTTTTAGGTGACCTCACAGATTGCAAGGACCTTGTCAGCTTACAATTCCTTATTTTTTATTTTTTACACCTACAACACCTGATCTTCCTAGGCAGTCTCCCATCCAAGTACTAACCATATCTGACTCTGCTTAGCTTCTGAGATCAGACAGGATCGGGCTTGTTCAGGGTGGAATAGCCGTAGACACCATTCTTTATTCCTGTTTTTGATACATGTTTTTTCTTCTTAAAGAAGTCCTTCCAACATTTCCTGTAATACTGGCTTGGTGTTGATAAATTCCTTTATCTTATTTTTGTCTGGAAAGATCTTTATCTGTCCTTCAACTCTAAATGATAGCTTTACTGGATAAATTATTCTTTGTTGTAGATCCTGGGTTTTCATCCTGTTGAATATTTTTTGCCCTCTGTCCTGCATGGCATCTTTTGAAAAATCAGCTGCCAGTCTTATGGGTGTTCCCTTATAAGTAACTATCTACTTTTCTCTTGCTGTTTTTAATATTCTTTCTTTGTATTTAACCTTTAGCATTTTAATTATGATGTGTCTTGGTATGAGCCTCTTTGGATTCCTGATTATTGGAATTCTCTGAGCTTCCTGGGGTTTTATGTCCATTTTTTCACCAGGTTAGGGAAGTTTTCCTTCATTATTTCTTCAAATAGCTGTTAAAATCTTGATTTTCTTCAGTTACACCAATCAAAGGATATTTGGACCCTTAATAGTGTCCCGTATGCTCCTTAAATTATTTTTATAGTTTTGGCATCTTATCTCTTGCCATTCTGCTTGCATGTCCTTGCCTTTCCTGTCCTTGAGATAGGGCATTTGATCCTTTTCTTTATCCGCTTTGTTTATTCCTTCGTTTATTCCATTTAATGTACTGCTAATCTTAGATAATGTTTTCTTCGTTTCAGATTGATTCCCTTGTATGATTTCAATTTCCACTTTCATGTTTTTATCTCTTTTGGAGTTCTCTACACTTCCCAAAAGTTCACAGGTTCTTTATAACCTGTGTTTTGAACTCTGCATCTGTTAGATTACTTGACTCTATTATATCTGGATCTCTGTTCTGTTCTCTCATATGGTTTCTGCTTCTTTGTCTTCCCATTTTGGCTGCCTTTTCGTGTCTGTTTCTATCTACTAAGCAAAGCTCCTAAGTCTCCTGGTCTTACTAGTGTGAATTTGAGAAGTAGGTATCCAGTGGCAAAGTCCTGAAAGGGGTTTAGCTGCAGGCAATTTACCCCGAGCCTCTACCCCTCTGGAGTAGGATTTGTTAAGATTCAGCAAGCAATCCACATGTGCTGTGCTTATAGTTGCCTCAAAAGGCCACACCAGAAACCAAGGCCAGCTGCCTCCGGTGTGAGTCTAGGCGCTGCTCAGCAAGGAGCACCTGACTTGCTGAGGATATACCTGGTGTCAGGGAGTCCTCTGGGCGGAGTGACCTCTGTTATCCAGTTTGATGATGTCATGGCTATGGTGGCACTGTGTCCAGCGCACTGGTATGGGGGAGGGCTTAACAGGGTACAATGGATACCGCCGGCACAGAGCAAGTCTCTACTTGGCCCTCGCTCCAACAATGTCTCCCTGTAAGTCCCTCGTGCCTCCTGGGTGCAACCGAATCTGCACTGGCACTCAGAATGAGCTGGTCGGTCACCATGAAAATCTGCTTATGGACGCGACCCCTTTAAGAGGTGTCTGCTGCTGCCAATGCCGCAGCCTCCATCTTAGCTGCTCAGGACTAGGCCGTCCCACGTCCTCACTCATCCTACTTTCTGATGTTGCAGAGTGATTTCTTAGATTTCTCCCTAGTTGTATGCCTTGTTCATTTAGATCTCAGGTGATTTTTTCCTTGCTGCTGCTCTTCGTTTCCATCACAACCTTGATTTGGTCACCAGAGAGATGAACAAAGCTTCTATCATCTATGCCATTTCTTTTTCCTCCTCCAGACTTACAATTCTTTAACCTTTACCTGGTAGTCTTAGTTACCATAGATAACTTAATAAAATCTCCTATTATCATTCTCAATATAGTTTACTTGTTCAAATTAAGATCAAATATATCATTTTAGAATTAAAGCAGATAATATAACTGATATTCAATATTTAATTGAGTACTTGTTACATACTAGGAAAGGTTCTAAGTAATATAAGTAATGATGGTGGCTATCATCAATAACATACATAGCACTTACATGACAGTTCCCTTTCCAAGTTCATTCTATATTAACCATTTAATATATAATCATCACAATAATACTGATGTAGGAACACTATGATTATCCCTATTTGAAGAAAGAGGACATCAGGGTTTACAGAAGTTACATATAAACCTAGGCCTCACCGATTCCACATTTAATTCTACAGTTAAAGTTCTCAACCACTTCTCGTGCTGCCACAAAGCAGTGCCATAACCAAGACTATTAATTTGCTTACAAATATCATTCTGTTTCTTTAATCATTTAGTGGACTTAAATATATTTTTCCCACAGTATAGAACTGAGGTACTTCCAATAAAACTTACTCTTTAAAAAACAGCATTCATTATCTTTTTTTTCTTCTATTTTTTTAAATTATTTTTTATTAAGTTTATTGGGGTAACATTGGTTAATACAATTATATAATTTTCAGGTGTACATTATAATTTGACATCTGTATATTCTATTGTGTTTACCACCCAGAGTCCAGTTGCCTTCAGCTATCATATATTTGGTCTCCTTTACCCACTTCACCCCTACCCCCTATATTCGACCCCCTTTAACCATCCACCTCTCCCCTCCTCCCCGACACCCTACCCTGTGGTAACCACTAGTCTATAGTCCATGTCCATGAGTCTCTGTTTGTCGTATTCATTTCTTGCTTTTAGTTTTATATCCCACATGTAAAGATATCATGTGATTTTCAACTTTTTCTGTCTGGTTTATTTCGCTTAGCATGAGTATCTCAAGGTCCATCCATGTTGTCGCAAATAGCAGTATTTCATCTCTTCTTAAGGCTGAGTAATATTCCATTGTATATATGTACCGCGGTTTTTTTAGCCAATCATTTATTGTAGGACACTTCGGTTGCTCCATGTCCTGGCCACTGTGAATAATGCTCTTATGAACATCGGTGTGCAAATATCTTTATGGATGTGGGTTTTCAAATCTTTGGGGTAAATACCCAATAGAGAAATTCCTGGATCATATGGTAAATCAATTCTTAGTTTTTTGAGGAACCTCCATACTGTTTTCCATAGTGACTGTACCAATTTGCAGTCCCACCAGCAGTGTATGAGGGTTCCTTTTTCTCTGCATCCTCTCCAACATTTGTTATAACTTGTCCTGTTGATTATAGCTATTCTAACAGGTATGAAATGGAAGTTTAATTGTGGAACCATATATGACATATAGAACAAAACATTGAATGCTGGAGATGGGGTCCTCTACGGATTGTC
>NW_006440638.1:11797345-11833332 GCF_000325575.1 Pteropus alecto | reverse complement strand
TTTTTTTTATTTTTGGAAGTCTTAATTTCTCCTTAATATCTAAAGGAGAGCATAGCTGGATACATTTTTTTCTAGGCTGGTAGTTCCTTTTACTTAATAGTTTCAATATTTGATTCCATTCCTCTCTGGCTTGTAAGGTTTGTGCTGAGTATTCTGAGGATAATCTAATGGGGTTTCCTTTGTAAGTTACCATTTTCTTCTCCCTGGCTGCCCTGTGAATTTTGTCTTTGTCATTGATTTTTGATAATTTTAATACAATGTGTCTTGGTGAAGGGCTTTTTGGGTTGAGATAATTGGGTGTTCTTGAATTCCAAGCTCCAGCTCCTTCCTTAGATTTGGGGTAGTCTCATCAAACTATTTGTCTGAAAATGCTTTCTAATCCCTGTTCCTTTTCCTCGCATTTGATAATGTCAATTATTCTTATGTTTCCTCTCCTGACGGTATCAGCTAGTTCTTAAATTTCTCTTTCATTATTTTTCATTCCTCTGTTTCTCTCTCTTCCTTCTGATTTATTTCTAAATTTCTGTCTTCAATATCACTGATCCTTTCCTCCATTTGGTCGATTCTATTTCTCAAGCTTGTTTCATTTTTCAATTCTTGCAGTGTGTTTTCATCTCCAGAAGTTCTATTTGTTTTTTGTTTGTTTGTTTGTTTTTGAGAGATTCAATCTCCTTGCTCTGCTCATCTAGTTGTTTTTTCAATTCCTGAAATTGTTGATATGACTGACTCATTTAAGAATTCACTGAGTTTTTTCAGAAGTACCATCCTGAATTCTCTGTCATTTAAGTCGCATATTTCTATGTTTGTAAGCTTATTTTCTGGAGATTTTTCTCTTTCTTTCTGAGATGCCTCGTCACTTTGGTTGTTCATGGTGTTTAATGGACTATGTCTCCGCCTGGGCATTAATGGAAACGTATTCTGCTTTTTTTCCAGAAAGATTTATTATATGAAGGTCTCTCTCTAGCTTCCTGTGAAGAAAGCGCTTTTCTTTTGGTTTCCAGTATGTGGTGTCTAAGCCTCTTGAATCTCTGCTTTATGTAAAGCCTTAAAAATGTCTTTTTATTTTCCGATAGATATTTAAACACACTCGCTACCCTCAGTTTCAGTTCTTGTCAATATTAGCAACAGTTTCAGTAGTTTGCACAGATTCTCCTGGGCTCTGCGGTATTCAGTCTCAGCGGGTATGGGGGTGGGGCCATCTGGGTTGGGAGTTGGAGACTGTGACTCAGCCTTGGATTTGCAACCACGGCTAGTAAAAATCAACTGTTATTTTTCTGCCATCCTGCTTCTTTGCCTTCTTGCCTGATGACAAGGCCACCAGCCAGGCTTGTGAAGCTCACAGCTTTCCCAGGCAGGTATGTTCAGGGATCTCGCTGCTCTTTCTCCACTCCCCCTTCTCCTACAGGGAGCTCTGGCAGCTGCGAGAAGCAGCTTCTTTGTTACTCCCAGTCCACCACCCAACACCTGTGGTTCTGACCTGTGGTAGCTCTCATGTGCAGATCCCATGCTCAGACTTGCTTGTGTGCAGTTTGGGTGTTTTTTGTTGCATTTTAGATGTTCCGTTATTGTTGTTTCAAAGGGAGAGATCTGGGGATGTCTCTCATTCCGCCACGTTTCTCTATTCATTAACTTTTAAAAGACTACCTTATTAACATGAAGGATAATGAGTAGCCAGCTTAAGAAAATGTCCTTTAAAAAATTAGATACTAGCATTATTAGCTCTCTGCACATCTTTTGAAAGTAACACAGAATGTAATAACCTAGGGAGTTTCAAATGTGTTGAAACCACATATTGTTTACAGACTACACTGGCCATTATTTCTTAAAACACAATTCACATTATTCGATCAATAAAAGCAGATACAGTTTGGTCTCTGTCCATGTGTGAGAGTGCCTCTGTGCATCTTTAAAGTGACTTCCTATTTCCTATTTCATCTTCAAAATTCATTTCTCTCAGAGTCCTAAACATTCAAGGCCATCAGTCTTTTAAAGAATATAGGAGGTCACTCAACCCATCTGAATAATGAAATTTAGAGCTAAATTTAGCTTTTCTCTTTTATTGGTCATCACTGATAAAACTTGATTGCTTAATATTTTTTCCTGGACATTCAGGTACTGAAGGCTGTCTTCCAAATTCAGTGATTAAATGTGTCTTAAAATACCAGGAAGATGACTTCTCAGTCTGGTGCTTTTCATCATAGAGATGTGGCAAAAACTGAGCTGTCCTTCAAAAAATGTGAACTTTCATTTATACATTTTTTATGTGAATGCCAGCTGAAAAAATTAAGCTACTTATGTTGCAGCTCATTCATATTTTACAGTTTATTTTATTTATCTATTCAATTAATGTGTATAGTTAATGGACCTAAATAAAAGTGGTCTTGGATGAAAGCAATCAGAATATTGTGTAGCATCTAAGAACAGCACTAGTTCTTTCTTCTGGTACTAGAAAAGACAATAAAAGAGATGAAGAAAAAGAGAAATTATTTCATCGCTTTCAGTATATAACAATGATGATAAATAAGATCATTTGGGGTATTAATAGACATGGCGCTAAACAGCAATGAAGTTCAGAGTAATTAAAATGCTCCTTCTTCAGTTTCCTTCAGCTGGTCTGATATCTTTAAGGGGAAGTCTCAGTTTGGTACTACTTTGACTTTAACACCTCTCTAAAATTTACTTATCACCAATTTTTTAAAACAAACTGAGGACTTCACATTTGGAAGATGATAATATTTAACTAGATTAAGTAACCCTTTTGTTATTGTTGTTCTATTAGTTTTTATATTGATCTTTAAGTAAATGAAGTCAGTTTTCCACTTACAGCAAGAAAATAAAGTTTCATTTTTATATAATTTTATTTACATAAAAGAAGCATTTTCTAAAAATGACACCCTATGGTTTAAAACTCAGGTGAAAAACTGTTTGCTTGGATCATGGCCTTTTGCAGGTTTGTTCATTTGTTTGTTTGTTTGTTTTGTTTTTGCTCTCACTCCTTGTGTATAAAAAAGTACAAGGAAAGCTGTACAATCCTGTAGCCAAGTGGCCTGCAACTGGAGAAGTGATAGAAATGCTGAGTAAGCATCCTTCAAGCTACCTCCGAACTGAAGGAAATATTCAGCGAGAACAATGCTGCTTGTCTCTGCCAAATGAATTAATTCATCCCCAGCACCATCTACTGAATTGGACTTTCCAAATGCCAAATCATGGCCCAGGAAGGGAAATTCATCTGACAGAGATATAGTATCACCTGAGATGAGAGAGAACTTGCTCCAGATCAAAAGTAATCATTTTGATATCCTCATGTCATCTTTGATTTGCCACAGCAACTGCATTTGAGTAAAGCCTAGTTAATTAAAAAGACCATAATCAAATTCACAGTACTGAAAATATGCCCAGCCTCACCTGCCCTCACTAACTCACAAATACACATGGACTTTTGCTCCACAAATGCTGAACTACTAATAGTTCCTGTAATAAACTATTCTAGTTTACACCTCTGGGTTGTGCATAGCTTTACCTCCACTAAAATTACCAATCTCTACTGTACTTACTTTGCAAATTACTATTCATCCTTCAACACTTACCTTAGATATCATTTTCCAACTTCTAATCATCTCTGGAGACAGCTGCTTTGGCTGATTCACAAGTCTGCCCCTCCTGGCTGTACAATCATGGGCAAGTTTTGTAGCTTTACTTTGGTTTAATTTCCTCCTCTCAAAAAATGGGACAATAACAGTGCTTATATCTTAGGACCATTATAAAGATTAAATTATAGAATCAATGCAATTCATTGAGCACAATATCTGGCCCACAGTAAGTACTCCATAAATGTTATAATTTCAAAGTGTTTATTTTATCATTGCACTGACCACACTGATTGCAATTAAATTATAATAACTTCGATTAACCTAAGAGCTTCTTAAGGGCACGGACTGAAATTTATTCAGTTTGTCTTTAGCCCCAACATAGTACCAGGAGAGCAATACATTTATGTTTAATTGAATTGCATCTACTTGAGGTCAGCTGATGCTTGTATAATAATAAAAAGCTAAGGTTTTTGAGCACTTACTTTGTACCAGGCATTGGTAGGAAGCTTTACATGTATTAATCCCTTCAATTCTACAATCCTTTAAGCTAGGTACTATTATCTCCATCTCAGAGATTAGAAAACTGAGGTGGAAAGAAGTTAATGCTTTTATCAAGATCACAAATAGAGCCAGGATTTGAAGCAAGGGAATTTGACTCCAGAGATTTTACTCTTAACAGCTACACTTTAATGATTTGCTGCTCACAAAATTCATATAATAGGTATATGTCTATGTGGTATGTGTAATAGATTGTTGTCAATTTATTTCAGATAATAAACTTTCAAATAAAGCTCACAATGATACCTATATTTGCATCAAAACTGCATTTATGTTCATCTGAATTCTTTCCATTTGTCAATTGTAGAGGCACCAGTCAAACTGACTTACAAGAAATTTAATGGCTTCCTATTGAAAAGTCCATATATCAAGTTAGTTGCAATTACGCCTGGACTCAGATTATCAAGCAGAGCTTAAGACTTTGTCTCTTGATCACCATCTCTTGGCTGTGATTTCCTGTGTGTTGTCTTTATTCTCAAGCAGAACCACTCTCTGTGGGAGTCCCGGACACTTCAGATTTATAACTTATCAATTTAGCAATCCCATGAGAGACAGAGTTTTTTCCCCAAAAGAGCCAGTCAAAGTCCCAGAACCAACTCTTTGGCTAGTGTCATTCACATCTGAACCAATCACCAAGGCAAAGAGGTAGCAATATGCAAAGATGTTGGGACTAGATCACATGAGCACATAAATTGAAAGAACGGTGCATCCCAGAAGGTAAACCCAAGAATCACCATCAGGAGGAAAAAGTAGAATTATTGCTGGGGAGGCCAAATAACAGACGAGAACAACACTGGTTTCCAATTAATTTTTATTTGTCCATAAAGCCTGCTTTTTGAAACTTTACATGGCAACAACTTTAGCAGTGAATATCAATGATAAGACTAAATTTAATTTTTAAATATCAATTCTTCTTCCACTCCCAAATAATAAGTTGATACATTGGTCTATATTTTTCACAAAATGGAACTTCTTGGTCTGAACTACAATTGTAGGAAGGGGCTCATTAGAAGATGACTGATGATTACCTCATTGTTTTATGCCAGCTGCTTTGCAGAGCATGACAAGTTTCAGAAATGAGTTGATATTAAGATGTGTGTTTATCATGGACTTAGATAATATTTATGATTTACCTTTCTGAATCAAGGGGAGACATTATTGATGAAAAGTTGCAAAATGAGATTCATAACTGAAAGGAAGTAATTTTGGTATATTTCATTTTGTAGAAAGGGCCCTTATGACCCAACGAAATTCTATAATACAAAGCAGTATGCCTTTACTCAGAATTTCATGTTAAATCATGTTGCACTGGTGATCGTTTTTTCTTTGATAAAAGTTGTCATCTCAGAAAGTGAAATGAAAAGGGTTTTTGAACTTGGTACTTAAGCTAAAGTCAACTTAAAAACTCAGAATATAAGAAAAAATTTTTCTTCAGGTCTGTCTTCTCCCCAAATGTTATCAATTCAAAAAGATTTTCACACTCTTACCCCATGGCTCATACTCGGGTAGAGATAGATTTCAGCCCTCTAGATGTAGGACAGATAATAATATTAAATCAACATTAACTAAATATTAAAAGCCTTTTCTTTAATTGCTATTTTTCCCTTTTTCTTTTGATGGCTAATTTCCAGTTCTCTCTGAATTTCTTTCTTATGTTATAGCAAGCCTCAGAAAATATTTCATCATGAGAGCAATTCTGTATGCTCTTCTTTTCTTGCCCAAATAGTACAAGACATTGAAATAAATCTTAATAGTTAAGTAAAATTGATTTAGTTTCTCTATACTATAACAATTAGTATTACTCCATTGCGAGCATATCTGGATTGTAATTAAGAAAACTCAACAATCCCACTGACCCTAAGTGCTCCAGGAAATGCCTAATTTACATACAACTAGGCCAGTTCCATATCTCTTGCATTTGGCATATTGTGAAGGATAATATGATTGTGCATACGAAGTAGAGAGACACATAACGAGAACAGAAAGCCACTCTTGGAATGATATATAGGCCCTCTGAATTTCTGAATTTCTGAATTTGAATGTAAAAAAGTTATTCTTCAATCATTGAGAATATTTATGTTAAATGGATAGAAATGGAAGTGATCTAACCTTGGTGCAGTCAAATATCTGGAGTAACTCATTCATTTAGTTAGTCCACAAATACTTATTGAGTACCTTTGGTATTACTTGGGATTGTGTTAGGTGGCAAGTTGGGAAAGAATGTGGGAGGCCTGGACACTTCAGATTTATGATTTATCAGCTTAGCAATCTCATGGGAGAGAGAGCTTCTTTTTCCCAAAAGAGCCAATCAAAGGCTCAGAACCAACTTATTGGCTAGTTTCATTCACATCCGAACTAACCACTGAGGCAAAGTGGTACGAATATGCGAAGAGGTTAAGACTAGGTCACATGACCACATGAATTGAGAGGATGCCCAAATGCAGTAGCTTGAATAATAGGAATTGATTTTTTTTTGGATACAAGAAATTCAGAGATATTGGCTGTTGACATTGATTCAATGACGTAAGTGCCAGCATTGCATCAATTTTCCTGAATTTTCCTTTATGATACCCACTGAAAGTGCGGCTGTCATGTATGTGTTTCAGACATTAATTGAAAGGATTGAGGATTAGGCCAGCAGTGACTTTGTGGAGCTGGAGCCTAGTGGTTAAGAGCCTCAGATAGGATACTCTCTGCTCCATGTGACCTTTCATCATGGTCAGTTTGGGGTTCCAAAAAGCAGCAAGCCCCAAGCACATGTTTGCCAATACCTAATTGCCCAAACGAATCACATGGCCAAACTTGGATACAAGAGTCGGGGAAACAGACTCCACCTGTTGATAGGAAAAATAGCCAACATGGCAATCTTGGGAGCAGAGTAAGACTTGGGTGAAAACCTGTTGATTGTTATTGTCCACTTCTCAAGGTGTTAACAGGCAAAGGCATATACCAAACAGATATCAGGTGGTTCCTACCAAATTATTTAAAAAGAACAATTATCAAATTATTTTACTGTTTTAAAACACGCATAATAAAATTAAATACAAGAATTCTGTATGATCAAGATTTACACATTTCATCCTCACATGAAAGTCAGTATGTTTTCTGAAGTTCATTTATTATAATAAACCTGAAGGCATCAAAGCCTCCCCAGAGACTACATGAGCATAATGACTTTAGAGCATGTTGTTCTCTTACAAACATCTGTGAGAAGGGTATATAAAGCACTGAGAGCCACAGGTTTTCACCCAAGCCTTACCCCGCTCCCAAGATTGCCAATTGTAATTCACTCAACCACCCATGACATCCTAATAAAATAAGAGGAACAATGTGTCTTGTTCAATTCCCCAGGATTTTGCTTCTAAGGCAATAGGTAAGTTCAAGGTTAGAGACACTTCTCTCCTACTTGCTATCAATTTTTATAGATCTGAAGCAGCCTAAGAGGTTTCACATACCCTGTTCTTTCTCCTTTGTCTAAAGTCTCCATCAGTGCCAAGAGCATCTCACTGGGAGTCTGAACTTTCCTTTAATCAAATCCATTTAGAAAATGACTCAGAATTTATTGAATAAAGTAGAGAAAAACTGATACCATTTCATTAGACTGACAAAGTCTTTTTCACTGCTGGCATCTGAGATGTGTTTTCCATTTAAATTTTATTTATATCAATCTCCTCTAGTGGGAGTGAGATTAAAATGAAAGACTTTCCAATCAGTATACAACTTTCTTATTACTACCAAGATTGAAAGCACTAGTTTTGCAAAAGAACATGATGCCAAGAATTTTCTGGGAATAATTTAATTTGGGATCAGGTGTAAAGAGAGATCAACCAAAACTAATGTTTTATTATATTGATAACTTTAATAATGATTACTTATGAAAAGAGGAAAGTTTACTTAACTGACATTATTTGATTATGGTAAATCTGTGGCAATTCTAGAAAAACTATGTTACAGAATCTAATAATAACTTCATAAAGTACTTTCTCAAATTAGGAAAATACTTGTATACAAATATACTCCTCTAAGTTGCCCGACTAAGTTCTAAAGTTGTGAGAACACAGAGATCTTAACACCAAAAGATATACATATATATGTGTGGCTTTAAAGTTAATTATAAATGTTATTTTTTTACATCTGAACTTCCCTTTGATTTAAAATGAAGAGGCCTTTTGGAGTTCTTCTCTATACCCACATTCAGGTTACCGCCCCCCTTCCCATTCTGTTGTCATGGATGTAAATGGATCAAATAGAAGTGACAACCACAGGGATACGGAATTCGAGTGAGATAAACATAAATGCCTTTTTTATTCTGAAATAGCAAGATTCTCCACACTGAGTTAGCTAAACCTAAGAGATACTTGTACAGTAGACACATGCCATTCATTAGGGACCACCAAGAATACCTATTTATACTCAGACATCAAATATGGTGTTGCTTGTTTGTTTGTTTGTTTGTTTTGGCTTGGAGCCTTCATTCTGCTTGACCTCCTTATTCTCTCTTCATTCTGTGACAGCTTGCTGGGTTGGATTTCTTTGAGGAAAAGTTATTCACAAGGAAATGGAAGTTTTATTGCTCTGTTAGGTCAACTCTATAGATAGTCGAGATGGAATATGAAGGCTGGCAGTCGGCTGGGTTCGCTAGCTGGCTAAGCAACATGCTTCTGTATCCCCAAAAGACAAGCAAATGCCATGCCTCACCAACATCATTAAGAATTCAATATTGGTGAAGTTGTGCAGAGAAGTGGGTACTTGTGGCAAATGGTGGTTAGAACAATTTTTCCGGAGGACAATTTGATGAGATATATATGACTCTTTAGAAATTCTACCCATTGGAATTTATCCTGGGGAAAATACGCTTGCAAAGATATATGTGTAAGGGTGTTCATATAGACATTCATTCTAATTACAAACCATCAATCACAAGAAAAAAAAGACAACTTAAATCTTCAATGGTAGAGAAGTGATTAAATAAATTAAGATACAGCTCTATTATGGGATATTATTCAGGTGTTAAAATAATGATGCATTTAATTTATTTATAGACAAAGTAGTTAGATTTTAAATAATAGTATAAGGTAGTGTGTATGGTATGATTTTACTTCTATCAAAAATTTTTATATTATAAATTGTGTTAGTATATGCACTTACTCAACCATTTAAAAATAAATATTAATCACCTACTATGTGCCAGCACTGTTCTAGCCACTTGAGAATAAAAAGTTTAAACTTTCATGAAGCTCATGAAGCTCATAATCAAGTGAGAGGAAAGACAAATACTCAGGTAAACTAAAATTGCATACAGGTAGTAGTAAGCAATATGAAGAAAATCAAAGCAGGGTATGAAAGTGTCAGGGTCACGGGTGTGGATTATTTTAGATAAGTTATCAAGAAAGGCCACTCTGAAGAGGCACAGCTGAATTGAGGCCAGGTTAATGTCAATTCTGAGAGAACACAGTTCTGAACAGAGGGTGCGCCAAATCAGAAAAAAGATCTACAGGTTTGCAGAAGAGTTAGAGGGCTAGAGAGACTGGAACAAAATGGAAGGTAGGATGGGGATGGTAGAAGAGGTGATTGGAAAGATGGAAGATGTCAAAAAACATGGATCTTTGAAGGATCTAATAAAGCATGTATAGTTTATTCTATGTGATGGAGACCATTAGAGATTTTTAAGGAGAGGAATGATATGAAATTATTTGCATTTTAAAAGATCGCTCTGGATGCATTGTCAAGAACAATCAGAGAGAGTCTGGGAAAAACATACCCAAATCCAACAGTTCACCTCTGCCTAACATGTTTGTGTACATTTTCCTTTTTTTTCACGTGTACATTTTTAATTTTAAAATTTACATTCAATCAAATGCTCTCATTTTAAGAGAACAGTTCAATGAATATTGACAAATGTATATACTCATCCTTTTTTATTAATCTATTGGGATGACATTGGTTAATAAAATTACATAGGTTTCAAGTACCCAATTCAATAATACACTATCTATATATTACATAATTAACAAAAAGAGATAATTATCTGTATGCTTTGAATTTTAGAAAAGAATATGTATTAGATTTAAAATTAGGGAAGAAAAACATAAAGGTATCTGTGGTTGACAAAAATAAAAACATCAAAATATTTACATCTCTGCAAAATTACAAATTACTATCTGCTATAAACGTCAGGGTCACTCAAATATTTTAAACATAGAATGTTAAATTTGAGAATACAGGGGATGTAAAGTAGGAGATTTTTTAATAAGCATAGTTCTTTGTCCTCCTTTTTAACCATATGTTAAAAATCATGTACCTATATAAATGCAAAAAAAAATATGCTGAATTTAATCTCAAAATAAAACCATCAATTTCGTGAAAGCAAGACCAACATCTAGTGTTTGACTTATAAGCAGATGTGAGAATAGAGTTATTATGTGCAGTAGTCCTCCCTTATCTATGAGGGGTATTTTCCAAGACTGCCAACGGATTCCTGAAATCACTAATAGTAACAAATCTTATATATACTATGTTTTTTTCCTATATGTACATACCTACGATAAAGTTTAACATATAATTTAAGCACAATACGTGGTTAACAAAAATAACGAATAATAAAATATGACAATCATAGAAATATACAGTTGACTCTTGAACAACATAAGTTTAAACTGCACAGGTTCACTTATTTGCTTTTTTCAACAAATACTGTAAATCTATTTTCTCTTCCTTATAATTTTCTTAATAATATTTTTTCTCTAGCTTACTTTAAGAATACTTAAAGTAAGTATTTTGTATCTTATAGTATTATAAGATTTTTACTATAAGATACAAAATGTTAATTGACTATTTATGTTATTAGTAAGGCTTCTATTCAACAGTAGACTCTTAGTAGTTAAGTTTTGGGGGAGTCAAGTTACATGTAGATTTTTAACTGAATTGGCACCCCTCACCCCCGTGTTATTAAAAAGTCAATCGTAATCAATATTAGTTATGCAAATGTGGTTTCCTTCTCTCTCTCTCTCTCACTCTCTCTCTCTCTCTCTCTCTCTCTCTCTCTCTCTCTCTCTCTCTCTCTCTCTCTCTTCCCTTCTGATAAACAATCTGATAACCAGACAGCTACTAAGTAACAGGCAGGGAGTATATACAGCAAGGATATGCTGATTAAAGGGATGATTCATGTTCTGGGTAGGACAGAGCAGGACAGAGTGAGATTTCATCATACTACTCAGAAAGGCCCACAATTTCAAACTTATGAGTTTTTCATTTCTGGAATTTTTTATTTAATATTTTTGGACTGCAGTTGACTGTGCAATTGAAATTGCAGAAAGCGAAACCACTGATAAGGGGTTACAACTGTATTCAAAGCGGAGAATAAGCCAGGGTTCCAGCCATGGTATCCAGGATAAAATGAGGAATATTATTATTGGCAGGAATTAGGAGTGCTTCCCTGAGTTGGCAAAAAGTCTCTGAAAATTATCTCTCCCAGAGCTGATAGCTTTTCTCAAAGAAGTAGAAACTATACCTCTGCCTTCTGATAAGACAGCTAGGAAGAGCCCATGACAAGTAGAAAATTTATCTTATATTTTGTGTAGTATCTTCAAATTCATGTGAAGTTAGCCTTTTACCTTAATATATATACTTATTTGCTCTAATATGAAAATAATTGTGCTGATAACTTAGTTGTTAAATTACTTCATCAATGAGGACTTCTCTTACCATTATCACCCTGATGATCTAAATTATATCTACTTTTTAATTTCCCTTATAATACATTTTATCTTTTTGTGTATTACAATTTGTCAGTATATATTATTGCATTACTATATTTAGTGTGAACCTTCCATAAGAGATTGTATGCCACTTTAGAGTGGGAACTGTGTCTATATTGAAATGAGCATCGGAACAGCTGTTCCAACAACCTGTGCAAAAAGGGAGACTAGAGAGTTGACCTCATTCTCTCATGGAGTTCCAGCCATTGCTTTAAATTGCATGATGAGTTGCACAAAAATGAGCCTGGAAATTAGTCTTGATTGATGTACTCATAACTTACTTCTGGGAAAATGAATGAAATGGTATGTTCAACCATTTAATAAATGCTCAAACTCTTATAAGTCATAGAAGTGAGCTGAGACTTTGGCATAATATGGAAGGACAATGGTTTACTTTCTAACTTTGTGAAGAATTGCCTTTTTTGTTTTAGAGTGATTTTATTCTTTAGAGTAGCACAAACGACTATGTTGCTGGTGATGATAATAGCTAAGATTTATTGCACATTTACTAATGCCAGATACTCTGCTCAGTTCTTCAGATGCTTATTTTTTCTGTAATCCTCACAATCCTTTGATGCAGGCACTATTTTTTTCTTCTCATTTCTTTTTTAAGTCATTTATTTATTTATAAATTGCAAACCTGTCTTGAGCTACTCTATGCCATTCAAAGATGAATGCAGAATGACCTCTGCCCTCAGGGAGCTCACTGCCTAGTGAGTATGCAGACATATTAGCTAATAATTAGAGTCCAAAGTTTTTAAGGTTACAGTGAATATGGTTACTGGCTATAACGTTTCTTTAGTTGCAGCTCTGCCGTTCTTCACAGTTGTAGGGTAGGCATCCAAAATGAAGACCTATTCCTTCTCTGTTTGAATGCTGAAATGCTTAACTGGCATTTCAGTTGCTGGATTCTTTCTCCTTCCATCTGGCACTTCACTGCTGAACTGATCTTTCCTGTAATCATATCTTCCCTTTGCTCATCAAATATAGAATCTATATAGAATCTTTAGTGCCTTACCATTCCTTTAAGAAAATACAATTTTTTTTTTTTTAAAAGCCCAGGTTCCTTGATTTCAAAAACTTCCACATCTTATTAAGGTTTTCTCTTCCTACTCACCACTGTGAGCCTGCTCCTCTGGCACAATAACAATCTACTGGTAAAGAAACACTTTGCTCATTTATATCTCCTTATCATAATTTACTCCCAAATGCCAATAGCACACTTATTGAGAAACCCTGAGCTTAATTGTAAGCTCTGAGGGCAGGCGCTATGTCATGTTCATTATTTTACCCTCTCAGTAAATCAGGTATTGAAAGTGTTGAATTGAGACTCGAACAATATCTATTGAAATTATAGAAAAGGACTACAGTTCTTAAACAATACAAAGTATATGTGCCGTATTTATTAAACCCATTGCTTATTAGTACCTTGTTCTATTCCCATGGTAAAATACCTCAAAGTGAACAACAAAAAAAATAACAACAACAACAAAAAAGGATTTCTGGCCTACTTAAGATTTATCCCTGAAAGATGGATTGATTCTCCTTTTACAGTCTCTCTTCTCTACCACAAAATGATCTGGTATAAGGACAAAATCAAGACTCATGATTAAAGTGGCTTTTGTGATTTTAAGACTCTCCCAAGGGAAGATGAACACTCTTGAAAAAGTTGAAGATCAGATATTTTTCTGAACATGGCACATTCATCAAGCGAATCCCAGAATCCCAGGGTTAAAACGGACCTTTAAGACCCTCTTTTGTAATCACCACAGATAAAAGAGAACTGGTTTTGCAGCTGTTACTTAATTAATTCAGTTCTTCTAGAAAAGTCTTTATAGCACTATGCATCTACCTCACAAGTTTCTCATGGCTTCAAAAATTATTAGTGAGAATTTCTATTAAAATGCTATAACTAATGAAATCAAGCCATATATAGCTCAGACTAGGAAGAACTAAGTATAAGATAAACCGACCTTTTTCCAAATTATTTAAGTTAACTTAATTTTACAAGAACCAAATGTATTTGTTTTCCTCAAATGTTTGTGTTGACATGAAAGTTATTGTCAATAATAATACAGTATAGAGAATTCATTCATTCACTCAGTGGTCAATAAATGCTTCGTTAGAGTTCTACAAATCCTGAACAGAAAACTAGAATGAGTTAGCATTATAATGATAAAAAAATGTGATTTTGTGATTAAGCAGACCTGGATTCTAGTGTTAATTCCTGCACTTGCTACATGTGTAAGCTTGGGGAAGTTATTTAACCTCTCTGGGTTTCAGTTTTTTCTTCTATAAAATGGGTTCAAAGTGATAGATAGTAAGATGACCGTGCAATGCACAAATTAGAAAGAAAATCAGTCTAATAGCATCTTTAGAAGAGCAAAACTGGAAGAAAGAACTAGAGTCTAATAAGCCAGAGGGTAGTGCCAAATCATCAAACTTTATTTAGGAAAAGCAAGTGTAATATGAATTTCTAGAATTTATAGACATGGCTGGGGACATTTTTATTTTTTGAAAGCCATTTCTATTCTCTATGAGCCACTGGATCTTTACAACCATGAATTAAAGGTGATATGTGGATTTTAAGATGTATTCTTTTTCCTATTATCTACATCTTCATTTAGCAGACACTGATGCTTAGGGAAAAGAGAAATTGTTTTGTTAGCTTGCAACAAAGTAGGTCAATTCCAAGCAGCCTAACAACAACAACAACAAAAAAGGACAGGGTCTTTTACAAGTGGGCAAAGATACTAGAGACTGACCTCCTCAACAGTTCATTATTCCTGCGCTTCTGTGAGAAAAGAGTGACAAAATGGTAAATCGAAGGCTGTTGAGAAAGATAGTTTCCCCTCAGAGCTGAGATCAGAGGGTTTCCATTCTCAATGATATAGACTCGGGACAAGTAATATCAAAATATTAGATGGGCTTTAAGGGGACAAGCATGGCAAATGTGACAGGCCTATTTCTGACTGAGTGCTGGCCAAAAGAGAGGTTCAGATTGTAGGCTCTCAAAAAACATTGCCAACACTGACTTTTGTCTTACCTTACTGGAAGCTTTGCAATTTATTTTTGTTCCCTTTTAACACTACATATGTTTTCCTTGTTGCCAAAATATATGCTTCCCTTACTTAACATTGTCACCCATTAGTTCACATAAGTACTCTTTACCCATGACTAGAATTTTCTCTACTCCATGTTCTGGCACAGAGCTCTACTATGAAAAAGGAAAACATTCATATAATCATTTTGTAGCCTGTGGAGGATTTGTGTTTCCTGTTATTACTCGGTGTTTTACCAAAATATCACATTGTCTTGCATATGGATAAACTATACAGAAAATTTTACTTCCTATACTTGCTTGCCATATCTAATGGAGGTGCATTTTTATGGTTTAGTCTGGTCCATGTATAGGGCATAAATCAAATATAGACAAATTTACCCTGAAAACATCTTTAAATTGAGCTTATAATGATTTTTACTCAAAGATTGAGGAACTCTTGATTCTAAAGAAGAGAAAGACTAAACTAAGAAAAGTGTAGAAAGAGGAAAACCTGAATGCGAATATCTGGATAGTCAAACTATTCTTCTTTTAAGTTAATAATCTAATCCCTCTGGCAAATGCACGATGGAGAGAGAATTTTAATGTGCCCCTGCTTCATTGCACAGTTTACTCCATTTCATTTTCAAATTAACAAATGTCGTTTATTGTTGTTGTTGTTGTTGTTTGTGAGAATTAAGCAGTGTGATGGAGACTTATCTTTGGGGTGTGAGGAGTTGAGAGATGATCATGGAAAGAACTAGACTTTCAGTCCAGTGCAAAAATAGCCAATCAGAAAGTAGCACAATAAAAATACTGGTGAACATTTTGAAGACCTTGACTAGAAAAGCCAAGGAGGGTTTGTGAAAAACTAATACCTAAAGGAGCTTCAGAAGTGACTGATGCTTAGACAGAAATAATTTTTCACTCAAGGGATGGAGCTTCTTAATTTGTAGAGTGAATCTAGTCACTAGCTTTATAAAATCTTATTATCGAAAAAAAAGTGTTCTATAAATGTATCTACTAAATTCATTGCCAGCTGCCTATTGTGATCAACCTTGATATCACCTTGAAAAGTAGAGCTGTTTTCTCAGGGGCTCAAATTTTGAAAGTTCCACCCACATCATATTAAACATATTAAAAGGAAATCACAGCATGTATCAAATATATTTGTGACTGTAAACAAATATTTTCATTTATTATTACTCTTGGTTTTTGGTGTGTGTGTGTGTGTGTGTGTGTGTGTGTGTGTGTGTGTGCGCGCGCGCGCGCGCGCAGGTTTCTTTTGTACTTCCAGTCAATTTATTTTTTAAATTGTCAAGGGCCCTAGGCTGGGGAATAAACCCTAATGCTGGGTGGATAAACTAGCCTTTCTGAAAAGAATAGCTCAGTTATTCTGAGGAGCATTTAGCACTTTGTCCCCTTCATCAAAAAGAAATAATACACAATTTTGATTTACATAAACTAACATACAAGTTCCTCCAACAAGTAAGTCTTCCTGGTCCACAGGTTTTCATCAGACGGGGAGATTTTTGACCAAATATAGCTTGATAAAACCAGACAGCATAATTATATTTGCATTGTAAGACTTATAACTTAAAATCTTATTCTTCTTAATAGAATATTCTTAGTCACGAGGTTAAAGAGAACCTAGTTGCTTCAAAGAGCATTAACATCTGCAGAAGGACAGAGCACCAGTGCCCAAGCTGTTTGGACAAATTGCAAACACACTTGTTTCCTGTTTTTGCATAGCCTCCATAGTGATTGGGAAATGGTGGTGTGAGATGGAGCCTTGTCTAGAGGGAGAAGAATGTAAGACACTCCCCGATAATTCCGGATGGATGTGCGCTACAGGCAATAAAATTAAGACCACAAGAGTAAGTTCATTTATTTCGAATGTCTTGTGCATGTTACAAACTGTATTATTTGCTTTTGTGTTATACAGACAACACCCAAAGAAACTTTGAACAGGAGAGAAGAAAACCTTTTCCCCAAAAGAAATCATTCTTAACCACTCAGATCAGTGTCCATCCATCAACAAGAAGTTAGAGATTGAATTTAGCTTTTCCATAATGAGCAGTTTAGTGTTTCTGTTACTGAGTGATAAATAAAGCTGGGTTACAATAGCCAAAGGGAAGAGGAGCAGTGAGGCAATTATTTGGATAATTCATCCAACATCTATGGTTCTCAGAATAGATAATAAATTTACGGTCTTGCCTAATTTGTCCAGATGTTTTGTTGAAAAGTTCTGAATTTAAGTACAGCCATTTTCTAAAGGTTCTTTAAAAAGAATTCTTTGATGAACTTACAGGGAAGTGATTTTTGTAATGTGAATAATCCTTCCTCAATTTCTTTGGTTAAATAAGGAGTTGTCCTCAAATTATATAACAACCTACATGGTGAGGCTACCCAATCCATCAGAATTGGTGTCCTGATGCTGGAGGAGGATGGAGAGGCCTAGCTAGGCCAGCCATTGCCTCTGTAGACAATGGACCATAAAAAAGTCTGGGAGTCCTAAAGGGAGTGGTGGGGAGGGTTAAGTGCTCAAGACACTTAAGACATTAACTATTTATTTACTAGTACAAAGGTATGTTACTATTTTAATGACCAGTATGGTCATATATGTGCACATCACCTGAATATCAGCCCTGTGTATATATTTTAATGTGTTGGATATTTTTTAAAGCAAACTCTACCAATTTCAAATCCCAGTATGTTAAACTTGTAGTCTTCCAAAAGGTGACTCAAATGGAAAAGGGCATCTCTGATTCCAACCCCTGTATTAGAGTCTTAACTTGATCTTTCTTCTCAGCTTTATCTTTTCAAAAAAATAAAATTGGTTCTTGCCGTTTCGTGATGCAGAAAACAAAAGTAATGCTACATAATACCATATAAACACTTTTATTTTCATATATAAAATAGGCGGAGTTGCTTTGTGTGTTAAATTTGGTTGCTTGTACTGATCACATTAGCTGGTAAATGGCCATACCTCCCTGGGTTGCAGCCAGGAGAGATTTCTGAATGATCCTAGCTTATTAACCTGCATTTTCGAACACGCTGAGAAGCTCAGCCTGAATTATTCTATTTCATCTCAATGAAACACCTACAGAAGAAACACCTACAGAAATAAGCCTGGTTAGTGTAAAACTGTAGAAACCATTTTAATTATCAGGAGGAGTGTAGGTTTTAGGTTTCCATTTGGTTATATTTTTCCTGAAATTTATTTTACCCTCACAAGTTAGTTTTAAGCTACTCTGAATTATGGCCAGTGTAATTCCAGAATTATGATTCAAACACCATTATATTAAATGCATTGTTGATATATTTTTCTACCAAATTTCCATTCCCTGTTCTAAATGATAACTGATCGCCAATTATTGAAGTTAAGCCGTGCTCTCATGGTGCCTCCGGACTTGAAACTTAGTAAAAAGGAAAAACGCAAGTCAAATTATTTAAAGATTTAAATATGTGAATTTCCAAGAGTAACAACTAGGAGACTCTTTGGAAGCTAGACTGTAAACAAACAAAACATAAAAATTATTAATACTACTTCCTTGTGACCTATGTAACTTTCTTTTATTCAGCCAGCCTCTGTAGAGTATATTTCAGAAGCATCAGGCATGTTGTATATACAACCTAGACATTTTCTGGCACCACAGAAGTACAGTGCAAAATCTGATCATGGTAATAGAAGCTGGAGCACACTATGTTTGCTACTACCCTAAGCAGGCTGAATTCAACCCAGTCAAGTGTACAAGAGAAATAAATTGTAACTGCAGTGAGTTTGAAAGCAGAGGATGTATGCATCCATTTCAAGAGAGGAAATGAGAAACTGCTCTACAGCCATGTGAACAGCACATCAGTCAACTGAGAATTCTCAAATCTGTCTTTAGAGAAGGAAAAGAAGACACTACAAAAGATGTACTTTCCAAACTTTGAGAAGACTCAGATACTACTGCTCACACATTTTCTCTCCTTTCCTAACCAAGAAATTCACAATGAAATAAGACTTTAAACACAAAAGCACCAATTAAGTCCAAACGATACACACAGGAACTTTCCATTCTGTATAAATGGCATGCCAACAACAGTCTTTAGATCATATGCTCTGAAAATACACTTTATATTAATTTTTCTAGTATGCTTTATCTCTTTTTCCCCATTAGAGAATGAATATGCTTACACACCTCAAATATTAACTCTAGCAATTTAACTTTTAAAAGTTTTAATTCACAGATATACTTTAATTTGAATCGCATGTTTTCACTTTTCTATTCTTAACTAAGAGGTCATCTTTAGAATAAAAAAAATTCAAGTTCTTATCAAAATGAAAAGAATTTTTTTCCAATCATCTTTTTTGTTCTGTGTAAAATTAATTCAAAGGGAGTGGCTCTTAGAAATAAACTGAAGAAACATACTCATATTTTTAATGACAAGTGGAAGTTTCTTTCACATGTTATTTTAAAAAATAATCCCAATGTAAAAATACTTTCAAAAACAATTCCTAGTACACCATTGTTTTCCTCTACATTGAATTTTTCAAAACCATTTTGGTTACTTTCCACTCATCTTAAGCCAAATTTCTCAGCAGTCTGAAATGGAAACAAAGATGCTTCAAAGTACAATGTAATTTTTTATGATGTTCCTTTTTTAAAGAGGGTAGAGAGTAGAAATTTGGTGTTTTAATTAAACATCTAGACACTCTGGATTGTGGGGTAGCCAGGGTAACAGACCACAGTCTAAAGAAAAACCTTGGTGAAATTGGATCTCGGTGACAATATAACATGCAGAAGGAATATAAATATTATTAGAAAAAGATTTTTCTTTCAGAAGACTTGAAAGAATAAACCTTAAGGAAAGAGGAATCATATCTGGGTGAAGTTTTATGGCTAAATTTTAACCCTGACGCTGCTTGATCATTATTCCAATTGTTTTATTAAAATTGCTTTGTTGGTAGTTTATAGCATGACTAACAAACTTGAATACTGACTAGAGATTTTTTCCTATGGCTTTAGATACGTATTGGTTTATTTCTTTTCTTTAAACTAATATATGAAAAACATAAGTTTGAAAATTGGAAAGGCAATCGATCATACATTCAGGAACAAATCTATACCCAGTGTATTCAGCAACAATGGTTTAATTTAGACAGACAGATCTTTTCACAAAGAAAATAAGTTGTTCTACAATGCTGTGATAATTCACAGGTAAAAAGTAAACATTGGTTGTTTGGTGATAGGAAGAAGAAGGAAATGAAATGAGAAAATCAAAGGTATTTGGGGGAAAATAAGTAGATCAAAACAACAGAACATAATCTGATATAATACTTGCTGAAGTATCAAGTAGCTTTGGATTTCCTACAACCCACTATGTTAATGTCTTTCAGACGAGTGAGAAAAGCAATAGTTAGCCAGTAAATGTATTTAAGTCTCTACTACCTAAAGTTTCTATATAAAGGTTTTGAGGATGTGATGGTGAATATCACAGAGCCCTTAGTCTTCCACAGAGGATAGGGCCTAAGTTTAGGTTGAGCGGGTGAGGGTAGTGGGCTGGTAGAAATTTTAAAAAAGGTATATTTTGTAAACATCACTTTCTCCCTCCTTTTGGGAAACAAAAGAAGACAGTAAAAACAGAAGGTGATAAATACCACTGGAATATAGGAAACCAAGTTTTGGAAAGACCTGTTATTTATATAGAGAGAATAAAAAATAAATGCGTGAAGAATTCTTATATATTCTACCCCTGGCCCAACCTACTTTTGAATGCAAATGTTTATTACTATTCCTACCTAACCTGAAAGCTTCAAATGGATTTGCACCCCTAGACTCAGACAGTAAATTTCTAAGACTATAAAGAATTAAGAAATGAAGAAAAATGTCTTAAGTCCCAGAACTCTAAAATAGAACCTTAACTCTATTAGAATTATCTTTTATTCTCTAAACCAGTGATTCTCTATGTATGCATGCTTTTGAATATAGGAGTCTTTGGGACCATATTCAAATGGATTATATGGCATCATTAGTTATAGGAGTATGCTCTCAATTGCCCTTCAACTATGTCATTATTTGATAAACAGTTCCTTGCCTTACAAAGGTCTTCTTTGTTTCTAAACAAATGTGGTCTAACTTTGGCAACGACTTCACCTTATGCCAACGTGACAAGGCTATGGAATGACCTACTCGTTTCAAATTCTCATCAGACACAGGATTGACTACATAATTTGCAGAGCCCAGTTCAAAATAAAAACATAAGGTGCCTTGTTCAAAAATTACTAATAATTTCAAGATTGCAATATCAGATCATTAAACTAAATGGGGGCATTTTCCAGCACAGGGCTCTGTGCAATTGCATAGATGTTAGGCCCATGAAGCCAGTTCTGGTTAGACATGGCTTCAAGAGTCTGTCTCATCAGTCATAGCAAAATTAATTTAATGAATTGATAAAAATATGGTGTCCTGTCAATGTGCTTTGATCATCATTTGACAACTACTGCTATAGACTTTAACATTTTTTTTCTACTTCAGATCACTCCAAAGAATCAATATCCTAAAAAATCAAGATGTCCTCATTTTCTGCCTAATCACCTTTTTTGTGCCTTCATTTTGTTCCTTTCTCTCTGAAATTTTTTTCTTTCTTTGGTTTCAGATTCACCCAAGAACCTAACAGAAGCATTTGTTGTAGTATTAAAGGAAAACCAACCCTGTGGAAAATACATTTTAAGAATTTAAAACATCCAACACATTACAAGCCAAATGGATTTCTTATTTGCACTTTGGCAATCAGATAATCACAGTGCTTTTACTATGTGTCACGAAGTATCCTATAGTGGAAAGACTCAGTTTTTGGTCAACATCATGGAAAGTGCGTTTTAAATAAAAGAGTTTTCTCAATGAAATTTTTGGGGATTATGAAGAACGATCAACTCTTCTAATTTGGATCTATAGTTACTTTGTACCATTTGAAATATATGTACATATAATATTTTGAAATATTATATATTCTCTTCAAGAAATGAACAGTACCACAGTTTGAGGTGGCTGGTGTATCTCTTTGAGTTCTGGATGTTTTGTTTTTTTCTCTTTTTGTTGTCATTTCTTTTTCTATTGGCAAAGAAGACATGTGCCCTTTTGAGAGTTCAACATGGCAGTCACGCTGGAAGGCCAGCTACAGGTGGACTCCTGGAATTTGAGGGATAGTAATACTGAATCAAGAGCTTCCTTCTGTTTCTACCTGATGGCCCAAGGAAGCACAGCGTCCTGTTTTATTGCTTTCTGCCCTGCGCAATATTAGCATGCAAGCTTGGCTTATATAACCATACTTTATATTCAATTGATATATGATAACCGTTTTAACCTCTTCCAGGAAACTATTTTTAGAACTACAAGCTTTTACACTGATAAGAGTGAGGATTTTGGAGGGAGCTGCTCCAACATGCTCTTAAGACTCTGGCAGAGTTATGGTAGAATATGGATCCCTGTATTAATAAGTCCTGTAAATACAATGTCTTAAGGCTTTGTATAGCTGCCCTAGACTGCAGAAGTGTCCTCTGATTAAATCCAAAGTTTGGCATCATTAAGTACATAGTGCTGTAGCCACAAGTCTCATCGTGGCACTTTTTTCTATGTTTGATTTGCTTTTTCCAAGAATATTCAAATCTCTTCTGGCGAGATAGGAAAACCATTAAAGCAATTAGGTTTCAGAATAATCTATGTGACCAAATGTTGGACAGCCCTATTAAAGTGGTAAATAACTTCTTTCTAAACCTGCTTGTCCTCTTTATTTGTCATATATTTGTCCTGAATCAGTTTTACCCAAATCTATAGAATACTCCACTTAGTCATTCAGAATTTTTTTCATGAAATTTTTGCTGTCATAACAGCCACTATTTAAAAACCCAATATTTGGAAAACTAGAAACCCATTATTATAACTGCAGGGTCCAGCCAACAAGATTAAAAGTCAACTCCCATTATTGGGCTTTCATAGTAAGCACATAGATGATACATATGAGGCTCACCTCCCAAAAAAGAAATTATTGCTCATCTTCTCTTTTTATGAGTTATTCAGCTGCTACTTATGTGAAGGAAATACCCACTTAAGTTCTGCTTTACTTCGGAATAGCCTAATAGTATTATACATTCCTATTTCTTATCATATTGCAAGTGTATCTGTTTTTTCTCCAAAGCCTTTTCTGTGGAATGCAAGTTGTTAGGACCACTTATTAGCTCAGAAGCACAGTGGATCCCCTAGTCTGGACTTTTTTAATGTTAAACCTCAGGTAAAATCTAGAAGTTCCTTCTTCTCTATAATATAGCTTGAAGTCTGATTAGATATGTAAACACTTTAACCAGCTACATCAATTCTACATCTTGAATGTTTATAAAAGCATCCAGAAATGGAAATGGAATCCTCACATATAATTTAGACTTCCCAAATACTTTCACAAATATTTGTGAGAAGGTAGCATAAACTTCTACCAGAAAATAAGAATGTCTTATGAACTTATGATCCATATCCATGTACCAAGTAATATATTAGAAATTGATTTTCATCTGTAATCTTAGGCGTGAAAACTGAAATCAAAACCCCAACAAATAATCTAGGACAGTACATCTCATAATGTGAGAAAAAGAATTCCATAATCAAATGTACTTTGGGAAAACTTTTAAACAAAATAAAGTAGAAATATTTACTGAGGGAATTTTCAGAGCCTTTAATACACCAAAAGACACTGTGTCTTCAAGAAAGATTAGAACAGGGCGAGTTAAATAAAAATCTTCCAGAATCCAGACATGTTGGGTGGTCACTTGACTAATAGAGAGCTCATTTCCTGTCTAATGAGAAGCTACAAACATTATTTCTGTGTGAGGATATAGTCACTGTGTTATCATATCTTTAATTTTTCAAGAGAACCAGACATGTGCATTTTTATAGCAAATCTTCTAACATTCTTAAACAAGATTAACTAAAATGAGATTATTTCCATTAAAAAAAATCTGCAAGCATTATTATTGTCCCAAATTCTCTGATCACGTGCCCTTTTCTATGAGATTAGTGTTTCTTGAAATACTCTTTTAAAAATGTTGGTCCTGAATGAAAATCGAATGAGAAGCAGAAAGTATATTCTCTTTTCTATGGCCTCATACATACAGATCATTCTCATAAGTTGCAATATGTGGAGTTCACAGCTTTTTCTATTCTGTAACCAGAGCCTATAAATCAGTGAAAGAGCTAGTTTAAAGGTCCAGGTCTGTTAGTTCATTTCCTATCAGTCAGTTAATGCGACAGACCTCTTAGAAAGACCTAGAAGAAGAGTAAAGTGGAAAAAAAAGACCACATTATAACAAGGCAACCATCCAAAAAAAACAGTTCAAATATTTGTAAATGTCATCAAATTCAATTTAGATTTATCCAAGTCCCTTACATAAATGTGTGAACCATCAACTTGTGTTTAAATTTAACTTGCGACAGTTTGGGGAATTCAGTAACTACCATCTGCCTATTGAATCTGAACATTTATGGTTTAAAAACTTATAACATGTATTTCTGGTAATAAAGAGCTCAGTGTGGTATGACTAATATTGATTTTGAGCTTGTGCCTCAAGTATGATGAATAATGTTATAACAAAATTAGAACAAATGCAAAAGGTTTCATCCAGAGCCCTTCTCTTGGTAAAAAATGAAAATATGGCTTATTTCATAAGACAAAAATTTTTAAGTAAGATAAAGCTTATTTGTTGACTTTTTTGTGTGATTAGATTTATGTATTAATGGAATTGGCAAGCACATTGAGAAGTTTTACTACTTGGCTTTTTTCTTTTATAGAATGATGAAGGATGTTTTCACTAATACACAATTCAACACCTTTTTCTGATCAAATCCAGTGTAACTTCACAAAGCAATATAGTGATTTTATAGTGCAGTATATTATGCCACCTTGCCATTGTCACCAATATAGTAAGTTATAGAGGGTATAAAATGTTTATCTGAGGAAAGCACACATTTCTCACCTGCATAAAACATTCAGTCCTTCCTGGGAGGTCAAATATCATGTTCTATTACGAGTTTCTCTTTTAATTAAGTTTGATAGTCCCATTTCAAAATCTATTAAGGTCTATTTGACAAAGCTCCCTTCATGAGTTATCTGTTTTCTAAATAAAAAATTTAGTGTCTAGCAAATTCTAGGGCTGAATCCACCTCCATCTAGTTTATAAATATAAGAAAACAAGATAAAAAGTACTATAAGAATTGTGGGGACTCGGGACTAGAGGAAAGCAGTCATAGAATCTGATTTCCTAGTACCCATGTGCATATACAAATGTGACAAAATAGAATCATGTTCACACTTTAAATTAAAGAGGAAGTCATTAGTTGCACACACACACACACACACAAATCCTCTGCTATTAAAGATTTAAAGATTTTAGGCTGAATAGGTCAAGAATATTTGTTTTCCTTATAAAAGATCTCAGAGGTATGTCATTGGATGTTGTAGCTTGCTCACATCGTTGGTCCACCAGTGGCTCTCATTTATTTATTTAATTTATTTAGGTAGTTTTATGTAAAAAAAAAAATTAACCTGTTATTTATTGCTTTTGGTAGCTAATTATATTATTAAAAAAATAATAACTGATCACCAAATATGAAAGCCAGGACCTCACCCATAACTGACTTATTTATAGATCAGGTGCTTTTTAGCCTGGTCTAATTCCCACCCACTTAGAGAGGCTGTAACCCAAGGATAGAGTCGCATGCATACTATGAGAAAAACCTGAGGCCAGACTTTCCTTCAGACAGTTGTTCTCAACCATAGGCCATGGCACATGGATATATGACCATATATCATGGAGTGGGTTGGAAGTGGCTTCTTACTGTTAATAAACTCTACGAATACATTTTTGAAGGAATTATAATTGGTTATGGGTAGTTCTCATACAAGGCCTAAGAGGCATATATGCCTACAGGAGCTAGCCAGGTACACAAGTTAGTTAACCAGAGTCACCTGTTAGTGCCTAAGCGCACAGTCATGAGGGTAGTGACTTAGCTGCCTGCAGGATTCCAGCTCCCAGAATTTGGTGCCAGCCAATTGTTGCTATGCAGCATTAGGGAGCCTGTGTGGCCCAATTCTTCTGTTTTTTTCTTTTTTAGGAAAATCTAGAAACTCAGAGATTTACATGAAATTTCCAAATTTTACTCATTTAAAACCCGTTGAACTTTTATTAAAAGATATGCCTGAAGACCCTATTCTGTTTACAAAACACAAGTTTGCAAATCTGGTCTGAAATTATATTATTCTTATGGATTTCATTCTCATGTGCTTCCCGTGGTAGTAAAAAAAATGACACAGACAGAGCTAGTTTTCAGTTCATTGCACATAACCTGCAGCCTATCTTTTGCCACTGAGAATACTATGGGTACAGCAACAGACATCAGTTATCCTCGATTGGGAGTATGGCAAGGTTGCAAAAAGGGGCTGACCGCTGTTTACCCTATTTACCCTACCCTGACTAGAGTAGGGTAAATAGATTAAACTTCCATAGATTCCAAATTTGGTGTCACTAAACTAGTGTAGGAGCAAATTTTAAGGACTCAAAGGAAGCAGTATAATGTCAGCAGATCCCACAACTGGTGCTAAAAGACTTGAAAATCTTGTACATTTAGTTAAAAGAATGCTTAGTACTGGCTACCCAATCAAAGTGGCCTTTTCCTTCTGCTTCCACCTTCCATACATACCCTTCCACATGTATGAATTCTTGATTTCTTCGTCCCTTGATCTGAATCCCCCTCAAGATGGCCAGATTGAGACCCTCTCAAGGTTTCTCACCCTTCTCACCCCTGCTATTCACCCTACCACTGTCACAGTTCCTCTTATTCCTTTTACATTTCAGGACTAAAAAACCCTGTATATATTGAAAAGAGCCCTACAATTGTAACCAAAACAGCCCCCCTCCCAAGAGTCAAGTCTTTGCCCTTTGCTTACATCCTAAAAAAGCTTGTAACCTCTCTCTCTTTCTGAGTTTTCATATCTGTAAAATGGAGATCATGGTACAAAGTTTAAAGGTTATGGAGGTCTAGGGAAATAGAGAAAATGGAAATGTTTTATAAATTTAAAACAGCATGTAAGCTATTGTTATTATTATTATTCTCGGATTACTTTTACTTTGTGTCACCTAAAAGCTTTCTGTGTCACTGCTAGCCCCACTCAAGAAAAACAAATAAACAAACAACAAAAACAAAAACAGAAAAAAAAGCCAAAATTTTATTTTACAGTCTCTTTCTAGACAGCTCAAAGACTAGACAGACTTTTGCTCAACTTTGTAGAATTCTCCATTTGCCATTACCACAGCTAATGTTTTCAAGCCACTGAAAAATGCCTATATAACCCAGACTTGAACAATGGCATTGACACAAGTAAGTAATTGCACATTGGAGAAGGAACCCTACTGGTGTCCAAAATGTTAATCTAGAAACTAAATTGCTAATAGCCTGAGACATCTGGTATGTAAGACAATTTTCAGCAACTACACACAATGTCATCACCAGGCCACTCTTTTTTCCACACCCAACCCTCTTGTCATTCAGGCTAATTGTCCAAGCAAATCCACATGTTACCTAGTTACTGCAGAGTTATGACATCTCATGCCTAGTCTTACACCCAATTTACTGGTAAAGACTGCTTTCATTCATTCATTCATTCATTCATTCAGATATTCATTCAATAACCAAATATCTGTTGAGCACTTACTATGTGTCAGTCACAGTACTAGATACTTGGGATAACCTCAGACCTTATATTATGCTAGGGGAAACAAAAAAACATAAAAGTGAACAAATAATTATAGAGCATGATAAAATAAATGCAAAAGGAGCTAAGAAAGTAAATAATGGGAGAGAAACATGAATTTTAGGATAGTCAAGGAACAGCCTTGGATGAAGTGGCATTTAGTCTGAGAACTAGAGAATAGCAGGAAACAGCCATGCAGAGAGCTAAGAGAATGGGAGTGAGAATGTGGGGGTTTTACAATTAGAAAGATTAGTATGCACAAAGCCTAGCCAAGGAAGACTTCAATATAGTTGCAAAACAGAGAAAGTCTCTTTCAGTTAGCATCAAAACAGAGCAATTATAACAAAGTGGCATGATATTGGGGAAGCAACCTTGGAGTCAGATCATGAGGCCACATAGAACATGATAAAGACTTTGAGTTTCATCTGAATTATAGCAGGAAGCCATGAAATAAGGTTTGTAAACAAGGAATAACACAATCTCATTTATATTTGTAAGCAGACACTGTTGGTATCCATTTATATTCTCTCCTTGGTTCCAGAATGCACAAGGCAGACCATATGTACCAGATAATTAGGAGAGCAACCATCAACCGCTGGCAGATAGGACTTGATGTATCAGTTCCCCGAGTTCCTTGCTCTGAGGTGAGATAATTCCAAGGCATGTTCTATACCATAGCTGCCCAGTAGAACTTTCTGCAAAGTGAAAATGTTCTGCATCTGAGCTATTCAACATGGTATCCACTAGCTAGATATTAATGTAGATACTGATCACTTGAAATGTGTCACCTATGACATGGGAGGTGATTTTTACTTTTATTTAATTTTATTGACTTAATAGACAGCCACATGTGGCTAATGGCCACAGTATTAGACAGCACAGTTCTATTCAGTCTTCAAGAGGTGCCAAGTAAGACTGAGCTTCAGTTGCCCAAAGCCATAGCTTGCTCATAAACACACTTTTAATTGGCTTCCTTCCATTTCTTGTTTCACTTTCTCACCTCCTTACCAATACTGCCTGGATTCACCTCTCAAATAAACTGCTTGCATTGAAAACTCTACCTTGGGCCTTCCTATTGGGAGACTCACCTAAGGCAATGTTTTAAGATAACTATTATATTTCCAAAATAGAGAAAGATGGCAAAGGCACACAAGTGGAACTGAGTATTTAGTAAGGAGGTTTTTAGAGTATTTAGTAAACATATATGGCACTTCCTTGTTAGAGCCTGAGGACAGAACAGTGAATCATGTTTTTCCTTTTTTGGAAGAGTTGACAGCTTAGATTCAGGTCTCAGCTATATCAGTCAATTGTCATTTCATAGATTTAGTTATCCAAAGCCATCCTGATAAAACAAGATTAAGGCTGTCCTGCATCTCTTAGCTATAAGTCATAGTGAGAAAGTTTTAGTCCCTTCTGATTCAGCCTGTTTTTAGAGACCTAAACTCATTGTCGATGAACAAAGTTCAAATTGAATTATTAATGAGAAAAATTTCAAATTTGTCTCTATTTTTAGTATTTTCTTTTAGCAAATGGTGAAACAAGCAAAAAATCCCAGAAAATGCAAGGGTTAAAAGAACCCTGATCTCTAGTCTTAACTTAGGGAATCACTTAAACGTCTTAAAATGGTTCTTAGAAATGGCATTCTGTACAGGCAACAGCAAATCATAACAATAGGGGAAACTGGTGAACTATTTAAAGTTTAGAATTATAAAGGCCATAGGCAAAAGATTTGGGGAAGGCAAATAATCAGGAAAAATTATATGTAAGAGTGACAGAGACCTCCAGGAATATAGTTAGGAGAACTAAATTGACTTATGACCTAAATTCATTTCCAGAAATACTAAGATCAACCTAAAAAACTTTTTATAGCTATTGTTCAAAGAAAGTAGGACAAGCCTACTACCTGAAGCCAGTAATGCATAGATGATCGAGAATTCAAATTTTTCTCAAGCAACTATGTATGTTATTTCTGTTTTTTTCTTTTCTGTGTCAATAAAAATTAACTTCTGCTTAAAATGTCTGGAAGGAATATTGTTAAAACTAAACTCAAGATAAGGGAAGAGATTTGTAAGACCGTATTTAGCTCTCCTCAATAATTAAAGTACTCTGGGTGCAGTGCTGGGGGAAGGAGAGAAGACCTGATTTACCATTTATTGATTTTTGTGGTGAAAATATTCCACTATGGCTGATTTCAAGCTACCAATGAAAAGTTGGGAAGAGATGTGTGTGAAGTTCAGAAGAGATGGCTCTCCTAAGCCAGTAAAAGCCAAATTCACTATCATATTACCTAATTGAGAGAAATCATAATCCTACTACTGAAAAAGAACTATCAAAAAAATTACCACACTAGTGCCAAGGAATTTTGAGATATCTGGGAGAGGCACCTAAAGTCTAACATTGGCTAACTGTAGTTACAATTGTTTTAAAAAGGAAATGGATTCTGATAACTGTAGCCCAGTGACCCTGTGGTCAGCCCAGGATAAGACTCCAGAGTAGATAGTTTAAAAATTTTTTGTGAATACTTAGGGAAACAGTAATCACCAGGATCCAACTTGGGTTCACAGGGAAATGAATCATGCCAGACATATTTTTCATTAGCCTCACTGTTTTCTTTAACTAGTCTTCTTGGCTATAGCTGATTTTATACTACAACAATTGTTGAATAGCTACAACAGAAATTTATGGCTCAGAAAGGCTATTTTCTCTTTATAAATTTTTCTGACCCCTATTATAGAGAAGCTGACATTATAGTAAAAACTTGTGGTAGTTGTTTGGACTCATAACCATAATAGCTATATTCTAATGTTTCTAATTCACAGAATAAATGTATTCCGGAGAAAGATTTCTAGTAACAGAATCCTGGGTTCTGTTTTAGCCATGTCCTGTGCTTGTTTTATTATCAACGGTGTGAAAGAGGGTATTGACGTGGTATGCAGACCAATTTTGCAGATAGTCTACAGTTGAAATGGTCATGGACCACCTAGCATGGTTAAATCAAATTCAAGCAAATAGGTGGAAGAAAGCAGTTTTGATGGTTAGAAACAGTTAAAGAACATAATGTTTAGATTCATGGAAAAAGAATAAGCCGATCAACCATGAGAAGTTTCAAGCTAAATGATGGTCTGTCATTTAGAAGAGTGATTAAATTAGTTTCTAAAGAATGTGTAGAATTTATAACTAAACATATTTCAATTTAATATAAGAACAATTTACCCAATAGACTTTCTTTAGTATTTAGTGAGCTTTTGTTATGAATGGTGTTCAAATACAGACCAGAAAAACTCTTAGCAGTGTTGTAGAAGAATTCATGCCTAAGCAATTTTGTACTCAGAATTTGTGATTACTGAGCCTGATTTCTTATCAGTATACTGAAAATAGGATTAGAGATACTCTATAATGTCAGATTCTTATGATAGAAGAAATTCTTAAATTCTGAAGAGCAACTCAAACTACTTATAACCAGATTGTTTGGTTCCGAGGTACAGATGTTCTTTAACTGACTCAGAAGCATTGCTCACCAGCAAAATACAGGTCTTCCTTCCCAACTTCAGCAGTATCTGTTTCTTGAAAGTAATTCAGCCACACCTGGAACAAGCCAGCTCCACTGCTAATCAGTCAGTTACAGCAATACTGGAGTAACGACGGAAATGACTTGGAGTCTTAGGAATTTTATAATAAACATGAGACTTTTGTTATGGAGACTAGTCAAAAGACTTCAGGGATGTTCAGTCAGGTATAACTACAACTGCTGGAATGAACCAGCCAGAAATTTGATAATAGGGAAGCAAATCAAAAACAAGTAGGTCAAAAACAAACAGGTTAAAGGCAAGAATTGATTCAAAAATGTAAAATCAAGCAAGTCACTGAGTATTTTAGCCAGAATGTCTCCATTACCTTTACAATGATTTATCAGGTTATAGCTATCATCTAATCAGTGAGATACTCAATAAACGGAAATTCATCTAGACAAAAATCTCTCAACTTCATTTCACATTTCAGTTTTATCTTGCTACTTATAATCTCAACACTCCTTCCAGAGATGTGTAAATAAAAGATCATCAAATGGTCCTTTGCTCTGTTGCAAGTTTTGTTTTCCTTCTATGGGAGAAAATTGTTAAATGAGAGCAATCAACGCTAACACAAAAGTTCAACGTCCTTTGGTAATTAATTTGTTGTTGCAGCAAATTTATTCAAAATCTGACAGCAAAATGCAGACCACTTGTCCCAAATACCCTGTGGTACTGAACAATGCCTGCATGCATACAAACCCCACCATGTATGACCTCTGTAGAAGGACAGTGTTCCACAAGTTAATGTCTCTATAATCCTACCCTAATACAGTGATTATCAGCCCTCCAAGATCCAGTACCTCCTTTGGACATCATCTTATCCTTCTGAAAAGAAATTTATGGCTAATATAACCTCTCAATACATGTAATTCCAAAAAAATGTATATAATTCACAAGTATATAAAAGAGAAATGAAATAAAATCAATTTATAATAAAATTATATTTATATTAATTTGTAAATGCTCTGGGATGTCAGAAGACAATAAAAGACTTAAAGGTTGAACATACTTTTATGACTAAGTTTAGATTTAACAAAAGTAAAATTTACCCAGATACCATTGACAAATTATATTTTAAAATTCAGACTAAGTAAAAGAAAAGGCATGTATTTATAAAACTGAGCAAGTAACATTTGCAAATAAAAACTAAAACACATAGCCTTATTGGTTACTCAAGTACATAATCATGTTCCCATTGGTGATGTAATTTTTCTAAAATGGTTACTAGTTCTTGATAAAGTTTAGGACAAAACAGGACAATTTCTCCTCCATTTACAGAGGAGTTACACTTCTGAGTAATTTTAATGTATATCAAAATCATATCAACACAAATGTCTATCAATTAATGAATAGATGAAACAAAATATGGCTTATCCATACAATAGAATATTATTTAACTGTAAAAAGGAATGACATGCTGCTACATGTTACGACATGGATGAACTTTGAAAACATTATGCTGAGTGAAAGAAACCAGACATGAAAGATTAAAAATTGTATCATTCTATTTATATAAAATGTCCAGAATAGGCAAATCTATAGAGACAAGAAGTAGCTTAATTTCCAGGGCCAGAGAGAAGGGGGAATGGAAGATTGACTGCTAATTGATTGGAATTGATGAAAATGGAATTAGATTGTGGTGATGGTTGCACAACCTTGTAAATATACTAAAACCCATTGATTTGAGCATTGTTTTAAAGGGGTGAATTTTATGGAATGTTAATTATACCTTAATTTTTTAAAAAATGCTGTTTGTATCTGTGTTCAGTTCTGGGCTCAGATCATTCTAAACAGGTTTTTTCGCTTGCTCTGATATTCAGTACTTCATTAATAATTCACTGGGAAAATAATTTTCCCTTGAGCAGAAATATCTCATGCAATTCAGGACTTACAGAATTTCTCCCTGCCCACCATAAAATGGTAGCTGCCAACACCCCCATAACAACCAAGGAATCACTGCACAAATTTTCACATGGCACTTGAGTTTAAGTAATTGCCGTTGTTGAAAACTACAGTTATAAGAGCATGCAAAAATAATCTAAATGTATAAATATTTTGCACTACAACTTTCTGGATTCCAAACTGACAATTAGCCACCACTTAAAGACCATTTGAAGGATGATTCAGGCTCTATCAATTGGTCTTTTCACCTGCCTCTCTTCCTTTTCTATATGACTTTTAAGGCAGCAAGCAGTGCAGAATGTTCTCTTGCCTAGTGATCCATGAAATATTTGCAGGATTTTGTTTGGGTTTTTTCCTAAATAAATATTATTAAGATGTGTAATATTTCTCAGAATTTGTAGCATCCCTTAGGGTACAATAGATGTGTTTCTCAAAAAGGAGTTCAACAACTTTATAGTTCAATGATGCTTTGAGGTAGAGGGTGAAAAGCAAGCAAACAAAAGAACTTCCAAGCTATTTAGGATGTTTTTTGTTTTTTAAAGATTCTTTTTTATTTTTACTTGTTTTCCATTAAAAACAGCAGTTAAGGGAGCCTTAAGACATAGGAAGGGCTTCAAACTGGGTAGCTGACTCCTCGCAGAGTTGAAGAAGCACCACAGGCTGCTGGCATCACCAAAAAATAGCAAAGAATCTTCTCAGTTTTTCTTTTTATGAATTGGCCCTTTCCAGCTTCTGAAGGCTTAAAACCAGGATCCAAGTCAGGATGTCTATAATGATTTCAAGGTAAGTCTAAAATTCTCAAAATATTACTTTTTTTTTTTTTGCAATTTTTTTTTCAAAATAAAACATGCCCCCACAGTAACTTAGAAGAGATAGGCAATACAACTTGGCCTTTCTCAAAAGTAATATTCTAGCCAGTATCACTGTGAGAATGTTTTTCGCAGTCTCTTCTGAACCACTTCCACTTGTGAAATGAGATTTGATAAAACAATTATTTAGATCAAATATTGACTATAACCGCAAAGCAAGGGAAAATGTAGGCATTTTATTTAAAAATGTCATTCTCTTCCTAAACACCATAGAGAATTTTTAAATCCCATAGTAAGATTAGAGACCTGTCTTGTATTTTTCTATGATAATTCCATTTGGGCTCCTAACATAAACCTTGCAAATTCTGCAACTGGAATAAAAACTCTTTGTCAAATATTTTAATGTGAACATACAGTTAATTATTTGTTCGAATAAAGTGAAATCCACCTTTTAAATTGACAACTCGCCATTTCGCATTTGTTCAAGATCATATCTCTACAGAATAATAGATTTGGGTCAGATCAAACACATTATTAGGGGAACTCAAGATAGGCTAATTGTCCATTGGGAAGAGTTTATTAATTTGCATAATAGCAGTGGTCATTATGATGGTGTGTCTATGTGAGACATAAAGATTTTACAGAGGAGACTTTGAAGTTATATGGGTTTTAGAGCTGGCTTCTCAAAACCTAATATAAGCATTTTATAGGAAAGTGACTCTTTTAGGCCCTCACCATGTCCTGTCTGCTCTTACACCTGCCAGCCCTATGGCCAAAGCCCCTAAATAAGCCTGAGGATTCTTAGGTTGTATGGTTGTTCCATGATGGAGTTCTTTTTCTGCTTTATTTTTTAACTTTTTGTTACAGAAAATTTCAAGCATAAACAAAAGTAGATAGAATAGTATAATGAAACCTTGTTTACCCATCACACAGTTTTAACAAATAGCATTACATGGCCCATCTTGTTTCATCCGCATCCCCACCATCTCCCAACCCAGTTTATTTTGAAGCAAATCGTATACTTCATCTGTAAATATATCAGACTGAAAAAGATAAAGTATCTTTTCAAAAACATAATCACGATATGATTATCAAAACTAATGAACAATTAACAATAATTCATTGATATCATCAAATATCAAGTTGGTGATATTTGTGCTCTTCTGATCACCCTATAAATTTTCAGCAAATTGCTAGAGTCAAGATATAAAAAAGTTCCATACATGACAATTAATTGCTATTTCTCCTAAGTCTCTTTTAATTTGTAAGTTTTCCTTCTGTCTTGCTTTTGTTCCTTGAAAAACTTTTTGAAGAAGTGAATGTTTCTCACACTTTAGTATTTTCCTAAAGTCTTCATTTTGTGGATTACATCTCTCTGGTATTGTTTAAAATGTTCCTCTGTCTCATGAATTTCCTGTAAGTTAGTAGTTAGATTAAGAAGCTAAATCAGATTTATGCTGTATTTTGCCATCAGGAGGCATATAATGTCTGCTTGTCTCTTTTTGTAATGTCATTGATCATCAATGATTGATTATCAGTCATTGGTGATCACTGCTCAGATCTACTAATTTCTTAGCAGTTACAAATGGCTATGTTTTTAATTCTAGCATTCGTTCTTTGTTTATTATCTGGAATATTTCTTTAAAGAGGAAATTTTCTTCATCATCTAGGGGAATAGATTTTATAAGAAGACATAATAAATGCTTAATTTTCTTAGTTTATCAGCTTTCATCATACCGAGGTGTTTAACCAGCATTCTCCAAAGTGACCAATGAATTTGTTAGTATTATTATGACTTTATGGAAGTAAACATATGTGATGTGTTTTAACTCTTTGCATGTATTATCCTGATTGAAGCTCGAATTGCCCCATCTTTAGCCAATTGAAAGTTATTGAACTCTTGCCAGGGATTTTTAAAGGAAAACCAGAAAAGCATTTTAGTAGAAATTCCAAGGGCTTACTGAGCAGCAAATTAAGAA
>NW_006440638.1:11770085-11797321 GCF_000325575.1 Pteropus alecto | reverse complement strand
GGAATCATCCAAAGTCACATAATGTTGGAGTGAGCTCTCAGCCCACACATGGTGGTGTCCATGTTGAACAGCAGAAGAGACATAGCCCAGGTGAATGGAACAACTCTGCCAGGTCACTAGAGCTTCTTGATGGTAGAGCCCTGATGAGGCATCAGGTCTTCTGATTTCAGGGTTCTTAATACTGGATCTTAATAAAGTTAAGCAGCATTATTATTATTATTATTATTATTATTATTATTATTATTATTCCTATCAGTCTTGAGAACAATCTTAGCCACATACTAGGTACTTGAAAACACAAATATGGGATTGAATCACACAGTTCCTCCTTTCCACAAAACGCTTTCTAGGTATGAGCCAACATGGTGTATTATAGCATGTTATATTTTCTCTTAATTAGAACTACAGTTCATGAAGTTCACTAAAGAGTCCATTCCCCAGGAGAGAGAAAGGTTGCAAAGGCATTGCAGAGTAAACACTTTGGAGGGAACAAATCTTATTTTAACAAGCTTTTTTTTTTTTTTTGGTTAAACAGAGGTAGGGAGAAGGTAGAGGTAAAATAAGAGACTTTAGAAAAAATCTTTCAGGTCAGACTAGCTTTTTCTGGAAGGTGATTAAGCCCTGTGATAAGTATCTCACCACTGTCAAGCATTTTGCTCTAACCCAATAAACTGGATCTTTTTCCTGCCAAATGGAGACATAAAATAAGCATAATATCTTAAGGATGTTTCAAGTAAATTGGCTGCAATTGTACTGTTTAAAATGGTCTAATACTCTTCAGTCATAGCTGTTTTCATCCATCACAGTTCCTATTACACGGTACGGTTTGATGAGGTTTAGAATAAGTGGGAATTTGCTGAAAAGTCAAACAATGATTTTGTTCTTAAAACAAGGTAACATTTACATAATAAGATGAAATAAAATGTTTCTCTTAATGACTTTAAAGAAACAATTGACTAAAGAAATGACTGTGACTCCAAATTAATTGAAGGCAAAATTATTTCAGTAAAAGAATGGCAGCGGATGCTAGTAACATCTCTCCACATTGTTCCCTGTTATTACAGTTGCTGTCTACTAATAGATGGGCAGGCACCTCTGGGTCGCTAATGGCCTATGTAGAAATAAGTGGATGTCAAAACAACATGAACCATCTGAATGAAAAGTTAAAAGTGAAATTAGTGAAGTTTTAATAGATGTCTAGATATACAATTTCTAACATCAAATAGGCATATCATGGGTTAGCAAACTTTTTTCTGTAAATGGCCATAAAGTATTTATTTTAGATTTTGTGGACAACTACTAAACTCATCTGTCACAGCATGAAAGAAGGCATAGACAATGCACAGACAAAAGGACAGGGCTGTATACCAATATAATTTACTTATAAAATTATTTATAAAAAGAAGCAATAGGCTAGATTTGGTATGTGAGCCATAGTTTGCTGACCTCTGATATAGATGACAGATTATCTTGCTTTCATATGAGAAGTTGGCACTTAGTTGCATGTGTGAGAGAAAAGATGCATATTATAGAATATTTTTCTAAAAAAGTGGCTCAATTAAGAGGTCACAGCTCAAATGTCTACAGAATGAAAACTTTCAGTCACATGAGAGAAGTGAGTGTGATAAGAAGTTTAGAAGTGGTGATAATGTAGCTAAGCAGAAAGAACCTGTCCCCCAATATAAAGGGACCCAGTTACTCAGCTGTACCTGATTCTCACCATGTGAAAATGTCCAGTAAATCCATCTCTTCTAAAAGTTTAATTTCTCTATTTTTTAATTTCTCTATTTTTAAACATTATAAAATAATTGAAAAACTTTGAGAAAACATTTAGACAAAACAGAAAAAACCTCAAGACATCCAGAAAAGTATTAGTAAGCACAGAGTAGATTCTCAATTAATGTATATCCTAAGGAAAAAGGAGAGAGAATGGGGAAAGGAGGAAGGAATGGACACAGAGAAGCTGAGAGAAAAGGAAGAAAGAGGAAAAAGCAGAAAAAAAAAATGAAAAAGAGACAAATGACCAAACCATTCCTTAAACTATCAGTTTTCAAACTCTGAGCAAGAGGCTACATCCCAGTCATTCATATTTGATCCAGCACTAGCCTGATGACATAGTGTGTATTAGAAGAGAGGAGATGTTTTATATTTATTTAACCAAAATAAAGTGCTATTTTCAACATAATAGAAATAAAGTATAGTGAAAACCAAAACCTTGAAGGGAGAAATCTCAATTTTTATTCATGCCTCGCATTGCTGGATACACTGCATTGTTCAACTTTAACTTCATCACATGTGTTGTAGCATTATCTCCCTCACCATACATGAGATCATTCAGGAGCTTTGTGAAAATGCCAGACACAGTCTCAGAGCCCAGAGATTCTGATTTAATGAGTCCAATGTGAAGCCCAGGCCTTGAAAATTTTTTAATGCACCCCATGTTATTCTATAGCACAGCCAAGGCAGAGAACCACTAATCTAAACATTAAGAACATATGTGGTGTTAGGATGGTATTTAGATCTATGAAAAGTAAACAATGTAGAATTGCTTCAGATTGTCATTCACTGATGTCTCCAGTAAAGTATACGTTGTTGAATTGAGTCATCCAGCAAGGTCAACAGTTGACACTTCCAGACCGTACTTCCCAAAAGTACCATCTGACCTATATCTTAGCTCAAGGGTTGGCAAACTATAGCCCACTGCCTGCTTTTGTATGGCCAGTGAGTTGAGAATGTATTTTACATATTTAAATGGTTGAAAAAAGTTTTTAAAGAATGTTAATGACATGTCAAAATTATAAGAAATTTTAATTCTAATGTCTAGAAATAAAGTTTTAGTGGAACTCTGCCATGCCCATTTATTTACATATAGTGTATGATTACTTCCACCCTATAATGGCAAAGTTAAACAATTGCAACAGGGACTGTGTGGCCTGCAAAACCCAAAATATTTATTATCTGACCATTTATAGAAAACCTTTGCCAACCCATGTCTTGAAGAGTGTAGGGCCTTTTATTTGCAAAAACTAATAAATATAATGAACAACTCAATAGGTTATCCCAACAAATATTTATTTTCTCCTCACATCATAGGCTCCTTTCATGTAGCACTGAGATTCTTAACTCTATTGTGCCTAAAACTCTTAGGGCAGTCTGGTGAAATGTGTCAAAACTTTTCCAGGATAATAGTTTTAAAATGCATAAAATAAAATACATAGGATTTATAGAAAATTATATTACAATTCAGTAATAAAAATATTTTTTAAATGTGACATAGTAATATATGTGCCTTTTTATTAAAGCATTAAATAACAAATTCTAACAGCAGGTTTAATAACTACCATAATTTTAAAGCAGTGTTGACTGTAAAAATTTTTTAAATATATGCAACAACTATAACGTGATTTGAAAGATCTGTGATTTCTCCAGGTGACAAAGTCATAGGTAGTGCTTAAATCATTGTGGACATTTGCTTACATTTGTAACAAAGTGGGATGCTAAATTTAAGTTAGAGTTTTATGAAAATAGAGATGTAATGTTTTTCTAACCAAGCTCATGGACTCCTTGAATTTTATCCGTAGACCAAAGACCCATGGACTCAAGGCAAAAAATACTTGAGAGGCTCTGCCATTTCTGGACCCTTGGAACCTTCCATTTGAGCCTCTGCTTCCCACTAGCAGGCAGGGAAGAGAGGACCAACACAGAGGTCTGTTCTGGAAGTGTTAAGGGAAGTGATATAAAATACAACAGTTTACATTCCATTGAGCAAAGCTCTGCTTATGTACCCACCTAACTGAAGGGAGGCTGGGAAATGCAGTTCAGCTGTATGCCCAGAAAAAAAGAAGAGATCCACTTGGTGAACCCCCAGCTAATCTCCACCACAGCCTCCTCTCCAAAGCACTACAGAGAATACTTTTGGAAGCCTATGAGTCAGCTTGGGCTGCCATAACAAAATACCACAGACTGAGGGGCTTAAATAACAGAAATTTATTTTCTCACAGTTCTGGAGGCTGGAAATCCAAGATCAAAATACTGCCAATTTGATTTCTGGTGAGAGTCTACCTCCTAGCTTGTAGATAGTCACCATCTCACTGTGTCCCTCATGTGGCAAACAGAGAGAGTGAGCTCTCTGATGTCTCTTCTTCTAAGGATGCAAATCCTATAAGATCAGAGCCCTACTCTTATGATTTTATATAAATTTAATTACCCCTTATAGCCTCTATCTCCAAATGGAGTCACGCTGGGCATTAGTCTTTTAACAAATGAATTTTGGAAGAACACATTTTAGTCCAAAGTAGAAGCCATATTGAATTCTTCTTTAGAATTCAGCTTAGAGAAAATAGGATGTTTTGTACAGAGTCTTCCTGGTTGCTTGATCCCAATATGGTAAACAGCTCCACATTTTTCCATTTTTGTGTTTTATCCTGAAGCAACAGAGCATTACATTAATTGACTTGTCTTATTAATTCAATAAGTTGCTTCCAGGATGAAATGCTCAGCTTGTTTTTGGTCCTTTTAGGTTGTTGGGAGAAAGCTTCAAGGCTCAAATGGCTCTGTGGTTTTTCACAGTCACTGAAAATTTTTATGCACTGCTGAAGATTTGCCACATTTAGAATTACTATAAACTGCTAGTTTCTCATTACATTATAATTTAATTCACACTTTTTAGTATGATAAGAAATTATTAGGTAATTCACATATTGTAGTAGGATATTTGCTCACAGATAGTTAATACTGTGTTTAGCGTTTATTTTAAATGACATTGAATACAGTAAATTTGACAGCCCCAATTAAAGCCAAAGGAAATTCTCATGTGACAATCATAACTCTAGCCCAAAACGGTAAAATGTGGACTTTAATCAAGTACTTTTTGAAAATAAAATTGGAAAACCACTGAGTTATCAAGTAAAATCTTTCTATAATCATAGGGGAAAATGTAGATATTTAATTATCAAATCATTACATTACATGCCTTAAATTAACATAATGTTATATGTCAATTATATCTCAATAAGAACAGGGAGGAATCTAAGATGTTTAAGAAAATAAAATCTTACAGGAATTAAAATAAATCTTGATGATGACTTTTAAAGGACTTCCCAGACTTATATTGCTGGTTTTGTTTTTCCCAAAGTCCTTTGGTACAGCACCAGAACAGTACAGATGGATGCTTAATATGTTTTTTTAATGAGATTTATATTGATGATGATGAATATGATATTTTTGAAACCACGTGGGATAGTTATTAAAGCATGATAAGGGAGTGTTTTAAACTATTAGCAATTTAGACACTAATCTCTAGGACAATTTGAAATTTACATTATTATTACATATATGGCATTTTAAAGTAAAAGTAAAGATAGTCTGCTCTCTCCACAAGGGCACAGGGGTGCGTGTGTTTGGTTTTGTTTCTTTGCAAAGACATCACTGAACAATAGGTATTTTTTCAAAAATTCAAGAAGGGTTGAAATGCTTATTCTACAATATGTTTGATATATTGAGTCTGCAAAGAAGCTCATACCTAGACAAGTGAGTTAAATATGGTAAACATTTGTGCCCCCAGTGCCCAGTGAAACTTAGAACAAGATGTGGCAGTAACCAAATATTATTTTAAGCTTTCTCTTGGTGTATCGTATCAAAACCTGATGCAATTCAAAGATTAATGCAGTAGGCAAATGGGTTTATATTGGAAAAAAAAATGACTTTTTAATAGGTTTTTCAGTATTGATATAATAAGAATTGATAATGGTGAAAAATCTGAAGTTAGTCTCTAGGACTGTGACTCTTGTATGAACTTTCTTAGGGCATGCTCTGTTAACCTTAGAACTTAAGAACCCACTTCCTTGCTTCCACACAAAACATAGCAAAAGGACCGGAAACATATGAATCCATCCATTCATTTGTTTATTTGGATATTTATTTATTTATTTATTTATTTATTTATTTATTTATTTAAAATTTTTATTTTAATATTTACTCAACAAATATTTCTTGAATACTGACTATGTGCCAGGTTTTCTTCCACTCATCTATTTTATCACACATTTTTCCCCATATATTTCAGGGATTACATTCCCTGAAAAATATAATTCGAACAATAGAGAGTACACAAAGAAAAAAAATTAGTCTCCCTTCACTCTTCTCAATGCCACTACCTTTATCATAACCAGCAAAACCCTAGATCAAGAGTTAACAATTGGGAGCTTAGATTTTATTTTTGCACATTCTATGAGCTAATATTTTCACTTTGCATTTTGAAAGAGTTGTTAAAAAATAGCATTAAGAATATACAACAGTAATGGTTATACTGCCTGCAAAGTCTAAAATATTTACAGTCTTGTAATAATGTTTAACTACTGGCATAGATTTCCAAATCTTTTTCTAAGTATCTGTGTGTGTACATACATGAACACACAAAGAGACCTACAGAAATCTATAGTTTTTTTATTTGATAGTAGAAATAAAGTTGTGTTTGTTCATTGCTCTGTAACTTGCTTTTTTTCTTAAGAGTATATTTTGAAGATTGTTCTGTATTGCTATATTTATTTTAACTTTTTTAAAATTCCTAATATCATTTCATACATAGTTTGTTCCCCGCCCCTATAAATTTATTGTCCTCTCTTTAATTTGGAGCAATACCTTCTCTGAAGAATCTCCCACACGTATCCTCAGTTTGATTCTCAACCATGTGTCCCCATCTTCCATTTTAAATACCCATTAACTCATTTATTCATTCTACAAATATTTTTTGACACATACTATGTGTCAAGTATTCCTCTAACCCTTAAGGATTCAATAGTGAAAAAAAACAGACCAAAATTCCTGCCTTATAGAACTTAAATTCTAGTAGAAAAAAAACAGAACCAATAAGTCTGTTTGCAGTCTAAAGTGATTAAGACAGGATATTAAGAAATGGATGCTATGAAAAGCCAAAAGAAGGAAAACCACATTAAGACTCTGGTACACTAATCAATAGGTTACTCTCCCTCATTCCAAAATGATAAAAATATGTTACGAGAATAATCTGCAGATATTAGGGAAAGGCCAAAGTCAGCCTACAACATAAATTTTAATGTCTGGGATTACATCACATAAGGGGTAAACACCTTTAAGATAAGGGTTTCTTAGTTATTTTAAGATGAAGACCATATTTACTCAAGTGTCATCTTAGAAGATAGTTTTAGGCCTGTGATAAAATCAGTCAAATTGAGAGAAGAAAGTAATGTTTCCCCTTGCAACTGTTCCAAGAGAGAGTTCAACCATGTGTGCAATTTTTTAAACAGAAAAATAAAGATAGTCTGAGTCTAAGTCAAAGAATAAGAAAGCTTCCATAAAGTAGGGCTTTTGGCAACAGGCACAAAGTGAGTGAGAGTAAATTCTAAGCCAGATGTGGTCATGGCAAGCTTTTGGCCAGCTCCCTGGGGTTGATTTTCAGCAGGTTGGGACAGCTCTGCTGGTTACTCAGGAGTTTCCTCTTCACGGGGGACTTGACTGCCTAAGTTGAAGCCATACATTAGCATTCCTCTGATTCTTCACCTAAAGATGTATTGTTTTTCTCTTTCTCTCTACAAACCCCAGAAAGTTGAGGTGAGTTCTACTCCATTGAAATATCTTCTCAGAGGTGTATTCTCAGGTCAAGTTCTAAGTCAAGAGTGTCAAGAACATTGGGGGAATCTGAAACCAGAAGATTCTGTGACTTTATTAGTGCTTTATCTACCTTTAAAATAATAATGATGCTTGGATATGGAGACTGAGCTTCATTTACACTAAGGCATATAAGATCATTCTTCCTTCAATTCAACAAGATGCACAATGGGGTTGAAAGATAATCAAGACAATTATCATTTAATTCCTGTTTCCAAGGGGGGGAAAAAAAGAAGCCTAAGATATGTTTCAACCTTTGGAAGAAAAAACTAATAATAATTTTAAATGTAGTAACACTACTAATACCATTATATTAATTAGATTCTCTTGGTTACAGATGGCAGAAAAATGACTCACACTACACAGAAAGAGAATTATTGACTCATCTGTCTAGAAGTCCAGGAATGAACACAGGCACAAAGACATTTACATATTGGACATAGCAGATTCCGGGGATTCAGGTGATAGTCAGTTTCTTTTCTTTCTCCATTTCTGGTTCTTCTTCCAATATGTGTTGGCCTCGTTTTTATTCTCCTGCCATGTAATTGGTAGATGAAAACCAGCACTCCCATGTATACATCAGTGTTTCTTACCATTTATGATTCAGGTATAAAAGGATGCATATTCTCCAAAGTTCCAGCATAGATGTCCAAGAAGAACTGTGATTGGCCTATTTGAGTTCAGTATACATCCCCCAGTCACTGCAGCCAGAGGGAGGGTATGTTGGCCAAATCTGATTTCATGCTCATCCTTGTGCTCAGGGAGCAGAGACAGTCACATACAAAACATGTTAAAAGTTGGAGGAATAATTCCCCAAAGAAAGTGGAATTGAGGAGACAAAAATATGTGTCCCCTATAACCATATTTTTTTCTTCTATCAGGAACATATCCTCTTTCTTAACCATGTTAAAATGCCAACATTTCAATGTTTTAAAACAATATATGCATACATTTTATGTGGAAACATTACTTTTTTCAAGTTAACACTTTTAACTTTTTTATTGAAGTGTAATGTGCATATATACATACAAAAAAGGTATATATTTCATGAATTATGTAGTAGTATTTTATTTCTTCTCATAAGGTTCAAAAGTGTTTTCTCTGTTCAAAAACAGCTATACAGTTTAGCCTAAAGGAGACAATAGTTTGGTAGAAATATGTTGAGGAAATCTCTAAGGAGGTAGGGCTGAGGGGAGATAGAAGTGAGGATTAAATGTCTGCAGCTCATAAACTATCAACTCTTGAAGGCAAGAAGGCCTTGTAACTTATTCAGCATGGTTTTCCATCAGCTGGGTCTGACTTTGGATTTAGCTCACGTATAATAGTGAATCTTAGTCACCAAGTATTTATTAAGATGAACCATTGGCTTAGTAAGAGCAAAGCTCCAGACTGTGACCTGATGTTTTCTAAGTGAGGAGGGAGGTGTACCAAGAAGCTAAGCATCTGACCTGGTATTACCAGCCTACGTATCTGAGGCACACAGATCATCAGACGATTTCACCCAGCCTTTTTCTTACACTAGGGACTAAGGATTCTTTCTATTTATTAGACTAGAGATTAGTTTCCCATTGCAATGTTGTGGATATCTCGATACTTTTTCCTCTCTGTGTTTACTCTCCATCCTCTCTGCCTCAAGGCTGACCTGTATGCATGAAAGCAGCAGGTTTCTATATTTCCTAGCTGTCATTTAGGCTCAGCCAACAGAGAGCATGAGCAGAGAATTGAAAGGATAAAACTGAGGTCAGGGTGTTAATTCCCAGATCCCTGCCTGCAGGGTTGCATGGGATGTAATGGATCAAATGATATCTCTTTGCTAACTCTAGACTAGATGGGCTAAAACTTCACGGTGCTTCAAGTCCATGATTTTGTATATTTTTTCTTTTTTTCTATTTCTCTTTTTTTCATCTTAGCCTACTTATTTCAGCATTAGGAACTACAAGTGTCCTCTCTTGTCTTTGAAGCCACTCTTCAGTTTCTTTTGTCCTTAAGTTTACAACCTCAGATTCCAAACTGTCCTTTCTCATTCTGATTATCTGGAGTTTGGTACATTTGCTGTTTAAGAAAATATGACTAAAGGTGGCAAGTTCTCCTTAACAATCCCTAATAAAAGATATCTTATAGGATTCCCATGACCCAAGGGTCTTCCATTAATATCCTATCTCGCCCATTCCACATAAGGAAAGATCCCAAAGCACTCTCACAATACCCTGTGCACCCAGCAAGGCAGACACTATCTCTGATGCACTTTAAGAAAGCAAATTACATTTATTACATAAAAGCTGATTACATTTATTTCCTATACCAAGACAAACAGCAGTGTCTGTAACTAACAACAGTTAAGACAGAGTTTATCTCTACCTAATGAATTTAATTGGCTACATTTCTAGAGTGCAACATCAGTGGTGTTTTGCGATTCATCAATGGAGGTTATTTCATCTGCAGAATTCAGAAGAAGTTTAAATCCATAGCAATAAAGAAATTCGATGGTTATTGTCTCTAGCATATATGACTTCTAGATTGAAGGATGAGCTCGTAGAGAAAAGGGCTCAACCTTTTATACTGGAAACTGGCCCTTGTGTAGACTTAGAAAGAATGGAATTGAATAGATAGAGTGAGGGTTCTTCATGGGATCGTAATTTCATTTTTCAGGACCCAAGGACTTTATCCAAAGATGGCTTCACTCATGAGATTGCTCCACAGAGACAGAAGTGAAATTTTTCACATTAGGTAAAACAATAACCCTTGGCATCAAAAAGACTTAGACTTGAATTCTCTCCCCTTTCCCTGCTAGTTGGGTGACCTTGGACAAGTCACATAACCATTTTAAATATAATTCTGTGCATTAAAGGTAATGACATACCAAGTTATTAGTTGTGGGTATCATTAAATTAGATAACCTTTGGAAAGCAATTAACACAGTGCCTAGCACAAAGTAAGCACCAAAGGAATACTTGCATTATGATGACGACAATGATGACGGTGATGATTTGTAAGACTTTAGGGCATTTTACATTCTTATTTCTCTCAAATAAGTCTTCTCCATTCCTGTACTCTACTGACAAAAGAACCATCTGTCTAAACACTCAAATTTATCATGGCCTTCACTTCCTTAAAAATTGCTCCTGGCTTAATAGTCAATTAGGTTAAATGGAAACTTTTTAAGATACCATACAAGGCATTCACAATCTGTTCCTTTCTCACCCCTTCAGCCTCATAACTAGCTTCTTCCCACCTGCATATTTTATAACAGCCGCAGCAAAGTTTTCACCAGCTCATAATGTGATACCTTCATATACTCTTCCTTTTGACTGGAATGTTCCTGTGGAAGCTTCAAGACTTTACTCAAGAATCAGCTTATTAGTTCATATTTGTTAAGTGCATGTTGCATGTCCAGCATTATAATGATCAACCATCTTATAACATGGTACTATTATTGGGCATAAGAACGAATCCAAGGCTTGGCAAAGTGGAGCTCAGCCAAATGATATACATCCAGGAAGTGGCAGAGTGAGAATCTGATAAGGGCATTCTGACTCCAAAGTACCTGTACCAGTTTCCTATTGCTGCTATAACAAATTACCACATATTTAATAGCTTAAAACAACACAAACTTATTACCTTACAGTTCTAGAGATCAGAAATCCAAAATGAATTTACTGGGATAAAATCAAGGTGTCAACAGGGCTACATTCCTTTTGGAGGCTTTAAGGAGGAATCTGTTTCCTTGACTTTTCTAGCTTCTAGAGACCACCTGAATTTCTTGGCTTATGGTCCCTTCCTCTACCTTGAGAGCCAGCAGTGTCACATCTTCAGATCTCGGTGTGTCTCTCTCACTCTTGCTCTCTGTCATTCTCTCTCTGACTCTGCTTCCATAGTTACATCTTCATCTCTAGTTTCAACTTTCTTGCCTCCCTCTTATAGGGACACTTATTATGACACTGGGCCACTTGGATAATCCAGAATAATCTTCCCATCCCCTTCCTTTTCATATGTAGGGGTCTTGTTTTCTTATCCATTCAGCCATCCTATCTTTTGGTTGGAGTACTTAATTCTTTTCCATTTGAGGTACTTGTTGATAGGAATGTAGTTGTTACCAGTCTTTATTCATATTTTTGATACATGTGTTTTCATCTTAAAGAAGTCTCTCCAATGTTTCCTGTAATACTGGCTTGGATGTGATAAATTCCTTTAGCTTATTTTTGTCTAGGAAGCTCTTTATCTGTCCTTCAATTCTAAATGATAGCTTTGCTGGATAAAGTATTCTTGGCTGTAGATCTTTGGTCTTCATCATGTCAAATATCTTTTGCCAAGCCCTTCTGTCCTGCATAGTTTCTTTTGAGAAATCAGCTGCAAGTCTTATGGGTGTTCCCTTATAAGTAATTATCTATTTTTCTCTAGCTGCTTTTAATATTCTTTCTTTGTATTTAACCTTTAGCATTTTAATTATGATGTCTTGGTGTGAGCCTGATTTTTGAAATTCTCTGAGATTCCTGGAGTTTTATGTCCATTTCCTTCACCAGATTAGGAAAGTATTCCATCATTATTTCTTCAAACAGCTGTTCATCTTTTTTATTTTCTTCAGTTACATCGATCAGAAGATATTTGGACCCTTAATAGTGTCCCATATGCTCCTTAAATTATTTTTATAGTCTTGGCATCTTATCTCTTGCCATTCTGATTGAGTGTCTTTGGCTTTCTCATCCTCTAGATAGGGCATTTGATTCTTTTCTTTATTCACTCTGTTTATTTCTTGTTTATTCCATTTAAAATACTTCTCAACTCAAATAATGTGTTCTTCGTTTCAGACTGGTTCCCTTTTGTAATTTCCATTTCCATTGTTGTGTTTTTTATCTCTTTGTTGAAGTCCTCACTGAATTTGACCAAAAGATCATTGAGCATCTTTATATCCCGTGTTGTGAACTCTGCATCTGTTAGATTACTTCTATTATATCCGGATCTCTGTTCTGTTCTCTCATATGATTTCTGCTTCTTTGTCTTCCTATTTTGGCTGCCTTTCTGTGTCTTTCTGTGTACTAAGCAAAGCTGCTAAGTCTCCCAGTCTTATTAGTGTGGATTTGTGTAGTAGATGTCTAGTGGCACAGTCCTAAGAGGGGTTCAGCTGCAGGCCAAGTTAAGCCCAAGAATCCATAGATGCTGTGCTTATAGTTGCCTCAAAAGGCCACACCAGAAACCAATGCCAGCTGCCTCCAGTGTGAGTCTAGGCGCTGCTCAGCAGGGAGCACCTGACTCGCTGAGGACACACCTGGATGTGGCTTGGGTGGAACGTGAATTGGGATTTCAGGGAATTCTCTGGGCGTAGTGACCTCTGTTATCCAGTTTGATGACGTCATGGCTGTGTCCAATGCACTGGCAAGGGGGAGGGCACAACAAGGAACAATGGATACCACCAGCACTTCTGTACAGAGCGAGTCTCACCTTGGCCCTCATTCCGACAATGTCTCCCTGTAAGTCACTGGTGCCCCCTGCACACAGCCAAATTGGCACTGTTGCTCAGTGCAAGCAAGTCTATCACCGCAAAAATCCACTCACTGAAGCAGCCCCTTTAAGAGTCATCTGCTGCTGCCACTGCCACAGCCTCTGTCTCACTCAGATGCTCAAGACCGGCAGCCCCACGTCTTCGCTCCACCTTACTTTCTGGTGCTATCTTAGATTTCTCCCTAGTTGTATGGCTTGTTCATCTAGATCTCAGGCAATTTTTCCTTGCTGTTGTTCCTCGTTTCTGTCACAACTTAGATTTGGTAGCCAGAGGGCTGAACAGAGCCTCTATCATCTATGCCATTTTGGTTGCCCTCTTCAGTTTTCTTTTCCTAAAATTTTTATATAGCAATAGTGAACACAGTTCTGCAAGACGTGAGGATGTCTGCAGCTCATAGAGCTCTTTCTATTGGCACTTGATTTCTTCAGTCATGCAACATTCGAGAGCTATCTACCTACTAAATGGCAGGCCTCAGGTACATCAAGATAAATTACATTGTTGCCACAGAGGAACTGATAGTCTTAAGAGCAGACATATATGAACTCAACAATTGATCAGTAGTAATGGATGTTATTCTCACATCCGAAAGAGCCATGTGTCATGTCTTACTGGAATCCACAAAGGCTCTTCGCAAAGTCATGCTTCTGTTAAAAAGGGAAACATGGATTGTTAGTGTCTGAGGAGGCAATGTCATTTAGTGGTTAAGGACACTTAATAGAAAGCCAGAAATTTGGAATTAAGCACTATCTCTGGCACATAGAGGTCATGTGGTCTTGTTTAAATGACCTAACCAAATCTTCTCAAACACCTCTCCCCTTGCCCAAAGGAAATAAAATCAATATCTCAAAGAGATTTCTGCACTTTGATGTTCATTTGAGCGTTATTCACATTTTAGCTAAAATATGGAAACAACCTAAATGTCTATGAACAGATGAATGGATAAAAAGAAAATGCAGTGTGTACATGTGTGTATCTCACACATACATACACACACAAACACAAGAATATTATTCAACCTTAAAAAAAAATAATCTTGACATTTATGACAACATGGATAAACTTAGAGTTCATTATACTAAGTAAAATAAGTCAGACACAAAAAGACAAATACTGCATGATATCACCTAAATGTGGAATTTAAAATCACCAAACTTATAGAAGCAGAGAGTAGAATGATGGTTACCAGGAGCTGGGGGAGGAGAAAATAGGGAGATGTCGGTTAAGGGGTACAAAGTATCAATTATGCAAGATAAGTTCTGGAGATCTAATGTACAGCAAAATGACCAGAGTTAACAATAATATATTATATACTTGCAATTTGCTAAAAAAGAAAATCCTTTTTTTTAATTTTTATTTTTCAATTAGAGTTGATGTTCAATATTATTTATATTAGTTTCAGGTATACGGCATAGTGATTAGACATTGATATAATTTACAAAGTGATGCCCTAATTATTCTACATGAGGGTAAATCTTAAATGTTCTTACCACAGAAGAAGGAAATGAAGAAGAAAGAGGAGGAAGAGAAGAGGAGAAGGAGAAGGAGAAAGAAAAAAAAATAACAACTACATCAGGTGATGAATACACTAACGAGATTGATGGTAGTGATTATTTGACAATGTATATGGATATAAGACACCAAGCTGTACGCCTTAAATACATATAATTCTTATTTGTCAGTTGTATGTTAATAAACTGGAAAAGATATTTTAAAATGTTTTAAAAGATTTTGTAAGCAAATACTAATTATTTCTGTGATGAGGAGGAAAACAAAAATTATATCAACTGAGATTATTATGTTCTATATTATATCTACTCATGATAATCTGTTTTAGCTGTTTATTAAGCTATAAATATATTTTTACAAATCTGGTTGACATTTAGGTATTTTATTAAACATAATAAATGCCAAAGAGAAATGAATAAGACCAAAACTCCTCTCCCTAAAATTATAATAATAATCACACATATCCCATAGGGATTTGTGAGATAGTATTTATGAAGAGCTTGGCTTATGATCTAGCAGATTCTTTGCACCAAGAAATGCTATCTGTAATTATCATTTAAGATAATCCTTTGCCTTTTCTGGATGTCAGAAACAACCCATTACTCAATATAACAGAATAATATTTCAAAGCGTTAGCTGAAGTACTACTTACTACCTTTCAATGTAGTTGCTGACTGTCCACCTTTGGCAGCCAAATGAATGAACACCCATTGCAGAAGAGACAGCCTAGTGCTGAGATCATTAGCCTCCAAAAGGAGGAGAGAGCAAGAAAAGATGTTTTTGTCTTGCCCTCAGATCCTATAAAGATCCTCTAAGTGGCAGATGGAAAAAAAATCTGGATAAGAAGAGAGAAGAGACATTGCACAGGCCATTTACTCTTCTTCCCCTCCCTGAAATAAACCCTAGTGATGGAGAGGGAAACCACTTCACAATTGATTTTAATTTGGCAGTCTTGGAATGGAGAGGATTGGCACCCTGCGTCATCTGTCTCAAACTCTGGTCATTAGCAGTATCAAAGAATTGAGAGTAAGTATTAGGAAAAGAATAATTCTACATCTGTGAACCTCTAAAAGATGAGGGACAGCAATCAAATTTATAGGAGAGATCCAAAGGACTTAGGTTAGGCAGAAAAATCTGAATGAACCTGGAGGGAGGGATGGAAAAGACAGAGAAATACCTAAGGGCATAAGGGTCAGAGCTAGGGCAAAACCTTAGAGACAGAGTAGCTAGAAGGCAATGACCAACAAACTGTGATGTCAAAGTCAGAGAGGGAGATGTGACTGTGGAAGCAGTGAGAGAGAGAAACAAAGGTGAGAGAGGCAAAGTGGCATGGGGCGGGGGAGAGTTGTGGAGGGAGAGAGAGAGACTCAGAGAGAGAGAGACTGAGAGAGAAAAAGAATGAGAGACAGAGACAGAGAGACCAAGAGAGAGAGACAGAGACAGAGACAGAGAGACAGAGAGACAGAGAGATTGGTTTGATGATGCAATGCTACTGGGTAACCCAAGGAAGACAAGTTTTGCATATTGAAAAGCTCCGATAAAGTGCCCAGACAGAATAAGACCTTGATTGGAATTGGCTCCTCAGTACTCTTGCAGCAATTGTCTTAGCTCAGAGCATTTAAAAACAGGGCTGGTTTAAGGGGAAAGAACCAACTTCAAGATGATTGTGTGAGGTCTTCTGAATAATAGAGAGTTTTAACTCAGAAGTAACTTAAATAAAAATCTCTGAACTGGACTGCGAAAATCCTGGAAAAGACTGACTTAACTTTTCTCTCTGGGAGAGTCTTGAGTCAGAAACTCAAAGTTTTCGTAGAAATAAAGTTAATTTTTATGCACCTACAATTATCTCTTTATGTTCATAAGCCACCAACATCTCCCTTTCAATAACTCATTCTCCCAGATTGAATTTGGGCAGTTTCACTGAAATAATCATATTCTTGATAACTGTTTAGAAGAACTTAGGTTGCATTCTACATTAAGTGTATTCCATTAGCAGTACCACGAATACTGAGTTACTGAAAAGATTTGCTGGAAGGTTGTGTGATTTAATGTATAGTTCTTGCTTAAGTATGACAAGTTGAATCTGCTAAATTAATCACCGTTTGTTCAGGTGCTACTCCTAAGATGAAGGTAACTATGAGAAAATGTTAAAGGTGAGTGAAGAGCTGAGAATAACAATTCTTCATTGGAACTTACAAGATAACTTTTAGAAATCAAAGTGGTTACTGTGTAGCTCAAGGGTTGCGAAGTTTATTCTGCAAAGGGTCATATCAGTCAGCAGGAGCTGCTATAACAAAATACCACAGACTGGGTGTCATAAAGAACAGAAATTTATTTCTCACAGTTCTGGAGGCAGAAAGTCCAAGATCAGGGTAAAAACATAGTTGAGTAATTGTGAGGGCTCTCTTACAGGTTGCAGACTTCCTTTTGTATGCTCACATGGCAGAAGGAGCTAAGGAACACTTTTGTAAGGGGCTTAGAATTTCAACATATGAATTTGGGGGTACGCATTCAGACTATAGCAGGCCAGGTAGTAAGTATTTCAGGCTTTGTGAGTCATAAAATCTTTGTTACAACTATCCAACCCCAACACTAAAGCATGAAAGCAGCCACAGACAATACATAGATATGGCTGGGAGTATAGTTGGGTTCCAATAAAACATTGTTTGCAAAAAGCAGTCAGCAGCTGGAGTTGGTCCAAAGGCCGTAAGTTTGCTGACCTCTAGTCTAGTTTATCTGCACTAAAAAAGGTCCATCTAGCCATTAGACATGGCACCTGGGGCCTAAAATGTGAACATAAAAAGTACTTGCCTGGTGGATATCGCAGACATAGGTAACAGTGGACATTGTTGGTTTTGTTTTCTGGGCTCCTTAGGATCCATTTCTCTTGATATCCTTTGGGAACCATTTATCACCCCCAACTTCAGTTCACATGCTTTTGCTTGGGCTGGACTCTTGGCCCCATGGGGAGGGAATGTGACCCAAATCTACCTGCTGAGCCTACCAATTACCCTTGCCACAGTAGCTAGTGCAGGATTGGGGAAGTGGTTCCAACTTCTCCAGTCAAGATAAGATTTGTGATGTGCTCATCCAAGAAAAATCCCTCAGTACCAGAACCACAGACAAAGATTTGAGTGTAAATTGATTTTTGAGAAGTGATCCTAAGAAATACTGGTTGCAACTGAGGAGAATTGGAGCTTCATCCTTCTGGGATCTCTGGGACTCAGTATTGAATAGAAACCTCAGAGTTAGCCCACCAGAGGAGTATACACCCATTCCTATCAGTCACTGGTGGAGGGCTGCTTCTGAGGTGTTCATCCCAGCTAACTCTGGCCTGTCCTAAGCACTAGTACAGTGGATGTTTCAGCCACAAAAAGATGACCTCAGGCAAAGAAGCACAGATGCTAAAATTTAGAAGTCAGAACCTGCTACACTGAAATAGGATCCCAGGGGGATGTGGGTGAGATACCTACAAGTTTTGCTACCACGGAATTTGATTGGTCTCCCTACTAGGGCTCTGAAGAAGCTGGAGGCTTACTTGACTCAGTCTGAGCCTTTAAATCACACTGCATGTGAAGTCATCCCATAAACATTTTAGTTATATGAGCCAAAAAATTTCCTTTTTGTTTAAATTAGTTTGAGTAATGTTTCTTACCATATAAATCAACAGAACTAGATAAAGCACATAGGAAGTTGAAATTTATTTTCTACTGGTACTGATTCATCATATAATATGATAAATATTTGGGGGTATATAGAATTCTTAAAATTATAGGTGTAGATATACAGATATAGATTCACATATATTATCTATATTAAATATATATATGTAATTTATGTCTGTCTCTACCTATAGAGGGGTATGGTATTCAGGAAAGGATATATATTTGGTTTTTAATAGCACACAAAGAGTTAAATAATAGAATGAAAATTCTTAGAGAAAGGTCACCAAATCCTCACAATTCTTCTATCCAGCTACAATACGTAAGTCCATGAATATTTGCTTCCATGAAGAGAAGCAACTGTGTAAAGTTTCCCAGCAGACTCCCACGAGTAGTTTAATAAAAGAGACAAATGTCTATTTCTCATGAGAACTCATTGTTGTCCACGATCTCTGTACTGGAAGTTTATTTCTCTTTCTCATTTTCCCATTTCTATTTGCTAAATGTAATTAAAAGATTAGTATTAAGATGGTCTGGACAAATAGAAGGAGATAATAAGACCAGGGAAACCAAATATAGTCATTTCAGGGAAAGTCAGAGAGTCAAGGGAGTAAGCAAAAGATGGTATGTGCTATGAGAGCAAAAGAAGGGTCAAAAAAAGATTAAAAGAAAATTTTTTGGAATGCTTAAAGTATACACTCCTCCTTTTTTGTGTCCTCTGAGGAAATGGAATATATATATATATTTGTTCAGACTGCTATTTCATTCAATGTGATTCTGTGCTGATCCGCACTTACATGGGCTAAATAAGCAGATGAATCCCTATTGAATCTGTGACTTGTGTAGTTCAATCTATGGCTTTCTATTGAAAAGGCAAAGTTCGACAGCCTAGAAACAAGTTAAGATGGATTCCATTCACTCATTCAACATTTCTAATGGACATCTTCTATACTAGCCACTATCTATGGCACTAGTGATTCAACAGCGAGGAAAAAAAAAAAAAAAACTAAACAAAAAGCACACTCTCATGAAGTATGGTATTTACATTGAGTGGAGAAAAACAGATAAGAATCAAAATGAATAAAATGTTTAATAAGTTAGATGATAATAATCATATGGAAGTTAGATGATAATAATCATATGGGGAAAACATAGCAAGAAAGTGGACTTGGGAGCACTTGGAGGAGAAGGATTCTTTGAGATGATGACTTTTGACCAAAAACCTGAAGAAGGTAAGTAGAGAGTCATACAGATATCTGAAGGGAGAGTATTCCAGGCTAAGGGAACAGCAAGTGCAAAAGCCCTGAGGTAGTAGAGTACTAGGCCTTTCTTAGAACTACAAGGAGGCCAGTATGAGACTATAGCAAGGGTTGACACATTTTTTTTTTTCAGAAAAGAACCACATAGTAAAAGATTTTCATCTTTGAGGGCCTAGAGTCTTTATAGCAACCATTCGACTCTGCCACTGCACAGAAAACAGGTCACAGTTTGCTGACCCCTGGTCTGAAGAAATGAGCATTTGATAATGAGGGCTGGTTGTATAGGGCCTTATACATCAGTGTAACAACTTTGAATACTTTGTGTATTAGTCAGGGTTCTACAGAGAAATAGAACTAACAGAACCAATAGAGTGTGTGTGTGTGTGTGTGTGTGTGTGTGTGTGTGTGTGTGTGTGTGTAGAGAGAGACAGAGAGAGAGAGAAAGATTGTAAAGTATTGGCTCACATGATTATAAAGGCTGACAAGTGCCAAAATCTGCAGTTGACAAGCTGGAGACCCAGCAGAACCAATTGTGTACTTCCAGTCTGAAGACCAGCAGGCTCAAGACCCAGGAAGAGCCAATATTTCAGTCTGAATCTGAAGGCAGAAAAAAACTGATGTCTCACCCAGTTCAAAGGCAGTTGAGCAAGAGGAATTCTCTTTTATTTAAGGGAAAGTCAACTTTTTTGTTCTATTCAGATCTTCAACTGATTGGATGAGGCCCACTCCCATAAAGGATGAAAATCTGCTTTCCCCAGTCTACCAATTTTAATGTTAAACCCATCCAAGACATATCATCACAGAAACACCAAGATTTATGTTTGACCAAATACCTGGATACCCTGTGGCCCAGTCAAATTGACATATAAAATTAACCATAATGTTTTGCATGGGATAGAGAACTATTGAAGGGTTTTGAGCAGTTACATGACATAACCTGATTTACGTGTTAACCATATCTCTCCAGTAGGTGTGTTAGGGAAGACATAGGGAAAACAACTATGAGGCTATTTTGATATTCTAGACAAGAGATAGTGATAGTTCAGACAAAGGTGGTAGTAGTGGAGGTAGTGTGAAATAATCAGATTCTGATTGTTTTGAAAAATCAGATCAGTTTCTGACAATAGCTCTGACTGAATTTTCTGATTATGTGAGATTGGTGTGGAAGAAAGACTATAGTAAACTGGACTCTAAAACTTTGTCCTGAGCTATTTAAAGGATCAGGTTGCTCACTACTAAGATAGGAAAGATGGTGAGAAAAGCTTGTTTAGTGAATTCAGTTTTGGACAGGTGATATTAAAATGCTTATTAGATATTTGAGTGGCAAAGTAGATGCTATGGTCTGAATGTTTGTGCCCTCCATATTCCTGTGTTAAGATCCTAAGCCCCAATATGATGGTATTAGAACATAAGGCCTCTGTGTGGTGCTTAGATCACAAGGGTGGAGCCCTCCAGAATAAGATGAATGCTGTTATGGAAGAGACTCCACAGAGATCTCTTCCCCCTTCCACCATGTGAGGATATAGCAAGAAGACACCAGTTATGAACTAGAAAGAGGGCTTTCACCCAAAAGCAAATAATGCTGGCGCCTTGACCTTGAAATTCTAGTCTCCAGAACTGCAAGAACTGTTGCTGTTTATAATCAATCCAGTCTATAGTATCTTGGTATAGCAGCCCAAATGGACAAATACAGTAGAGCAAGAAGTTGCATATTCTTGTTTGAAGATCAAAGGAAAAAGTGAATCCTTTACCTAAATTCATAAGACAATTTAAGAGATCTAATTCAAAACTTTTAACATTTACTATATTTCCTTTCCTCTTCCCTCCACACACAAAATTTTTTGGAGTTCTCATTTGCCTACTGTCTATCCTCTCCCCGCTCTGAAAACCCAGTCTTTCCTCTTCCCCATGATTTCATTGTGGAAATTCACTGAGCCTCTCACAAAGTCCTAGTCCTCCACCCATGCCCTTCTGGGTCTGCCTTTTTCTACCCTTTACTGGATCTGTATCCCCACGTCTCCTGGTTGGGGAAAGGTAAAAAGTAAATTACAAAGAGCTGATTTGGGCTGGAAATTATGCATTCTCTTTGGGGGGCTATGAGAATAGGTGAGCTCTACGGACAGCCCTAAGATAAATAATAGTAATAACACATATGGATGGATGGATGGATGGATGGATGGATGGATGGATGGATGGATGGATGGATGGATATCAGTCATAAGTGGCTAATGTTCATGTTTAATAGAATCAAAGAATTTTAGGATTTTAACAACTCAAAATTTTAAAGATTATCTTTTAAAGATACATATTTTATATAAATCAAGATCAATAACTGTGAACTAACTTGTCTGAACTTTACTTTAACTCAGAAATTATTCTTCTATTAATCACCATATCAGTGTAATATGTGTATAGAGGTATGTATAATCAGTGTAATTTATAGATCATCTACAACATGTAGTATTATGAAAAGTGCTTTATATTTACCATTTCGCAGAATGCTCACAACTCTAAGAGATAGCTAAATTAGCCCAGTTTTACAAATGAGCATCAGAGGGCTCATTTGTAAAACTAGGTAACCCAGGGCCAGTCAAAGGTTAATTGACTGGCCCTGGGTTACCTAGCTAAGTAGTGACAGAGCCGAAACTAGAAACGTGTCTAAGTCCAATCCCCTTCCCTGCACATAGCTGTCTTTCAATCATGAATAATTGTGTGTATTGGGGTGAGAGTGAGAGTGAGGGGTAAGAATAATACACATTAGATGATAACTTGTTCTCTCTGAATTTGTTTCAATCTGCTAAAGACATATTTGGGTGTTTCAGAGATTGAATTGTCATACTTTGAAAGATCTAATGTTTTATGAATGACCTGGCTTTGTCTTCATTTATAGCTTTATTCCTTTATTCTTTTATTCTTTTGTTTGCAAGAATTTGCATGTTCTGTAATGGAGGTGGGAAGATGGATAAAGTAACCATCCTATTCTACAGAGAGAAAGAGTGCACATAAGAGAGAACCTACAAGTTCTATTGGCCAAAAGTGTTATGACACGAAAATCAATTACAGTCATAAATTTGACTTGAACAAGTGTTAGGGATTTATGAGAACCAAACATGAGGCAGTAATTGTTGCTCACTCTAAACTAACTGTACTTAATCAAGAGAAGGCACAAACAAGCCATAAGTCTATCCCTCTTATTATGTATTATGTTGTACTTTCCAGCCATATAATTTCTCCAGAGCGAATTCTGAAATATCCTGGTACATAGGAGGATTGGAAAGGAGTTGTACTTCTCTCTGATAAAGAGAATTTGCTAGAAGGAAAAGAAGGAAAAGTAATAGAGCTGTCTGGACACAAATTTTATTTTTAATTTAGCAGATGCTAAGTTCATATTTTTATCCATTCCTTTTTCTGTCTTATATGCTCTACTTTTAAAATCCTTCTCCTTGTTTTCAAACATATTTCATTCTTCAAGGCATGCAGAAAAGCAATTAAAATTTGTGCAAATACAAAATCATCTTTGAATCAACCTGATGTTTTCATTTTGGTTGGAACGGTGTATAGTGCCCATGGATTGTGTCCCACATTTCCTACATTTTCATTTAGAAAGTTTGGGTCAGGAGCAGGCAGTAATTGTCAAGATGAAACATTTTAACTTCTGGAAATATACCAGGGTTTCTCAAACTTAACACTGTTGACATTTACAATCAGATAATTCTTTGCCGGGGGCGGGGGGGGGGTCGTCCTGTTCATTGCAAGATATTTAGCAATATCCCTAGCTTCTACCCACTAGATGACAGTTGCACCATTTTTGATTGTCATGATTGGGGCAAGAGGATATACAAGACTAGTCTACTACACCTCTTAGTGTCATAAAAAATGGAAGTTATCAAAACACGCACAAAATCAATGATGGTGGCGAGGGGTGGAGGGCAGGGTATAGCAAAGGTGCCAGGAGCCAACCGAAGAGGTCTCAATGGCCAAAGCTATAACAATTTGACCAAAAAAAAAAAATAGTGTTGGTTTATAACCCAAAGTACAAAATAAATATTTGTGACTACAAATTGATATAAAAATAATTAAATTATTAAATAAATAGGAGTAATAGACAAGTTTCCTTTGCAGAATAATTCCAAGTAATTTATGTAGCTACTCGGCCCTCAAGGAGGTGGCATGTTACTCTCCACTTCATAAATATGGGCTACATATAGTGACTTCCTTTCCAACAGTATAGTATGGAAAGGGAGGACAAAAAGAGTAACTTTACAGTGAAGAAACTTGAAAAACACTATTCAGCCAAGTGATCAAAGTCAACATCAACAGTAATAAGTCATGTTGACAGTATGTACTCCTGACATAATGAGATGAAAATGACATTTTACCCTTTTGGTTTTCCTCCCAAAAGCCATACCCCCCGTCTAATAATGAGAAAAACATAGATAAATCCAAAATGAGGAATGTTCTACAAAATATCTGACCAGTACTCTTCAAAACTGCGAAGGTCATCAAATACAAAGTATGAGAAACTGTCACAGCTGAGAAGAGCTTAAGGAGATAGATGGCTAAATGTAATATGGTATTTTGAATGGGATACTGGAACAGAAAAGGAGCATCAGATAAAAAGTAAGGAAATCTGAGAGATGGGAAAAAATGGCCTAGATGATAGAAGTTGTGTTCATCCCTCTTGCAACCAAAGCAAAGTTGTTACAGAAATACGGAGCAAACAGCAAGCCAGTTTGCCTGGGATCTAGATAAACAGAAGCACTACAACTAAGGAGAGAAATAATTAATCAACCTGCAATGGTAGAAGGTAGGAGGAGGCAAAGACGTGAGGCTGCTCAGTCCCAATTGCTGATTGAAACAGAGGCTACAACCACGGCAGCCAGCAGATGCAGTTGCTTCTTAAAGGGGCCATGTCTGCCAGTGGACGTTTGCAGTGACGGAACTGCTTGCTCTGAGCACCAGCGCCCAGTCGGCTACACAGGGAATAAAGGGACTTACAGAGGGACACTGAGTTTTCAGAGCGAGGGCTGAAAGGTGAAGCTCTTTCCCAGGCAGAAGTACAAGCGGTATCCATTACTCCTCTGTTGAGCCCTCCCCTCTCCCAATGTGCGGATGCAGCACTGCCATAGCTGAGACATCATCCAACTGGATAACAGAGGTCTCTCCACCCAGAAGATTCTCTGAAACTTCTCCTCCCCCAGCTCGCGGCCCCACCCAAGCCACATCCAGCTGTGTCCTTGGCTAGTCTGGTATTCCTTGCTGAACAGCACCAAGGCTCACACTGGTGGCAGGTGACCTCAGTGTCTGGTGTGGTTTCTTGAGGCAATTATAAGCACAGTATCTGTGGATTGCTTGCTGAATCTTAACAGGTAGGCCCCGGAGAGGCACAGGTTGGGGCTAAACTTGGCCTGCAGCTGAACTTCTCTCAGGACTGTGCCACTGGACGCCTACTACACAAAGCCATGCTAATAAGACTGGGAGACTTAGGAGCTTTGCTTAGTACATAGAAACAGACACAGAAAGACAGCCAAAATGGGAAGACAAAGAAGCAGAAGCCATATGAGAGAACAGAACAGAGATCCAGGAATAATGGAGTCAAACAATCTAACAGATGCAGAGTTCAAAACACTGGTTATAAAAATGCTCAATGAACTTATGAGAAGTGTAGATGAATTCAGTGAGAACTTTAACAATGAGATTAAAAAAAATAATAATGGAAATGGAAATTATAAAAGAGAACCAGTCTGAAATAAAGAACATACTATCTGAGATGAAGAGTTATTATGGTGACAGAAAGAAATCTAACTATAGGCAGTGAACACACAATATATATGCTTTACTGTTGAATTATACACTTGAAACTTATTGGATTTTGTTAACCAATGTCACCATAAAAAAATAATAAAAAGTATATTAGAAGAAATAAACAGAGTGGATAAAGAAGAGGATTGAACCACCAATATAGAGAATGGGGAAGCCAAGGACACTTAATCAGAACAGCAAGAAAAAAGAAACCAAGACTATAGTAATAATTTAAAGATCCTATGGAACACAATTAAATGTAAAAATATCCATGTCATAGGGGTACCGGAAGGAAAACAAGAAGTTGAAGAGCTATATGAAGAAATAATGATGGAAAACTTCCCTAATTTGGTGAAGAAAATAGACATACAACCCAGGAAGCTCAGAGAGTTCCAAAAAAGATGAACTCAAAGTGGCCCACACAAAGACACATCATCATTAAAATGCAGAAGGTTAAATACAAAGAGAAAACCTTAAAAGCAGCAAGAGAAAAGCAGTTACATACCAGGAAGCAAACACAACACTGGCAGCCGATTTCTCAAAAGAAACTATGCAGGCTTGGTATAAAATATTCAATGTGATAAAAACCCAGGATCCACAACCAAGAATACTTTATCCAGCAAAGCTATCATTTAGAGTTGAAGGACAGATAAATAGCTTCCTAGACAAAAATAAGCTAAAGGAATTTATCACAATCAAGCCAGTATTACAGGAAATGTTGAAAAAACTTCTTTAAGAAAAAATATGTTTCAAAAACAGGAATAAAGAATGGTAATAACTACATTCCAATCAACAAGTACCTCAAATGGAAAAGAATTAAATGCTCCAACCAAAAGATAGAGTGGCTGAAAGGATAAGAAAACAAGACCCCTACATATGCTGCCTACAAGAGAGTGACTTCAGATTAAAAGACACACACAGACTAAAAGGAAGGGGATGGAAAAGATATTGCCTTGATGGATGTAGAGGGTATTGTGCCAAATGATATGTCTGATAAAGACAAATATCGCATGACTTCATGTACATGTGGAATCTAAAAAAAACAAAATAAACAACAAAAATGGAAAGAAACTCATATATACAGAGAATATTTTGAGGGCTACTAGATGATAAGGGGTTTGGTTGGGATGGCAAAAAAGGTCAAAGGGATTAAAAAGTACTAATGGATAGTTACAAAACAGACAGGGAGATATAAAGTATAGCATAAGCAAAATAGTTAATAATATAATAAATATGTAAGGGAGAAGAAGGGTACTAGATTTAGTGGGGTAATCACTTTGTAGGTTGGTTATATAAATCTAATCACTATGCTGTACAATTGAAACTAATATATAAATGTATGCCAACTATAATTTTTAAAAAACTCATTGAATTATACAATGTAAATACGAGCAACTAATTGTCTATTATATTTCAATAAAGCAGGGGAAAAAGTAAGGAAATCTGAATAAAATATATTATTTAATAATAATGTGTTGACATTGGTTTATTAATTGTTACCAGTGTACATGACAGTTGTTATTAATAGAAAGAACTGGGGATGAGATATATGAGAACTCTCTTACTATCTTGGAAACTTTTCTGTAAATATACTAAAGTAAAAGTGAATTAAAAAAAATTCTTTGGATATTGCCAAATTTCCCCGGGGAAGCAAAATCATCCCCAGCTGAGAACCATTGGAAAATGACAGACTGTCCCCTAAACAGGCAAGCTCTCTCAGCAAAAGCCCAGCAATGATGGACAATCACATTTCCTGCCCTAATACTGAGTGGCTAGCCAGCCCACCTCAGATTTACTTTGGTTAGATTCATTTATTGAATCCTGGGATGAGAAAGGCAGCACAGTGGCAGATGGATAGGGAACACG
>NW_006440638.1:11752364-11770069 GCF_000325575.1 Pteropus alecto | reverse complement strand
GAGAAGAGTGGGCTCCACTCAGTGAGGAACCAGCCCGTCATGCTGGGTCTGTTTAGGTGAACCATTCCTGGGGAACATTTCCAAACTACCATTTGACTATTCAATACTGGGACTTTTTAGTCATCTACCCCTCTCCCCAACTTTAGAGTGTCCTGGCCTCAAAACTAGTTAGATACTATGATCTGTGCTGTTAGGAAGCTTATGGCTAAAGGAAAAAGCGGAAAGCCATACAATTACAGTTTTTAACAGACACAGATTGAAGCCAGCTAAAGGTTAGCACTTCAGTTCCTTGTTGTAACTGAGTCTAAAATGAAAGATCAAGCATCAGGCAGCTGTGCAGCTTTTCATTAGCATGTCTCTGTAGAAAAGTTTGATCCTTGAAGTCAGATTAACTTGGATTTGAATTCCTCCAGTGCCACTTTCTAGCTGGATGACTGTGGGCCAGGCTCTATCTTTCCGAGCTTTTATTTCTTCCTTTATAAAATAGGGATAATTGTAAGGAATATTTGAGAAGATTTCAATAAAAGAAAACCAAAAGGACCAAAATGGTAACAATGGTCAGAGAGATGATGATGATCCTAGGTGAACTGATCCTGAAGAATGAACTCTTCCTGGAATTCAAAGACACAAAAACAACACATTGTATCTTCTAAGGGATTCTTAGTTATCTCCAGTCAGGAACTGGTTGGATACCTTTTCTCCTTTGAACTGAGGTCAGGAGAGGTTGATGCCATAGAAGGAATCTATTCTATCACACCCATTTTTTCAGTTATAGAGAAATAATTTAAAAGGTTAAGTGATGAAAATAGTTCAGTCCAAGCAGTCTTTGTGGGGAGGAGCTGCTAGAGAGCAGGCTAACTTCAACAGGGGATTTGGGATGAGGTATAGGTCCCCAAGCCCCAAGAGGGACAGGTTTCGGGGGATCGGCTATGTGCTATTACATTAATTTATCTTCAGCTTCTTAGACCTTGACCCTTCTCCTAGACCTCAATCTCTGAAATGCTGATTTAAGCTCATTTTTCCAGGATTTGGCTTCATTAACTCAAGATATAAGTAAGTGCCTACTATGTGCTTAAGCACTAGAGACAGTGATAAAAAGAAGTAGGATGCCAGCTGGCTTTTTAAAGGTGAGAAACAAGCAATACACAAGGATAGAAGCAAATGAATGAATAATCAGGATAGCCTAGATGGTGAACTCTAGAAAGAAAATAAATCAGGATCAAGGGACAAAAAATGACTAGAGTTGAGATAAGCTCTAGACAGGGTTGAGGAAAGCATCTCTGAGGAGATGGCAGTGGAGATGAACTCTAAAGGGAGAAAATGAACCAAAGATTTCTTTAATTATCTAAGCAGAGACAATAGCCTGAACTGAGGATATTCCTTGTTGCTTCTTGCTTTTGACCTTTGCATGCCTTATCTAGATCTTATCATTTAACTTCTTTCTACTTAGGAAGGTATTTTAGACTCTGCTTACGTGGGCCATTTGCTTATTTGTTCATTCATTCACTCATGCACCCAATTATTTATTAAACATCTTCTAGTTGTCAGATGCTAGGAATAAAATAGTGCATAAAACAGACATGAGTGCCCATCAACATGAACATTAAGAAAATACAAAGACAATCCTCAAAGTATTTCATTGCCGAATGCACCAAATAGTAGGACCTCAGAACGATGCTTCAGAGCCCCTACCTCAGAAATAGCTTATCTATTTAGGGAGTCAGTCCATTGCTGGTAGATAATACCCCAAAACATAATTGCAAATGGATGTTGGGAAACACTGGCTTTCAGATTCAGAAAGAATTTAGCTTCAAATTCTAGTGCTGCCACTGACCAGCTGTGAGCTTGGCAAAAATTACTTAATTTCTCTAAGCCTCAGTCATCTTCTCTCAAAAATGACTTGATTTTATGAGACTTTGCTATAATAGCTAATGTAGGGCCCAGCACATAGCAGACTCTTCATAAGTGATTAGAGTGACATTTTGGCCCATGTTTGCTGTCTTTTTGAGTAAGTAAACTATAATTGTTTTCCTGAAGAGTAAAACTATGTAACCTACATCAGGAAGAAACAGAGGTTTTGTGTTGTTGTTGTTTTTATTAATCTAGTTCATATTCTATTAAAATCCAAAGAGGGTATTTTGCCCAGTTACCCATTCCACTTTCTAAATTGACACATTCATTCCCAACAGAGCTTATATAAAATAAATAAGCAGCCCCTTTTCTGAGACCTGGATTCTCCAGATGCCTATGCAATAATGCAAGTTAAATAATTACCTAATATTTACTTGGATGGAGTGTAGAAAAAGGCTATTCTTTGGATGGGAACTGCAATGGGTTATTGAAGTAAACTCACGCAAATATCCTGAAAAACTAAATGCCGTGTCTTATCCTTTGCCAGTAACCAGCTCATCTAAGAAAATGGAATCGATCAAATTGAATTATGCCTCATGTGCTATGCTCTACCAAATACAGAACCCAGAAACTACTGCATAATGTTATCCCACAGCATTAAACTACTTTTCAAAGCAGTTTGGCTCTAATTATGAAGGAAACAGATGTTATCAGTTCCCATTTCTCATATAGCCTACATCTGCCAACGCCCTCCATGGGCTACTGGGGATAAACCCTCAAGGGAGAATTAATTGTTGGGCTTCTCAATCACCTCTAGAATAAGGATTAGTGGTAGAAATAGAGAGGTGTTGTATGAAGGTCAGTTTCTAGCTATGTCATGCGCCAGCCCATAACTGGCAGCAGGGAACAATACTGCTGATTTGTACCAAAGCCCCAGCAGGAGTTACTTGGCTGTATTAAACTATTAGGAAGAAGAATGAAAATCGAAATAGATTGCGTCCATTTGAGGTGGGCTGCTCTAAATGCATTCACTGGGAATGTTAAATTCAATATAAATGACAAGGTCAGACAAGATCCACTGCCTTATTCTAAGTAGATTAACGGTCAGGTGCTCACCATAGGATATTATTGCACACTTTATAAGATTATGCTTCTAACCCGAAACAATAACTGTTAAATTCCAAACTACATCTGAGTCTTGGAGATCGTGCCACAGAGATGCCTTAACCTTCGGACAAGTAGCTGAATGGGAATTGATTTGTTATCTTTTAAAACTTCCTAGAGCTAAGAGTTTGCAAATTGACACCCAGATGACATATTCTGAATACTGCAGGGGTTTAAGCTTAGCTAGAGACTTGTCTAGTTCATGTCTCACCATAATTGGCTGCAGCTTTTTAAAATATTTCACTGGAATCACACTCCCAAATAAGACACTGTCCTCACTATGGAGGACATTAAAATTATATCTTGTGACACTGAGGCCAAATTTGTCATTAGCTACCTTTGGCCAAAATTCATTTTACCTGCACCATTTTGAAGTCATAAAGTTTAACCTGACCAGTGAGAATATAACCACACATTTTCAGCCTTTTCAATTCTGTTTAAACTTCGTCTTTTTGCTGCCTTATTCTTACAGGCTGGGGCGTTATGTTTCTTGATCAATCTTGTGCTTTCTAAAGTGACAACATTTTACCCAGACATTATTTTTCACCTCCCTAACCCTCCAAGGTGTAATCTATCTTCCAGACAAAAGAAATGTTTTCATGATTATAACTAGTGAGTATAAGCCCAGTCTTTGCTTCAGAGGATGAATTCATTCATTCGTTTAAAAAATAATAGTTGAGTACCTACTGTGTGTCAGGCATTATTTGCACCCTTGAGCTACAGTGATAATACTGAGAGAATCTTTGGAACTCACATACAACTGGAATGAGAAACAATAAACAAATAAACAAAACACCTAATTTCCGATGGTGAATAACACAATATAGAAAGGAAAGAAAAATGCAATTAGACAAGGTGACCATTAAATCCTTTTCCAAGAGGTGGCATTTGTGCAAAGATCTGAAAAGATTTTGAGGAAGAATATTTCAGACAGGTAGCAGAGCAAATACAAGCCTCTGAAGGTAGAAATAAGCTTGGTTGGTTATAAAAACAGGAAGAGTCCAATGCAAAAAAGATGAGGAAGGCAAAGGCCAGATCATGTGGAACCTTCACAGCTCTGGTGAGGAGTTTGAGTTTTATTCTGAGTGATAAGAAAACCATCATAGGAGCTTTAGTAAGAGAGGGACATGACCAGGTTTAACCTTGCTAAAGGCTAAATTTGAGCTGATCTGTAGTAAAAAATTCTATAGATTTTTGCTTTATAATAATAGCTTGATGGAATAGGTTTCAGTGATTAGGTAAGTCTGAGTTTAAGTCCCAGCCCTATCATTTTCTATCACCTTGATGAAGTTATTTAATTTCTTGCTTTAAACCTTTAATGACAAAATGGGCATAATAATATCTGTCTTCTTAAATAAGATCATACACACATATGATGCATAGTAAATCCACATGATGTGGTAAGTTTATTTATTCACTGAATTTATTAATTCATTCATTTGTCTATTCAACAAATATGTATTCAAATGCTGGTATTCTACCCCTTCAAAATACTTCATGCAGCAATTTTTTATTAGCTACATATTATTCTTTGTTATTTTTAGAGCATTTGATTTCCTATCATCACTCTTCCCAACTTCTTAACATGATGAAGATTCAAACTTGCCATTCCTCAAATATTTTTGTGCTTTCTCAAGTCCCAAATCCTCCTGAGAATGTGGAACATTCCCTACATAAGTACAGAGACCCTAAATTCCCACTCACTGGGTAAGTACTGAGTTTCTCTCCCTACAGCATTTGAAGGACAAGGTTTTGTGGTGCTAGCTTAGTGATTCTCAGCCTTTAAAATATCAGAAAATTTGGATACACATTAAAGCAATTAAGAGATTAAAAGCAACAATAAAACTGTAATAACTAAACAATTTTATGAAAATAGTATAATGCTTCACAGAGCCTACCAAAATAACCATCAGTTTATCCTCTTTGTTGATTGTTCTTCAACCCAATGCAGACTGTTTTAGAAGAACAATTTACTTCCCTGAGCTCCCTAGTATACGCATGGGACAAAGTTCTTGAGTATTCCAAGTAACCCAAGCTTTTTTCTTGACGCTGACTTGATAGCATGATTAGCTTCTTACTGTCAGCAAATTTTCCCTACTCAACAGGGTTTTCTCTAAGTTTCAGTCAGCACAATCTTACATCTGATAGAAATTATAATAATTGGTACCCATGGTTGCAGCAAAAATTAATCATACACATTGATCAAAATTTTGAAAGTGAACATATGAAGGATCTATCCTTCATAATATTACATTGTATACTAGTAATATTATGACATCCATTTGAGAACCACTAAAATAATTTCTAATTTCTAATTTAAACAGGAATAATTGCTCCTGAGACAGTACTACATGAACTGTGATACTGTCAGTGCACAAAACTCAGCCTCCCATTTGATCAAAATTTTACAAAGTCAAAGAAAGCTCTGATATTCCCTGAGAGCTATCTATGTCCTAAGAATAGTATCTAGACAGGTTTGTGACTTACAAAAGGATTTCTCAGAATGATACTTCTTACAAATTCAGACTAATGAACACATTCCAAAGTTCTAATGCTTGGAGCATGGCAAAGTAAAGCATGAGGTTGAAAAATCCTATGAACAGTGCTTCCAGATGTCACTTTGTTCTTCCAGTGAAAACTGTGACAGATTGTTCAAGAAATGTTTTCTGAAGTGACCATGAAATGAATCAGGTAAAATAATAGTGCAACACAAAAATGAGAAGCTACTAATTTTTAGCAGCCACATTGAACTGAGTTCCTGTATTTTGATATCTATTTTTGTTCTGTTTTCAGACAATATCATTTAAAATACCATTCAAGTATTTTTCCTTCGTCCATCTTGTGAACTTGACATAACATGTTTGAGTTAATATAAAGGAACATCTTTTGCCCATATGCAGGATACACTTCCTGAGAGTTGTTCTGATATTAGTAACAAAGAAAGTATTTATTGAGAAATAAGTGTTCTACCTGCATTATCTTATTAATTCTTCTCAATAATCCTATGAAGTAGATACCATTATTAGACCTGTTCAATCAGTACAGAAACTGAAGCATAGGGAGGTTAAGTAACTTGTCTCAGGTTATTAATGCTCTATTTTAGAGCTAGGATTTAGATCACAAAGATTTAAAAAGATTGTATTTTCCAGTTTGACTGGCGACGCTTTATTCTATGTTCACCGATATGCCATATGTTAGCTCTGGGGAAATCAATCATGGCCACCAGAGCCCAGATGTGGCAGCAAAACTAAAACCTAATAGAAAAAGTCAAGTCACTACTTTGAGAAAGGATACTTACTTAACAGTCTGAAGGAGAACTTACCTCACCAAGAAGGATTGAGTCCTTTTAGCCTCCAAAACCCTTCTTTTCATGGTATATGTGGACTTCATCACCTGTGGTATAAATTACTGATCACAATTCTTTAACATCCTGTATTAGAATTTTATTTCAACACCTTTGCCATGGCCTCAAGGTAATTAGAATGCATTTCTCAGCCCTTGACTGGGTTGGCCATTTGACCTGTGTTTTACAATATGCTATTAGTGATGATATAAGCATAAACTTGAATTGTGATTTCATGGTTGGGCTTGCCCTTTTGCATGAAAAGAGTGTGCTCTAGATAGGTCTTGCCCTTTCAGACTGGACCACAGACCAAACTGAGCCAAAGCCCAAACCTAGAGCCAAGCTTAGCTAACCTACAGTTGGAAGCAGAGCTGCCCAGATGACCACAGCCTAGATAACCTCCACTGACCCAAGTGCATAAGAATAAGTGATTGTCATTTTAAATAACTAGGCTTGGGGGTAATTTGTTACATGGCATCATTGTGGCCATAACTGATTAATATACCACCACAAACACAAACTAGGGTTATTTTTCAGTTTCTCTACAAATTCTTAGGCAGTGTCTCAGTATTTTTTTTCTGAACTTGAGTCACCTAAGCACAGTATTAACAAAAACTCTACTGCCAGTAATGTTTCAAGTCCTGTGCTGTTTAGTCCAATGATTCAAAGTGTGGATCAATCATTTGGTTCAGAGGGAAAGGCAAAGCATTAAATTCAGCGTGTTAAAGTAAAAATTATGACCGAAAATATACTTGAAAAACTTTCAACTTATACCCGAAGTTCAGATTCATGATTTTGTGTACATACTCTAATTATATGCTTATCAAAGTTGTAGAACCCATGAAGGAAGAAACAAAAATCTTTACGTGGATACTCGGACATTCAAACCCTTCAGCATTTACCATAACTAGAAAATACTTAGCAGTAAATCAGATATGTGGAACAACTCTAAAATGCTCCTACTTGTTCAGAGTTTGAGCCATTTTCCCATTAAGATTCCTTAACATTAACCTATCTGAAGAGATGATAAAGTAGAATCTGGATGTGGGGGAGTAATAGGGGCTGGGAAAATGTTAGGTCTAAATTCAGTTTATAGATTAAATGTATATATGCTACATCTCCACCATAATTCCTATTTTAACTGCTAAACCCATCAAAACTTCAAACAATAAATAAAATAATTCTCTTTCATATTTCTTCTGCCCCTGCATTGTCTTCAGTGTTCCTTCCCAAGTACTATGCTGGGGACTAGGAATGTAGGCACATTAAAAAGATACTTCAAGAGTCTTAAACTTTGCCTCAGCCTACAAAAGAACAATACCTAGAAATCATATCCTCAAGCCTATGGAATAACCACCAGAATAAATTAATTAATAAATAAAATAAACTGTTTCTACCAAACATCTGTGGGAAGTTTGGAATTGGGCCCCATGTGACCTGATGTTGTCATAGTATGATGCTTTCACCTTTTAGGGCAGAGGAACAATGCAGTGATTTTCTCATGAAGCCACACTTATTCCATTTAAAGAACTGATATTTTACTGAGGTTATATTCTTTCTATTTTTTTGGCATGATAAAACGGAAAGACCCTGGGCTGTAGGCAAAAACAGACTTTGGTTTGAATCCTAGTTCTATGTCATTCTAGTTGCATAACTTTGGGTAAATCACTTTGCCTCTCTTTACCTCCATTTTCTTATCTTTGAAAATGTCCCATGATTTTTAAAAGGGGTAAGCGAATTGATTTATATGATGGACCTTGTACAGTACCTGATCCTTAGTAGGCACTCGGTTAAATGGTAGTTGCTTTGTTGGTGATGGTGGTGCTTCTATTTTTGTTGCTGTTATTTTTAATAAAATATCTGGCCCATTCTATCCCCTGAGAAAACATTAGTTCTTATTTACCATGCCCTTTGTACACATAGCCATTACTGTCTTCTCTCCTTTTCAGCCCACTTGTCATGAGGCCACAAGCAGATTTCCTGGTGCAATATTTATATACTGAATATTAGAATCAGAGTGTTAATTTAGCCTAATCTTTTTTCCGGCTTTCTCACTGGTCTTCATTCTAGATGTATGAACCGGAGCAAAAATAAGGAGGCAATGTTCCTTCTTTATATTACATATCTAAGGAAATTTTTTTAATCTTTTGAGAACATTGAAATTTACCTCATGCTCAAATATCTGTCAATAAGAGCAATCATTCATGTGAAACATGATCTACTGATCATCAAAGCCTGACCAAACTAAAGTTGCACCCCGCCCCCTACACACACACACACAATGGGAAAGCAACAGTTGAAATAGGGTGTGGGAACCAGGGTGAACAAACACCCTGGCATTTAAATAACATTGGCATGTTAAAATCAAACCCTCGTCTTACAGAAACTCTAACCTAAGACAAATACTCTGCAGCAGAGGCAACTTTTCATACTTTAAACTATTTGTCATTCTCATATAAAACCTGCAAGTCCATATTAAGAGGCTGTTGCCTAGAAATTAGAAATGTTAAAGATGATAAATAAACTTACCTTACAGGGAAGTCTGAAACAAAGCTAGCATTTTTTCTGTTTAGTTTATCTTGTAGGTGTGTTAAGAATAGATTGCTGGCTCTTAACTATAGCTTATTATTCGGCTGGTTATGCAGAAGTAGCTATTTTGGACTCTCTCTGAGTTTCTAACTTTCTGATAGGAAGTTTAATAGCTCATTAAATGGCATATTCACAGTTTTTTTCAGCCTTGCTTTCTGCTGTTTTAATCTGTGCTGAGGAATTTGGAGATGTACTCTCATTTTAACAAATAATGCCATGGTCAGCCCAGAGCACAAGAAAGTTTTTTTATAATGTAAATTGAGTTCGTAATAAGTATATGAATTATTATTGAAACAGTGTTATACAGTCTCCAAATTTATTTTACATGCCTGATCTCATTTAATTTTCACAAGACAAAAACTATTCACCCATTGAAAAATAGCTTTTTATTTCTTACTAAGTGCCAGGCATGGTGCTGAAATATTGAGACTGCAATTCTAGATAGCATCATTTCTCTATTGCTTCCAGGTGAGAGATCTGGCTTCAGGAACATCAAGTGACTTTGCCAAGGATACAAGATAGTGAGAAATATCAAGTCTTCTGATTCCAAGCCCCATGTTGATTTCCACAGAAGAAAGTTATAGATGATTGAGGCTTTGGAAATTACACAATTACACAATGTTTTTACCTTATATGTAAGAAAATAAACATTCTGCCCAAAGTAACAATTTACAAATAGTTGAATGAAAATGGAGATTCAAGTCCCCCAACACCTAGCATGTTGCTCATACCCAAAATGATAATTTAAGATTTATTGCATACTTTAGTCATTTTTATAATTCATGTTCTTCACTGGAGGACGTTCTCTAAAAACCTTTCTTCAACTCACAGCCTGATCTTAGAATATAGAGGGAAACAGGAAATTGATGACAATTAATAATAACAATAAATATTTATAGAAAGTACCATCTCCTTATACCCCAATATAGACATTAATGACCAATTGATTTGATCTACCCATGGGCATATGTAGTTAAAGGGCCTCTATACAAAGAAGTATTTCAAGCTCTTAACAGAATGCATAGCACACAAAAACCACTTACTCAACATTTTAGGAAGGGAGATAGAGAAAGAGGGAGGAAGGGAGGTAGAGAAAGAGGGAGGAAGGGAAGGAAGGAAGGAAGGAAAGAAGGAAGGAAAGAAGGAAGGAAAGAAGGAAGGAAGGAAGAGGAAGGAAAGAACGAAGGAACGAAAGGGGAGGGGGAGGGAGGGAGGGAGGGAGGGAGGAAGGAAGGAAGGAAGGGATGCAGTGAGGGAAGACGCTAGGAAAAAATTGTTTTATTCACTTACATTTTCTCAGTTCTCAGCATATAAGAAATACTTAGTAAATAATTAGTGAATGAATGAAACATTCTGACCACACTTGTTTCCAAATTAACTTCCAGTACTTTAGTCTATGCTGAAATTTTTTGAAGAAGATGAGCATAACCAAGCTGACAGCTTCTACTGCTCCCTCAGCTATGCCTTTTGCCTCTCTCTTGTCTGTAGTAAGTCGGCTTCTTAAAATGTAAATTATTAGGTGGATTCCCACTGCATTTGGGAGAAAGTGCAGACCCCATAAAGGTCTTATAGAGGGTGCCGTAACATGAACTTCCTCTGCCTATTTGTCCAGCCCCATCTTATTATTCTCTCCCTCTCCCTGACAGCCATCTGGCCTGCTTTTAGTTCTGAATGTATCAAGTTCTTTCTTGCCTCAGGGCCTCATTACATACTATTCTTTCTTCCTAGACTACTCTTCCTGTCTCTTTAGCTAGCACACCCCTTCATTCAGAGTCTCAGGAAAAATGTCCCTTCCGCATGGAGGGGCCTTATTCTAAACCAGGTCCCTCTCTTTTCTTCTTTAGAGCCTATCTACTCTTCATGGCACTTTTATCAATTTTCCATCACATATTTATTAGTGTGATTGGCTATTTAATAAGCTCAATTGAAGGAAGGACTATACTTTTTCACCATTGTGGCCTGGTACATGATAATGGCTTAATAAATATCTATTAGGTGAATACATTAACAGTCTACTAAATTCTTTAAAATCTTATGATATTAATGTGTTAGTTCTGGTCTGCATTAGATCTCTGGAAAGCAGGCATTTATTTTATTTATCTTTGTTACTCCCACAGTATTTCACATGGTCCCTGACACATAGCAAATGTTCAGTAACATGTATAGAAGAACCATCCTGTAAAGGAATAGAATTCAGTATTATTACTGATACCAAAGAACAGGTACTCAAAAGAAGCTGCTAACATCTTCAGTCCAAGAGAAATAATTCTCTGTCTCCCTGTCTGCCGTGTAAAGCAAGCTAATGTACTTCTGTAGCTTTCCTGAGTTTCCATTTGTGCTTAAAGCTGTGTTTATAAATGTTATTTTAATTCAGGTGTCATTAGTTTAAAAAAGCTCTTACCAGCCCCTGCACAGGAGTCACCAAAATTTCACACAATCTAATGGGCTGATTGGTTAGTCCAGTTGAGATTTATGGAATAAAAATTGTTGTAAAAAAAAAAAAGCTGCAAGATTTTGTTCCTTAGTGAAAAAAATTGCCAATCACACTCCAGAGTAGGTGAAGAAAATACTATTAATTTTCCTTAGATGTGGGGAAATTGATTTTAGTGAGATTATGTGATTGTCCAGAGTAGCATCTCTGGGATTACAACCCAAATCTCCTGATTCCTATGCCTGGGTTATTTCTCTTCTACAAAGTTGCCTTATCTGCTTCCAGGAGAAGAGCATTTCTTTGAATTCCATATCATGTGTTGATGTGAGCCATAATAGCCAAAGCATTGCTCAATGCATGTGACATCCTGCAATGGGTGAAAATTTTCAGTTTTGTAAATTATCTTTTATAATTTACCTGTGTCTCCTTAAACACAAGTTAAACAGTTTTTAGAAGGGCATACTCAGTTATCAAACGGGATAAGGCCAGTGACCCACACATGGCCAGGTTTTTAGTAGCCTTGGGTGCTCTCCAAGGTGCTGATCTGGGATTCTTGGTGATGTCCACAAAGCAGCTCTGGCTCCTATTCCTTATGGAGTTGAGGGTTGTAATTTATTTTTATAGATACATTTTATAACCATGTTCTGGGTGTCTGCTGTGCATCATAGCAATAAATCAGAAACAAACCTGGCTCCCAGTGAGGTATATAAATAGGTAAGTACCTAAGTTCCTGAATAAATATAGAATGGCTTCAAAGAAAAGAGATGTTTTATCTAGGTTTTAGAAAATATATAGCATTTAGAATGAAGGTTGAAACATACTATGTGAAAGAACAATGTTCATGCAAAGGCATGGAGATGAGAGATCTTGTGAAGAATAAGATTCAGCTGGAGAGTTAAATAAAATATAATACATAGTCAAAGATATGGGTAAGAGTTGAATTTATCCAGAACCTTTTTTAAAACTGAGATTTCCAGAAATGCCATTTTTGGAAAATGAGTTTTACAATGGACTATAGTCTATGTAATACTGTATTTCTTTGAGGTGTTATAAATTCAATCCTTTCCTGCCAGTGAAGTAGTGAGGCATAGCAATAAGGATTTGTGAAGAGAAAAACCTAGGTTTACATTACGGCTCTTCCACTTCCAACTGTTTGACTTTGAACAAGTTATCTAACTTCACTACAGGTGTTTCCTAACTGGTTAAAATAAGATTATAATAATTCAGTCAAGTTATATTAACTTACTGATACTCATCAATAAATTGAATGATATTACCTGCTTAATACAGTTGTAGTGAAAATTATGCTAGATAATGTGCCAAAGGCACCTTGCTTCCCTGAATTCCAGAGAAACCTCCTATCTATGACCCAAGATTTAATAGATTGGAAATTTTCCTTTCTGTATTACATCCCTAATAATTTTATACACCACCATTTGGACTATTTCAAAATGACTTTAGTTTACATGGTGAGTGTTCTTTAGCCCACCCTATTGGTTTACCAGGTTGAAGTATTCTTTAAACTCAATATTTAAGACAGTTTATGCAAGGAATAGGTAGATGTGTATATAACAGGCAAAGATAAAAGATGAAACTGACATCTCAGCCCACTCCTCACTTCTCCTACCTTGACTCCAAGATAGAAGACACTCATGGTAGACAAAACTCGGGGGATTCTTCTCATAGGGTTTGGTTTGACTTATGGAGAATACTATATTAATTGCACTTTCTGACACATTTACTTGGACCTCCACCTTTTCCATGTAGGGAGAGCCAGAGAGGTAACATTGGTTCTTAGAACCTTGTTCTAATGGCTGTTTAGAATGGCAAAGAGGCAGCCATAATCTCTTCCAGAGCTGAGAAATTTTAAAGTGTCTCTTCCTACTTCTTTTCATCAGAAGAGGACCAGATTTCATAAGCCTCTTTTCCAAAGTAATCATCAGAATTGGGGGTTGTAGGATGGGGGGGAGATTATCTCTCACTGAATTTCTTCTTGAGACTCAAGCAACAGACAAGGAAAATACTAATGCATCAATTGTTCTGCCTTAATTAGGGAGACAAATTTGATAAATCAAAAAATTAATCTGGCTGTTTCCTCTTGACCAGTACAAAGCTGTAGACTGATTTGTAATATTGAGCTAAAACACACTTGCTACCTCTACACTACACATGAGCACAGAGTGTGTTTATTATTCCAGCTGTCAAAATTAGATAATTACAAACTACTTGAGGAATTATCTCTTATACACCTTTAACCTGTTTTAAGACAAGCATTCCGTTCAAGTGAGTTTTGCAGAGACAATCCTTGTCCCAAGGAGGAGCAACAGAACTCATTACCAAGGTGCATTTCTTTGTTCATGGAATCACCAAATGTGTAGCACAAACTGCCACTTTATCACTCATTGAACAAATATGTGTTGTATGACTCTTCTGTGCCAGGGACTGTTTTAGGGTACAGCAATAAAAAATATATAAAAATATTTTTATTGGGGGAGCTAACAGCCTAGCAAGAGAGAGAGATAAATATATTAATATCCATTATTATATTGGGTAAAAACAAACAAAGCGAGCAGTAAATAGGAGTGTTGGCAAGTGAGGAAGGGTGTTACAATTTAATATATGGTAGCCACAGAAGACTGAATGAATAGGGAAACATTTGAATAAAGACTTCAAGGGAGTGGGGAAGTGAACTATACAGCTATCCAAGGGAAGAGAAATAAAAGTAGAGAAGTTGGGAAGTATAAAGGTCCTGAGGCAGAAGCAAGTTTGGTGAGTTTGAAACAGGGGAAAGACTGTGTAGCTAGAGAAAAATGAATGAGTTTTAGAGTAAGAGAAGATAGATAAAGTTAGAGTGGGTGTTGAGGATCAGACCATGTAGGCCTTTGAAAATCGTCAAAGGGACTTTGAGTTCAACTCTGAATGAGATGGGAGCCACTAAAATATTTTGAGCAAAAGTGTGATATGATCTGTCATATATTTTAAGAAGTTAACTGTCTCCTATGTGTCCATTTAACACTCAGCATAAATTTAGTGTCAGGCTTGAGGCCAGGTATTGGGGACACAAAATTGAACAAAATCTGGTCCCTTATTTCAATTCAAGACTCTGCAGTGGCTGTTTATACAGGTTGCTGTGAAAATGAGTAAACGTCTTATTTAATTCAGTCCATGGGCAACAACCATGGGTGGTAAGCGAGACCATAATTTTATTCCACTGCTGAGTGCCTCTACCATTCCCGTATATTATTGCCTTCTGTTTGCTTGGTGGCAAACACATTTTTCACAGTCTCATCCATTACTTTCCTTAATCTGACTAATAATTCTTTTCTTATGGCTGAACCAGGGCTGGTATATATTCAGCTAAAAGTGTGCCTGAGCAAGAAACATTTAATCAAATTTCAAGAAGTCAGTTTCTCTCTGTAAAGAAAAGTGCAAATTATCCAAAGGAGCCTTATTACTCCTTGCAACTATAGATTGATTTATTGAGAAACGAGTAAGTAAGGAGAACTAAAATCATTTCCTCTACCCCACCTCATCCAAATTGGCAGTTATATCATTGTACATGAGTCCTGAGGCAGAATAAATGTTCTCAGGCCAATTTTGGGGTAAATTATCTGGCACAAGAGCCAAAAGAAAGCTTCCTTAATAACTTCTATGATACAAAGTCACTTCTTACTGTTACTGTGTCTATGACATAGTTTACAAATTCCCTTTTGCCAAGATAAAAATATGTGGGTATGTTTTTCACACCTGGTGTGTCAGTCAGTTTTTGTGGCATAACAAGCTACCATAAAGTCTCGGTGGCACAGAGAATCAGCATTATCTCTTATTCAAGTTTTGGTAGATCAGCTGGTATACTCTTATTCAAGCTGTGGGTTGGGTTCAAGTCTGATGAGGCCCAGACTAGAGAACTGGGTATGTTCTTCTCATCATACAAGTCAGAAGCTCCCAAAATGTAGCAAGTTGAATGTGGCCCCCAAAATGACATGTCCATGTCTAAACTCTTGAACTTACTTTGGAAAAAAAGTCTTTGCTAATATGATTAAAAGAGGTCAAGATGAGGTTATGACTTGAAATCCAGAAGGGCCTTACGTCCAATGACCAAAACTCCTGATAAAAGAAGAGAGAAAGATGCAGACATAGAGGAGAAGACCACATGAAGATGAGAGAGATTAGAGGGATGCAGCTACAAGTCAAGGAACACCTGGCACCACAAGAAGCTAGAAGAGGCAAAGAAGTATTCTCCCTTAGACACTTGAGAAGGAGTACAGCCTTACACCTTGATTCCAGATTTCTGACCTCCAGAACAGTGAAAGAAAAATGCTTTTGTTTTAAGCCCCTCAGTTTGTGGTAATTTGTTATAGCAATCACAGAAAACTAATCATAGAGTGATAACTAAAACATAGAATCTTAGATTATAGGCTTAGAATTCATACACTATCATATCTACCCACCTTACATTAGCCAAAGCAAGTCACCGGGTCAAATCTAATATTAACAGGGCTGAGAAATATACTTTTCCCAGAGAAGAGTGAAAGCAAGTGATTTTGTGCTAAATGATAATTTAATCTGCCACACTTTATTTCATTTCTTTTGTAGCACTTGCACACTAGAATGCAGAATTAAAATCCTTCTATATCCAAGATTCCAAGAGACAATTCAGCACTTACTTGTGGATTACTGGTCAGAGCAAAATGTATGCCAGGATTAAAAGGACTATGAATGAATCATAGAAAATGCAGTAAATATGAGCTAGGTCCCCAAGGAGGAGATAGTAAAGATCTCTCAGCCTCAATTAGCCTCTCATTACTGTGAAGGTTTCCAAAACTATAGCTACAAAAGATATTCCACATAACTGCATCTCTTTATTTATACTTACAGAGTTTACACTAAATCTTTATGCTCTCTGGTCCCGGTGAGCTGGGCTGAGATATTATGAGAGGTCTGCTTGTTAATCTCTTTTCTTCCAACCCACCTTTTTTAACAGTGAGCCTAGGGCCACCTATATCAGAATTCCTTAGTGTCTTTATTACAAATGCAGATTCTTGGGTCTCACATCTCACCCACTGAATCAATCTCTGGGCATTCTAGCACACATTGAAGAGAATTTTGATGCATAGTAAAATGTAAGCACCAATGTGGCTTTTCCCATTCTTATACTAAATTGTGCCCATCACAGAGGACCAGCTGTGAGTGGTCCTCTCCACTCTGGAGAAATGGGGGCATCATCTTAAGCCTTCACATAGGAAATTTCTTTGAACTCTAGTGTTTTAATTCTAAATTTCATGAATATTTAGTCTTATAGTTGACAGTATATTTGTTCCAATGAAGACAAATATTTTCCCTTAGTCTTTTAGTTAAATTGACATTATCTGCTATGTTGAGCCAACAGCTTTGTGCATCCCTTAGCATGCAATTCCTTACACTCTCTCCACGTCTTCACCTTGAGAAGTGATGACAATGGAATGAGAGAGAAAAGGGGTTCATCACACTCTCTTTTCTAGAGAAATCTAGATATGTTCATGCTGAAAGTATTTGGCATTTATGACACTCTGTGAAGCCTTTTGCAGGCTTCTAGGTGAAGGAGTTAGGTCTAAAACTTTCAGCATAGTAGATAAATGATTCATTTCTATAATAAAAACAATGAAAGTGGCAACAACTAACATTTTTCTGAGTATTTGCCATATGCCACGCACTAGGCTAAACTTCTTACCTGTCTTATTTCATTTTACTGTTGAACTGTCTTAAGAGTCAGGTAGTGTTTTTGTCCCTACTTTGCAGCTAAGAAACATGGGTCTTTGACAGGTTATGTAGCCCCAGTTAAATAACTTTAGGTCTCAATCTCCCAGGCCACCTGCCATTTGGCTCAGACCTCCCAGAATTCCCTTTGCTGAGGACCAAGATAAACTTACCTGGCCTATTGTCAGACCATGAAGATCACCTAAGTTTTCCCACTGGGAAGAAGAGACTCTAGAAACAGAGTGAGACTCATTGTCTTGGCCCTTGCTTTGTCTTACCTGTACATTACTTACCTGTTCATTTTCCTTACATTACTTACCTGTTCATTATACTGACACAAATTCGAGCCCCTGTAGTCCAATTAGAGAGGCTAACAGTATACAGTATGTTGGTGGTGATAAAAAAAAAATTAGTAAAGTTAAGCAAGACCAAGAGAGTGGTATATGCCAAGTATAATTGAAAAATAATATATATATTAAAAATAAAAATAAAAATAATTTTTAAAAAATAGAGTGGTGGAGTTGGAGATACTATTTTAAATAAAGAAGGATTTTGTGATGAAGACACACACATATTTGCGAAGAGAATTGA
>NW_006440638.1:11750905-11752320 GCF_000325575.1 Pteropus alecto | reverse complement strand
AGTAAATACAAAGGAAAAACAAAAAGGTCAATGTGGTGATCTCAAGTGAAGTGATCAGTGGAACAAGAGATGAGAGATGTAACAGATGGGATCTGAGGAAGTTGGAGTTGTTCACATAGGGTCCTGTATAGACAATGGCAGAGATTTCAGGTTTTCATTCTGAGGTAGGAAGCCAGTGGAAGATAGAAGCAGGAGGGAGATATGTTGTAGCTAGCTTTTGACATGAATCATTGAGATTGCAGCATGAAGAATAAATTACAGAGAATGCAGATGGAAAAAGGAAACCAGTAAGGATAAGTATTTAAACTTTTTATGTCCCTTTGGCATGCCCTCCTCAGAAAAATGTTTTCAAATGTTTGTAAAATACATAGGATTTCAAAGAAAGTAGTTCTATAAAATGAAGTTAGCAAAATATTAAAAGAAAACTGCTGTTGAGGAATATAGATATTTTTAAGGAAGACATTAAATATCTAAATCTAGTGGTGATCTACCATAATTTCAGAGATATGATGAACACAAAGATTATTTCAAGATATTTTCAACATCTATAACATATGAAAATTTCTATTATTTTTATTATTAAGTCACAGATTCTACCTATGGTACTATGGTTTGCTATATATAGACATAATTGAAGAAAATGCTCAGTTTCAATTACAGATTAGTAAAAATGAAGATGTATTTACTTCCATCAAAGTTTACAGACCCCTCATCCCCAAATTCTATGTGTGGAACCAGGTTAAAAATTCATGAGTTAGCATATGTGCTGCCAAAGTGAACACAAGAATCCATGAGTTAGAATGCTATTACATTATTCTAGGTAGGAGATAATGATGGCCTAGATTACAGTAGGCTTGGTGTATTTAGGGGAGCAATGAAGAAAACTCAATTAATTCTAATGTACTGTAGTTACTTTTTAAAGCCAAAATCCCAGGGCATGGCCTGTCTGCAAATTCTATTCCTTTCTATTATATATTGAGCATATGTAGTTTTAAAGTCATAAACCGGCACTTTATTCTAAAAAAGTAGAAAATTAGATAGATAGACAGATAAATAGATGATAGATAGATAGATAGATAGATAGATAGATAGATAGATAGATAGACAGACAGACAGATAGATAGATAGATAGATAGATAGATAGATAATTGATAAATAAAGATAGATAACATGATCATGATCATGATGATGATGATGATGATGAGAGAGAGAGAGAGTCTAGTGAATTAATTGAACACTGGAATATCTTGTCCTTCTCGCATTATTTTCACAGTGCCTGGAACAGTTGTGAAACTGATTTGAAGTAAGATTTAGACTTCGCTTCCAATCTTGGTTACGTAACTTTAAAAAGTTTGTTTGCCCTTCCTATAAAATAGGAATAGTTGACTACATCTTCAGCAAATACCAGTGTATAG
>NW_006440638.1:11742523-11750861 GCF_000325575.1 Pteropus alecto | reverse complement strand
GCAGCAAAAGGGGTATTTTAATTTATTAACATTGTCTGTCATGGCCATGAGCATCACATTTTCCCTATTCTAATAATGGGCAATTTAAAGTGTTTAGAAAGGAGGATGTTAGGAAATTCTGCTTTGAGAGCATTTAACAGGGTAGATCTGATTCTAAATGATCCCCATAAATGTGAAAAGGGTAGTGTGAGAGTGAGCTTGCTCAGGATTTTATTTGTATATGCACCTTACCTTAAATTTTAAATAAAAACATAATGTATCATTCTCCTTGATGAAAAATCATCTGCTTATTCCAACTCCTTTGCCTCCAAACTTTGTACGCCTGAAGATTTAAATGTGGCTGGTGAGGGGGAAATTTTCTTTGCTATCTACTTAGCCATCGGTAATTTTCGTTATGAAACGCCATTCTCAGCACCAAGTTTCCACTTGTTATAATTTAAAATGGGCAAGTGATCCACACTCAGGGAGGAAAAAGAAGGCCACAATCTACTAAAAAGGCATATAGACCCTTAACAATACCATTGCTACCAGCTGTTAGTACTGTAGTTTATAAATTATTCATCAATCACATAGCTTTGAATAGTTCTATCAAACTCCACTTGAAGAGGTAGCAAATTATTCATCAACACAGTCATTTGCTTTCATCTATGAAAAATAGTATGCATTAATACCATGGCAAATAAAATTGAAACTACAGCCAGACAAGCTGGTAGAAGAGTATTGTTGATCAAAATCTGTGGCATACTTTGTGAAATTGCTTCTCTTGTGCCACCACTGCATGGAGTCATTGTATTTGTTAATTTTATTAATTTGTAATTTTGGCATCAACCTCAGAAGTGGTTCTGAAATTCTGAAACAAGCTCAATGAAATGTTTAGCAAAAGCCTAGCAAAAACATAGTCGAATCATAGTGCAAAAAAAAGTCAACTATTAACTCTATGAAACAAATAGTTATTTTACCATACTTGGTTTGATGTATAAATCTGTTTCCTCATCTGGTCATTATAGAAATAAATATATAATTATAGACAGATGATGATAGATGATGACAATGATGAAGATAGATAGATAGATGATAGATAGATGATAGATAGATAGATGATAGATAGATAGATAGATAGATAGATAGATAGATAGATAGATAGATGATAGATAGACAAACACTGTATAGAGAAGTGATGAAGCTTGGATGGAGAAAATGTACATATTCTAGAAAAACTAGCACAAAGATGCAGCATACAAATATCTCAAGAATTCATTTTAGTAACTATTAGTCCCACTTTGTAAATGAGCATGATGAGTGAAGTTAGAGCAAAGACCTAGAAGATGAGATGAGTAAAAAAGATTTTATCCTAGTCATACCCAAACATCCACATAGTTAGACACCAAACCAATGAGAGAACTTTATGTAGGCATCACTGAAGGGTACCAATTTAGTGTGATAACAATGAATAAAAAGAAACTGAAAAGTAACTGGAACAAAACAGTCAATACTTTCTCTCCTAAGTGTCTCCCTATGTATAATAACTCTACTACAATTTCAATTCAGTTTTTGTTGAGTAAAAAGCCATTGTGAGCGATGAGTTTCCTATTTCCTGGAATCCTAATTACGTTGGAGGCAGCATTATATTTTATCTGGACCATCGAACTTAAATGAGAAAGACCTAGCCTATGATCTTGTTCAGCTATTGTGTAACCTCAAATGAGTCGCTCCACCTCCCTGGACATCCATTTTGTTGTTCTGAAAATGAGGCCACCACAAAAGCAAATCTGCTGGGTGTATTTTAGCTCTGAACATGGAGCAATATGCAGAGGTTAAGAGCGTGGGCTCATAGGCTAAGCCTTCCACTTAAATAGTTTTGTTTATGAAGTTTCTCAACTTTTTAAAGCCTCAGTTTTCTTATCTGGAAAATGGGCTTAATAATAATATCTACTTCACAAGAAGGTAGTTTAGATAAAGTACCCTGAAATGTAATATATAATCAATAAATAATAGGTGATGTTCTTTGAGTTGGTTTGTAATAATGACTTGGGTTTTAATTTTTAAGCAAAAGATGTAGTGGGAGAGAAATAAAGTAGGAAGCAAGTCATATGAAAAGGGGGCTGTGCGGTAGTTACCACAATCATGCCATGCAGTGGTCCATGAGGTGGTCCATATGATTCAGGCCATCTTGGGATAAAGTTAAACCATATTACCAATTTCTGTTTGTGATACTACTTTTTAAATGTTTAGTAATAGCAGACAGAGTGAAGCTGGAGAAAGAGCAGGAATTAAACATAAAAAACAATATCTCTTTTAATAGAAAGTTTAACAAGTATCAACAGCTTAAAAGTTTTCATTTGTCAAACTTTTTAAAAATAAAACTTACTAATTGAGAACTTTTCTACTCTATATGCTCAGTTCTCAATTTTATATTCTTCTGTGTCTGAGATCCTGATAAAGTGTGAGATAACAAAATGAGGTCGCAGAAATATCTGCAAATTCCACTGGAATGCAAATATACATGTGTGGGCTTCAGAGTCCTATGCTAAGGGCAAGAGTCTCTCCAGGCACTCTCATTATTATTTCTTGACTTCAGAAGACTACCGAAAGTTCCCAGATAAGCAAACCAATCCCAGTAGAAAAGCAGATAAGTCAAGTTCTCTAAAAGCAGGTTATAAGATATGAAATTGTTTTGGGGGCCCATGTATTGTGGAATAAGACTTGCACCTTGAATTAAGGATCTGTCACTTGTTCCATGATGTGCTTATGTTTTCAAGGGGAGCTTTATGTAGAAAATGAATAGAGATGAAACAGGAATGCAGGATTTTCTCAAGATGTGTTGTTTTGAAAAAAAGTGGTTTCTTGTTTGGGCCTGTGAGGAATCGACTTCAGTATATAGAGTAAGGTTACCTTCAACTACTGTGACAGATATATCTATCTGGTTTTTATGTAATCTTAAATAACATATGTGTCTGAATATAGGCAAGGTATTTCCTCAAAATTCACCATTCAGAAAACAAGGAATCTCCTTATATACATGTCTTTACAAAGTTTCTTAATTATTTTATTTTGAACAACCAAGTATTATTTGGGAGAAACCTAGCCTGAATGACCATTGATCAATTCTAGTTTAAGATACTTGTAGAGGACCCTGTACAAAATTAATTTCTTACATTTAATGTCCACTTGTCTTTCTATACAAATTGAGTATTTATTTCTGGAAGTATGACGCTTGTCATTGCAAATATTCAATGTCATAAATGGGCCTTTTAAAAATATCTTTAGGGCTTCTGGGCGAGATAGCAGAGTAGGTAAAGGCTATGCTTGCCTGCTCTTACAACCACATCAGAATCACAACTAAACTACAGAATACCCATCCTTGGGGGTCACCTGGAGTCTAGCTGAACAGAAATCTCACCATGAGACTAGTAGGAGGGGCAGAGATGTGGAACAGGCTGGTTCCACACCTATGTGTGGCAAATAAGAATCAGAAGAAATATCTTGGCTACAGAGGTCCCCGGGAAGAGCAAAGGATCCCAGCCCCACACAGGGCTCCCCAGCCCAAGGTTCCAGTTCTGAAAAGAGAAGCTCCCACACATTCTTGCTATGAAAACCAGCAGAGATTGTGGCTGGGTGAGGTGGTAGATTGAGGGAGTCATAGACTTTTCTCTTAAGGGGCCCACGCAAAAATTTACTCAGTGACAGACTCACTCGCTCTGAGCTCCAGAACTGGGGCAGCAACTCAAAAGATGCATGGGACATACAGGGAAGAAGTGAGTTGTCTGGCTTCAGGGCGAAGGTTGGAAAGGCAGCTTTCAACCAGACAGAAGTGCTAGCAGAGAACACTGTATTTTTGATGAGTCCTCCCCCATCCAGCTTGTAGACCCAGGCAGGCGCCATATCTAAATCTCCATCAACTTAGCTAACACTGGCCACCCTGCCCTGGTGATCCCCTGAAAACCCACCCCTCCCAACATGCAGACCAGCTGCCTCCAGTGGATTTCCCATACAAATAGCCTGTCTTGGCTCATGCTGCGGACTTTCCTAAAATCTCTCAAAGGTTCACAAAACCTAAACAAGCAGCATCTGGCTTTGCCATGCCCCATACCACTTTCTGAGCAGCCCCAAGCTCAGCACTAGCGGCAGCCAGCCTTGGTTTATGGCTTGGCCTCTTGAGGCACTTTCAAGCCCAGCATGGGTGGCAGCCATCTTTAGATTGCATGGTGGCTCATGTTAGGTGGCCCCAGGTAGGGCACAAGATGCAGCAGAACTTGCCTGCTGCAGGGCCCCTCCCAGGAGGCCTTGACCAGCATGCCCAGTGTCCGGCTCCAATCTGAGCTAGAGTACCACCCGGGGCCACATCTGAGGATGACACATCCAAAGGACAGACTGAGAAGACACCGGAGACCTGCTAAAGTGAATCTTGCTCTGTAGAGTAAGCCACTGCATAACAACTTCTCCACTGATCAGGCCAGTCATCACAACCAATAAGCCTGAGGGTCAATCCCACCACTGAGGAGCAAACAGCAAGGAAATCTCAACTACAACAGGAGGGCACATACAACCCAAAGAAAGGACATACCTGAATCACCTGAGCCAGGTGACCAAGGAAGACTGTGCCACTGGAACCCACAGCAAACCTACTATGTAAGGTCACTCTACTAAGACCGGGAGATGTAGCAGCCTTACCTAATACATAGAAACAAACATAAGTAGGCAGCCAAAATGGGAAGACAGAGAAATATATCCCAAATAAAATAACAGAACAAAGCTCCAGAAAAATAACTAAACAAAATGGAGATAAGCAATCTACCAGATGCAGAGTTCAAAACACTTGTTATAAAGATGCACAATGAACTTAGGGGAATAGTAGAGGAACTCAGTGAGAACTTTAACAAAGAGATAGAAAACATAAAAATGGAGATAGAAAAAAACTGGTCAGAAATGAAGAATATCTTAGGAGTAATTAACAGTAAATTAAATGAAGCAGAGGATCGAATCAGCAATTTTGAAGATAAGGTAGCAGAAAACACCTGATCAGAAGTGGAACAGAAAAGTGAACCCAATCAGAAGTGCAACAAGAAAAAGGAATTAAAAAAATGAGGATAGTTTTAAGGGCCTCTGAGACAACATCAAGCATACCAATATTGGCATCATTACAGTATCAGAAGAAGAGAGAGAGCAGGAATTGAAGCCTATTTGAAGAAATTATGTCAGAAAACTTCTCTAACCTGGCAAAGAAAATATACATACAAACCAAGGAAGCACAGAGAGTTCCAAACAAGATGAATCCAAAGAGGCCTACACCAAGACACATCATAATTAAAATGCCAATAGTTAAAGATGAAGAGAGAATCTTAAAAGTAGCAAGAGAAAAATAGTTAGTTACTTACAAGGGAACTCCCATAAGACTGTCAGCTGATTTCTCAACAAAAACTTTGCAGGCTAAAACGAATTGGCACAAAATATTCAAAGTGATGGAAATCAAGCACCTACAACCAAGATTACTATACCCAGCAAAGCTATCATTGAGAATCGAAAGACAGATAAAGAGCTTTCCAGACAAGAAAGGAGTTCATCATCATCAAAGAAATATTGCAAGAAATGTTAAAGGGATGAAGAAGAAAGAAGGAGGAGGAGGAGGAGGAGCAGGAGCAGAAGCAGAAGCAGAAGCAGAAGCAGAAGAAGCAGAAGGAGGAGGAAGAGGAGGAAGAGGAGGAGGAGGAGAAAGAAAAAGAGAAGGAGAAGATCAAAAATATGATTAATAAAATGGCAATAACTATAAATCTATTAACAATTACTTTAAATGTAAATGGATTAAATGTTCCAATCAAAAGATATAGTGTGGCTGAAGATGTATGAAAACAAGACCCTTACATATGCTGCCTACAGGAAACTCACTTCAAATTGAAAGACACACACATATAGAAATTAAAGAGATAGAAAAGATATTTCATAAAAATGGAAACAAAAGCTGGGGTCCCATACTTACACCAGACAAAATAGACTTTAAAACAAAGGCTATAACAAGACAAAGAAGGACCCAGTTATTCCACTTCTGGGTATTTATCTGAAGAAACCCAAACACTGCTTTGAAGGGGATATGTACATCTATATGTTCATTGCAGCATTATTTACAATAGCCAAGGTATGAGGGATCCTGAGTATCCCTCAGTGGATGAATGGATAAAGAAGAGATGGGATGTACATACAATGGAATATTACCCAGCCATAAAAAAGAATAAAAGCTTGCCATCTGCAACAAAATGGATAGACCTAGAGGGTATTATGCTGAGTGAAGTAAGTCAGACAGAGAAAGACAAATGTCATATGTGGAATCTAGAGAAAAGAATAAACAAACAAACAAGAGAAACAAGCTCATAGATACAGAGAATATTTTGATAGTTGTCAGATTGGGAATGGGAGGATGGGTGAAGAGAGAAGGAGATTAAGAGATACAAATTGATAATTACTAAATAGTTTGAGGAAGTAAATAATAGCATGAGGAATACAGTCAGTAATATTGTAATAACTATGTATGATGTCAGATGAGCATTGGATTTATCAAAGTGACCACATCATAAGTTATGTAAATGTCTAATCACTGTGTTGTACACCAAAAAACTAATATAATATTGTATGTCAACTATAATTAAAGAAAATAAAAATATAAAAATTAATTAAATATATATATATCTTTAGAATAAAATAGAGTAGGTAGTGGCATTGGGTAACACAAATGTAATCAGTGAAGAATGAGTGGAGGAAACAGTCTCCTAAAATTATGCAAAGAATACTTGTATACTGGGTTAAAATATCTCAAATTAGCAAAATGACTGGATTCACAATGATGAGCTGCATATTAAACTAAGGCACAAAGATGACATGCTCTAGAAAATTGGTAGGTGACCTAAAGTGGTTCTAGTGATGACAAAGACACTGAGTCAAAGATACGTTAGCACATTCATGGTTTGTTCAGTTACAAAGAGCTGGCTCATCCAAGAGTACACATCCTTCTGAGGACAGTGCGCATTCAGTGACTGATGAAGTGGAAGTATAAAGGCCTGGCCCAGCTTTGGACAACATTAATGGGTATATGACCCTCTTTGTTGGGCCAGCATCATAACAAAATTTGCTCTTTTTTCAATCCTGATTCTCATCTCAACTCCTCTTCACCTTGCCATCAACAGATGTTGATCACAATAAACACCTTGCTCACAAAACTCTATCTCAACACTTACTTCCAGAGGACTCACTCTGCATGAGGAGGTTTGAGGGCAAAGAGGGAGGAAAAAGCTGAGTTCTATATGAGATCTCATGTACAGGGTGTCTATTAGACAGCTAAAAGAAGTTGTCAAGGAAGCAATTCTATATATGAGCCTGGAGCTCAAAGGAAATCTCAATGCTAGATATATAAATTTGGGAGGCAACAACTTACAGATGGTATTCAAAGCAATGGTACTAGATGAGAGCCCTTAGGGAGCAAGTGTAAACGAGAAGAAAAGAATTTCTAGGACTGAGCCCTAACATCTAGAGGACAGAAGGAAGAGAACCCAACAAAGGAGATTGAAAAAAAGCAGCCAGCAAAACAGGAAAAACCAGGTGAGTTTGGTATTCTGGAAACCTAATAGAGAGTTTCAAAGATGTAATCTGTCATATCAACGTGCTAAGAGGTTGAGGAAGATGAGGACAGAGAGGTATTTGTTAGATTTGGCAAGACAGAGTCATTGCCAGATTGACAAGAATGATTTGGTGGAAGGATCTGGATAAAAACCTTGATTGGAGTGTTTTCAAGATAGATTAGATGTAAAAAAGTGGAAAAGGGAAGTATGAAGAATTCTTTAGGTGTGCTAAAGGGGAAGAAGAGAAATGGGGTTCTACTGAAAGAGAGAAACAGGGTCAAGGGAAAGCATTTTAGGGGGGAAAATAATTTTATTTGGTTATAATCTCATTGGTATGATCCTGCAGAGAGTAAAAATAATGACATGAAAAAGGAAAGAGGAGGGTAACAGGAGGAAAGTCCTACAGTGGATGAGAAAGAATAGTGTCTACTGCATAGGTGGAGGTACCAGTTATAAGATGGAACAGTTCATGCCCTGTATCAGGAGAGAAAGAAAAGAAATGGGTGCAGATGCAGGTGGGTTTGGGGTGAAAATATGAAGGAATTGTCTTCTGGTTGCTCCTATATTCACAATGAAATAAGAAGCAAGGTCATCATCTGAGAGTAGGAAAATAGATCTTGACTTTCAAACACCAACAGTGTTAACTTTTACTCGTTTGTAGTCATCCTCTACTTTCTTTCTGAATGTGTGTATTTTAAAATCCTTCTGATTGGCCACTTCCCACTCTCTTTCCC
>NW_006440638.1:11725049-11742503 GCF_000325575.1 Pteropus alecto | reverse complement strand
TCAGGTCTCCGTTATTCCTTTTGTGTTGTTCATTTTTTAAAATGAGCTCATCCTCTTGCCAATATGGCGTGACTCACACTCATGCCATTTCTTCACACCTGAGTCAGTTTCTCTTCGATTCTCATGGCCCATTGATTTAGCTCCTTCTTCCATTTACTGGAACAGGTTTCTTTCCTATGATTTTTTCAGGCTGCATTTGTCACTAACCAATGTGTGCCTCTCTGTTCAAATCTCAAATCCAACAGAAAAAGAGTTGATTCCAAATGGGAATATTTAGGATTGTAGGAAGATGGTGGACTAGGTAAAATCAGGGTTCACCTCCTTCCAGGCCCATACTGAAATTACAACCAAATTATAAAATAATCAACATGGAGAATCACCTGAAGTCCAGCTGATCATAACACCTATATCTATATAAAGGAGCCACATCCAAGCCAATAGGAGGGGCAAAGTAGCGAATCAGTCTAGACCCGCACCCGTGGATAGTGGAGGAACACCAGGAGGTAGAGCAAGGCTGCGAGGCTCTTTTGAAGAAGAGGGAAGTCTTGGTCTTATTTGGAGGCTCCCCAGCCCAGGGTCCCAACCCAGGGAGGAGGAGATTCCAATAACTCTGACTGTAAGAACCAGAGCTGATTCCAGCCATCTGCATGAGATGGAAGGAGACTGAAACCCTAGATGCCCCTTTGAAGGACCCGAGTGCAGGCTTTCTGACCTGTGGACACAATGCAATATATATATATGCCTTATTGTTAAATTGTACACCTGAAACTTACTAGATTTCGTTAACTAACGTCACCAAAAAATAAATTAAATTAAATTGAAAGAAAGAGCCAAAATGTATAAAGTGTTTTTAAAAATACCTCTCACATAGTGAGCACCCCAAAATATTAAATATTATTGTTGCTTTTGTTACATTTATTGTACTGAATTTTAATTTCACCAGTTTGTGTTCTAAAATAAAGTCATGACTTTTAATATGTAAATGGAATGACTCTGACACACAATGCTTCCTACTGAGGGAATATCTTTCTTTTCTCCCTGGGGCCACTACAACCACTCCAAGGTCCTAAGAATGCTTTTTAAGTTCTGGTGGTCAATTACCCCAACAGCAGCCAAACAGACTAACTGAACACTTTATATATAGAAATGAATGAATAATAAGACTACAAAAGTATCAACCAGAAACCCAAGTTTAGCCAAAATGGCCAAACATCCTGAAAAGTTTTTCATTTTGAATTTATCAAACATATGTTAGGTGTTGGGGAATCAGGAATGATATCAAGAATTCCTAGTACTAACATGGGTTCACCTAAGAGACCTTGAAAATAGACAAGTTAGGGGGCAGGATTCTCTGACTTTTTGTGAAGACATATGTAAAACCCATCAAGGCCATATCCAAAGAGGCTAACCTCAGCAGCAATGAACAGAAAAGGAAGGCTGCAATTCTATCCTTTGCCAAAACATTGTCTGCAGTGAAATATTTGTCCTGCTTACTTTGACAGTGGATTAGAGGTCTATGGACCCTCCTGAGCTGCATGATAAGAATTTCTGTTGCCTAAATCATTACCTGGAATTGAGAAATGGGTTCTTTTTACACCCAGTTATTATCAGGACTATAGTTACTCCTTTAAGACTGAGTTTTCTATAGACTTACAGACTGGTCGTGCTGCTAGTTGTTAGTCTTTTACTTTCTTTTTAATTGAGATATAATATATTCATTTTAGGTGTACAACATAACATTATATCCATCACTACACAGTTATAATTTTTTCTTTTTTTCTTGTGATGAGAATCTTTAAGATACACTCTCTTAGCAACTTTCAAATATATAACACAGTATTATTAACTACAGTCACCATGCTGTACATCACACCCCCAGAACTTATAACTGAAAGTTTGTACCTTTTGACCATAAGGCCTCTTACTGTCTTAGTACTATGGAGCCATGTAAGCAGGAAGAGATAAAAAGTATCTTGAGCACATGATATCCACTTAATAAATGATGAAAATAGAGCAGAACCCCACACAAGCAGACGTGTCTCCTACAGGAATTCCTATTCCAAAATAACCTGTATGGCAAGAGGTAGCTCTGGATTCAGCACTAGCTTTCTCGTGTTATACAATTCTTGGAATATATTGTTTGTTTCCAATATCTATCCCCACTCCGCACCCCCCAAAAATCAAGTCTGATTTTTCTTTGGGAAATTTATCCCTCAGCCCTTCTCAGCCATGTATTTCAGGTGGGGTTCACCTCACACTATTATTTCCAGTCAGAATCTCTGATTGGCTTAAGTCAACCCTCCTCCCTAAGTGATTGGCTCAAGGATGAGCACCTTACCAGATCAGAGCTAATAACATACAGGAAACATTTGGGAGAAAGGGGGTGTTTCTGGGAACGAGTAACCCTTGCTTTCTCAGCCCCTATAATGTGAGGTGTGAGGAATGAAATCTGGCACTACTATCAAAATACTGCTGCCATTAGAGAGAGAGGAGTTGCTAAAGACAAATGCAGGTCACAAAGATGAAGAATTCCTGCAGATGACAGAACAGAGGCAAGCCATTTTGGTATCGGTGACATTGTGTGTCACTGTGAATGAAACTTTACTCGAAATATACTACAGCCTCTAGACCAGTGGTTTCCTATGTGTAGACTCTGGACCAGCAGAGTTAGCATTAACTGGAAAGTTGTTATAAATGCAAACAGTTGGGTCCCCACACTAAACATTTTAAATCAGAACTCTATGCATGGGACCCAACAATCTACATTTTAGTAAGGCCTCTGGGTGATTTGGATGAACACGAAAGTTTAAAAGGACTGCTGTTGACTGATACAGTAAGCTGATAGAAAATGAGCTAGCTATTATAACTCAAGTACAATTACTCTAGAATTTTTAGTACCACAAGCTAACCTATACCTTTCTTGGTAAAGAGGGTCTGAATTTGAATTTTATGCTCTTTATCCCAGCTTTAATCTTTTCTATAGAGGGAGAATCAGATGAGTTGCCTTAATTAGAATTCTTTGTTATATACTGACTAACATGATGAATCTGTTCTTCGAGACATCTCTGTTAAGAACAAAGAGACTGAACAAGAACAAACTCCTCATTATTAGGGATGAGAAAACTAAAAAGCCATTCCTTAAGCAACCCTAGCTAGATAAAATTCTTTTGATTTGGTTCTTTCCAACATACTTAGCTATTTGTATGTCTGAGTAATTAGACCAGAGATGATCAAGTCAGGCCATTCTGGGTTTGCTAAATCCTGACTGTTACATGGAAGCATTCAAGCTTTTGTGTCTTTATTCCCTCATCTGCAAAATGGTGAAAACAGTTTTATTTTCTTTAGGTGGCTGATATGAGGATTCAGTGAGAATTAGTATGGAAAGGGACAAGCACTTAGTAAATGCTCAATAAATGGTACCCATTAAGAATAATCATGCTAAGCAAAATAAGCCAGATAGAAAAAAATTGAAAACCACATGGTATCACTTATATGTGGTATATAAACCTAAAAGCAACAAACAAACAGGACAAACAGAGACTCATGGATATGAACAATAGACTACTAGTTACCAGAAGATAGGGAGAGGGGGGAGGAGGAAAGTAGATAGAGTAAAAGGTCTCAAATATGTGGTGACAGAAAGAAATCTAACTATGAGGGGGAACACACAATGCAATATATATATAAGGCATATATAAGGCAAAATCCATATTAGATTTTGTTAACCAATGTCACCATAAATAGATAAATAGATTGATAGATGATAGATGATAGATAGATAGATAGATAGATAGATAGATAGATAGATAGATAGATAGATAGATAGAAAGATAGATAGATAGAATAATATTGTCAAATCCATCATTGCTACTGCAGTATAACATTTAGTGGCTATATGCATACTAGATTGCTTGGAGCCAAGGAGTGATCTAGGAAAGCACAGTATCAATTGTGCATTGAATAATCCACGAACTCTTTGAATTCTCTCAGCTTATCATCCTAACTAAAGTAGCTCCAATCATCATTGTAATGTAATCTCTCACTTTAGTTTCATAGCAGAAGCTGTGTTCCTAAACCACATCCTCCCTTTTAAGGCCTTCCTTCTTCTTAAGGGAGTGAGGCTGATGATGATTAAAAGTTGTTTAAATTGCCATCAAGACAATTCAAGTTTTAGTCATTCTTACTAAAGAACCAGTCTACTTGAATCAGTGGGTGCCTCACTCATTTCCATTGATGCTTAATTCATGGCTGTTCTACATTGAGGGAGCCAGTTTGTTAAGGATTTTGACTGCCTATCCTTTCTTGGCCACCCAGATGGTGTGCTTCCCTGATAGGGGAGGGGTCATACGAAGCATGTAAGTGAAATCATATGGTATTTATCTTTCTCTGTCTGAATTATTTCACTCAGCATAATACCCTCTAGATCCATCCATGTTGTTGCAACTGGTAAGATTTCATTTTTTAATAGCTGAGAATATTCCAATATATATTTGTTTATCCATCTTTGAAATGGGTATTATTGAACCTACACATAGGTTAGTAATTAAATAAGTTAATGTGTGTGTGTGTGTATGCAGGTGTATGTGAGCATGTGCGTTCATAGGCCAACTCTGTAGAGGTGGTAGAGTAGTATGATAACAATAATAAATAATAATAAGTAATAATGATAATATTATTGGTAATAATAGTAGGAACAATAATAATATATACACTAAGCACTATATAGTACCATGTCGAATCTCACAAAATCTTGTTAACGAAGTTCTGTTATAATCTTCATTTTACAAATGGGTACACTGAGACACAGAAAAGGTACGTAACCTGCCCAAAGCCACACAACTAGTAAGTGGCAGAGTTATAATTCAAATTCCATCCTTCCTGACTCCAGATTCCAAGCTTTCAATTGTTCACCTACTCAAAACCACATAAACATTGCATTATAAAATAAAAATATGAATGTTCAAATTTTCCAGAGGCATGGGATGGATCAAAAATGTGGATACCATTTTTTTCTCTAGGCAAAATAATACCAAATGGGAGATGCATAAGTGGCATGGAGAGTGGTAAAAGCTCCCAATTGGCTGTGTGGCCAGCCTTGTGTGCTCCATGAAAATGAGGGATTATTTCTAAAATGAAAAATGACTCCATTAGTAATAGGTTTTAAAAACTGTAGAGTCAGCACCTTCCAAAAGATACTCAGTTGGGTAATAAATTTTTTAGGAAGTGGAGGATTTTATAGCCCTCAATTATGTGACAAGTGAGTTATCTTTAAAGATATTGAAAAAATATTCCAAATGTGAACTGAGGAGTGCAAGCGATTATAACTGGTCTTCATATTAAGCTCTTTCCAAGCTCATGGGAGAGGTAAAGAAGCCATAAAAGATAAGCATGCAAGGTGACTTAAACTTGGTAAATCTACATGTTAATAGTGTGTCTGATGACTAGAGGCAGAAGGGGAGGGGGAGGATAATAGCCATCACTAATCCAACACCTGCTATGTGCCTGCTCCTGTGTAAAGTCCTTCCCAACATTTTTTCTAGACCTTACTAAAGTGTTTTAGTTGGAGCCCCTATTAACCACATTTTACAAATGAGGAAACTGTAACTGTGAGTAAGTAAATGACTTGCCCAAGGTCCTACTGCATGGTAAGGGGCCAAACTGGTTTCATACTGAGATCTCTGTACTTGAGAGCCAGTGCACTTTCCACCAAGTCACATTGCCTTTCGAAAAAGAGACCATAAGAGAAATTCTAGGACTTGAAGTCTCAATTACAGGGGAAATGACTATTTATTTATTTATTTATTTATTTTCGTGCAATGTTATGTTTAGGTAGAGATGTAAATTTTTTAGAGTTAGAGACAAATTGAAGCCTTGCTGTTATGGGAATACCTATGAAAAGACAGACTAATGAGAAAGATTAAGGCAAATTTTTTCTGGGTACGAAGTTCTATTTCAGGGAAGTGGCCCATAAATGTTTTGGTTGAACTGTAGCCATCTGTACTACACCAAACACACAAAACGGGCTCTGAGTTTTCGAAACTAATTGGTGTAATCTGTACTCTTGACAATGGTGGTTTCAGAAATGGCAAGTGATTTAAGCTGCTCTAATTAGTATCAGTCTTAAGATCTGAGCTTCGTATGACCCCTCCCCTATCAGGGAAGCACACCATCTGGGTGGCCAAGAAAGGATAGGCAGTCAAAATCCTTAACAAACTGGCTCCCTCAATGTAGAACAGCCATGAATTAAGCATCAATGGAAATGAGTGAGGCACCCACTGATTCAAGTAGACTGGTTCTTTAGTAAGAACGACTAAAACTTGAATTGTCTTGATGGCAATTTAAACAACTTTTAATCATCATCAGCCTCACTGCTCAGATCTTAAGACTGATACTAATTAGAGCAGCTTAAATCACTTGCCCATTTCTGAGCTGGCAATGCTGGGATGCAGATTCTCTCTTAACAACTGAATATAATCTTGGCAGAATATAATCCTAGGAGCTACTTATACCTTCATGTGACCAGAAGAGTAAAGTCTCTCTGAAAATTGAACCAATCCAATCAAAGAAAGGAAACCAAGAGATGGATCCTTATCTTGTATTTTGGTTGGGTTTTGTGGGTTTTCTCTCTGGTCTTTCTTGTTTTATGTTATATGTATATATATACATTTCAGTTCTGAAGCATCGGTGTATGGTTACCAATAAAAATATGTAAAGAATAGTTATACATATACAGTCATTCATTTTCTTCTGCATGTGCCTTATCTCCATTCCTCTTTACGAATTTGGATCTTTGAATCCTCCCCTTTTCAGTCATTATTGTCTCAGTTTGTCCCTATGTATGCTGAACATTCATTACTGTCTTGCAATAGCAAATCTCTTTTTATTGTTTAAGCTTATAATGCCCTGGTCATAATAAGGGTTGCACTCCTCTATTTCTATCTGCCTGCTAGTTGCCTTACTCATAGTTAATTTTTTTTTGTCATTTTGTTTTAGGTGAGCTCACCCCTTTCAGTATTTCTTGTAATGCAGTTCTTAGAGTGGAGAATTCCCTCAATTTTTGTATGTTTAGAAAGGTCTTCATTTCTCCTTTATATCTAAAGGAGAGCTTTGCTAGATACATTATTCTTGGCTGATAGTATCTTTATTTAATGGTTTGAATATTTGATTCTGCTCCTTTCTGGCTTGTAAGATTTGTGCTGAGATGCCTGACATTAATCTGATGAGTATTCCATTATACGTTACTGTCTTCTTTTCCCTGGCTGCCCTGAGAATTCTTTCTTTGTCGTTGATTTTTGATAATTTTAATAAAATGTGTCTTAGTGAAGGCTTTTTTGGGTTGAGATAATTGGGTGTTCTGTTGACTTCTTGAATTCCAAACTCCAGCTCATTCCTTAGATTTGGGAAATTCTCATCCACTATTTGTCTGAAAATGCTTTCTAGTCCATTCCTTTTCCTTGCCTTCGATAATGCCCATTTATGTTTCCTCTCCTGATGGTATCAGCTAGTTCTAGTATTCCTTTCATTATTTTTTATTCTTCAGTCTCTTCTTCCTTCTGATTTATTTCTAGATTTCTGTCTTCAACATCACTGATCCTTTCCTCCATTTGATCAACTCTATTTCTCAAGCTTGTTATTTCATTTTTCATCTCTTTCAGTGTGTTCTTCATTTCTAGAAGTTCTATTCGATTCTTTTTGAGGGTTTCAATCTCTTTGCTATAGAACTCATTCTGCTCATTTAGTTGTTTTTCCAATTCCTGAAATTGTTGATATGAATTGTTTTGGATCTCATTGAGTTTTTTCAGAAGTACCATCCTGAATTTTCTGTCAATTAAGTTGCATATTTCTATGTCTGTAAGCTTATTTTCTGGAAATTTTTTTCTTTCTTTCTGAGTTGCCTTGTCACCTTGGTTGTTCATGATGTTTAATGGACTGTTTATTTGCCTGGGCATTAATGGAAGTGTATTCTGCTTTTTTCCAGAAAAAAAGGGTTTATTATATAAAGGTCTCTCTTTAGCCTGTTGCAAAGAAGGCATTTTTCTTTTGGTTTCCAGTGAGTGACGTCTAAGCCTCTTGGGTCCCTACTTTATATAGTCTTAATAATGCCTTTTTTTTTCTTATAGCTATTCCATCATACTCGCTACCCTCCATCTCAGTCCCTGTCAGTGTTAGCAACAGTTTTGGTAGCATTTGCTCAGATTCCCCTGGGGCTCAGCGGTGTTTGATCTTGAAGGATATGGAGAGAGGGGCCCTCTGGGTTGGGGGACAGGGGCTACAGCTCAGCCTCACATATTGCAACCATGGCTGGTAACCAACTGTTGTTTCTCTGTTGTTCCTGCTTCTCTGCCATCCCCACTTCTTTTTCTGCACTGACGCCTGGGCACTGCTGCCAGCCACGTGGAACTCACAGCTCTTTCAGGCAGGGTTGATCAGGGACCTGCCATGCCTTCTCCCCTTCCCCTCCTCCTATAAGGAGCTCCTGCTGCAAGAAGCAGCTTCTTTATTTCTCCCAGCCCACCGCACGACTCCTGGGGTTCCCTGTGGTAGCTCTTATGTGCAGATCCCACACTCAGACTTGCCAATATGAAGTTTGGATGTTTTTGTTGAGTTTTAGATTTTCCGCTTATTGTTGTTTCAAGGGGAGAGATGTGAGGATGTCTCACACTCCGTGTTTCTGATATCATTCCTCCTTATATTTCTTCTACATAATTTATTCTTTCAGTTCTTATATTCGGGTCCTTAATCCACTTTGAGTTAATTTTGATGTGCAGTGATAAACAACAGTCTAGTTTCATTCTTTTGCAGGTGGCCTTCCAGTTTTCCCAGCACCATTAATTGAAGAGGCTTTCCTTTCTCCAATGTATGTTTTTGGCTCTTTGGTCAAAAATTATTTGCCCATATAAACAGGACTCTGGACTCTCGATTCTGTTCTACCGGTCCATGTTTTTGTTCTTCTGTCAATACCATGCTGTTCTGATTATTGTCAGTTTGTAGTATAATTTGAAGTCAGGCAGAGTGATGCCTCCAGCCTTGTTCTTTTATCTCAGAATGGTTTTGGCGATTCAAGATCTTTTGTGCTTCCATACATATCCGATTACCTTTTGTTCTATTTCTTTAAAAAATGCCAATGGGATTTTGATGGACATTATATCTCTATAATGCTTTGGGTAATAAGGTCATTTTAATTATGTTGATTCTTCCAATCCAAGAACACAGAATATCTTTCCATTTCTTTGTATCTTCTTTAATTTCTTTTAATAAGGTCTTAAAGTTTTCATTACATATGTTCTTTACATGTTTCATTAGATTTATTCATAGGTACTTTATTATTTTTGTTGCAATTGCAAAAGGAATTATTCTCTCTACTTCTTTTTCTGACACTTCATTATTAGAGTATAGGAACATTAGATTGTTTATTTGGGCTCATTCTTGTTTTTGGTGATAGGCTTATAATGATATTAACTTTCTTCTTATGATCATTGTTGCCATGTCCCAAAAGTTTTCATATGTTGTACTATCATTGTCATTCTTTTCTATGTATTTCTTGATCTCTCTCTTTATTTCTTCTCTGACTGAGTCATTCTTAAGGAGGATGTTGTTTAATCTCCATGTATTTGTAGTTCTTCCCACTTTCTTTTTACAGTTCATCTCCGACTTCAAAGCATTATGATCAGAGAAAATAGTTGTTATGTCCAAATTGTTGGCCTATAATTGTTCATAGTATTGTCTTCTAATTCTTTGTATTTCTGTGGTGTCAGCTATCACTTCTTTTCTTTATTCTGATTTTATTTGTTTGGGTCCTCTCTTTCTTTTCTTGATGAGTCTGGTTAAAGGTTTATCAATTTTCTTTTCTTGTCAAAGAGCCAGCTCTTGGTTTTATTAATTTTTTTATTAATTTTTTAGACTATTTTATTTATTTCAGCTCTGATCTTTATTATTTCCTTCCTTCTACTCACTTCGAGCTTTCTTTTGCTATTCTTTTTCCAGTTCCTGTATATGTAAACTTAGATTGTTTATTTGAGATTTTTCTTGTTTCTTAAGGTAGACCTGGATTGCTTTCACTGCGCCCTATAGATTTTGGGTCGTTGTGTTTTCATTTTTATGTGTCTCAAGATAGTTTTTTATTTCTTCCTTGATCTCATCGTTAACGAATTCATTGTTTAGTAGATTGTTATTTAACCTGCATATGTTTGTGTATTTTTTCAGTTTTTTTTCTTGTAATTGATATTTAGTTTCATACCATTGTGGTCAGAGAAGATGCTTGATATGATTTCAATCTTCTTAAATTTATTGAGAACTGTATTGTGGCCTAACATATGTTCTATCTTGAAAAACGATCTGTGTGCACTTGAAAAAAATGTATATTCTGCTGCTTTGGGGTAAAATATATCAATGAAATCCATTTGGCCTTGTGTGTCATTTAAGGCTGTTGTTTTCTTGCTGATTTCCTGTCTCTAAGATCTATACCTTTATGTCAATGGGTGTTAAAGTCTTCTATTATTATACTACTGTCAGTCCCTCCCTTTATGTTGGTTTATATTTGCTTTATGAATTTAGGTGCTCCTACGTTTGGTGCATAAATGTGCACAAAAGTTATATACTTTATATTCATTCTTTTATCTTTATGAAATGTCTTTCTTTGTCTCTTATTATAGCCTTTGTTGTAAAGTCATTTTGCTACCACAGCTTGTTTGTTTCCATTTGCATAAAATATTTTCCTACCCCTTTACTTTCAGTCTTTGTGTGTCTTTTGATCTTAAGTGGATCTCTTATAGGTAGCCTATGTATGAGTCTTGTTTTCTTATCCATTCAGCTACCCTATGTCTTTTAATTGGAGCAATTAATCTATTTACATTTAAAGTGGTTATTGATAGGCACATAGTTATTGCCATTTTTAAATTCATAATTATATTTTTCTTCCATTCTCCTTCTTAAAGAAGTTCCTTTAATATTTCTGGTAACACTGTTTGGTAGTGAATTCCATTAACTTTTTCTTGTCTGGGAAGCTCTTTATTTATCCTTCAATTTTAAATAATAGCTGTGCTAGGTAGAGTAATCTTGGTTGTAAGTCTTTGCTTTTTTAATATTTTATGCCAATCCCTTCTGGCTTGCAAATTTTCTATTGAGAAATCAGCTGATAGTCTTATGGGAACTCCCTTGAAAATAACTAGCTGCCTTTCTCTTGTTGCTTTTAAGATTCTCTCTTTGTCTTTAACCTTTGGCATTTTAATCATGAAGTGTCTTGCTGTGGGCTTGTTTGGGTTCATCTTGTTTGGTGCTCTATGCAGTTCCTGGACTTGTATGTCCATATCCTTCATCAGCTTAGGGAAGTTTTTAGTCATTATTTCTTCTAATAGGTTCTCACTCCCTTGTTTGTTCTCTGCTCCTTCTGTACCCCTCGATGAGAATGTTGTTATGTTTCATGTTATCCCAGAGATCCTTTAAACTCACTTCTTTATTTTCATTCTTTTTGCTTTTTGCTGTTCTAATTGTGTGTTTCCTGCTTCCTTGTCTTCCAAATTGCTTATTTAATTCTTTTCTTCATCTGATCTGCTATTAATTCCTTCTTGTGTGTTCTTCATTTCAGTTATTGTATTCTTCATTTCTGGCTGGTTCTTTTCTATAGTTTCTATGTCCTTTTTTATTTGTTAAAGTCCTCACTAAGTTCCTTAAGCATCCTTACAACCAGTGTTTTGAACTTTGTATCTAGTAGATTGCTTGCCTCCACTTTGTTTAGTTCTTTTTCTGAGATTTTCTTTATTTTTTTCCTTTGAAACATTTTTTGATTCCTACTTTTGGTAGCCTCTCTGTGTTTGAGTCTATGTATTAGGTAGATCTGCTATGTCTCCCGGTCTTGTCTGGGTTGCCTTAAGTAGTAGATGTCTTGTAGAGTCCAATGGCACAGTCTTTCTGATCACCTGAGCTGGGTGCACCAGAAGTGTCCCTTGTGTGGGTTGTGTGGGTTGCTGTTGTCATTGAGCTTTGACTGCTACTGGCACATCAGTGGATGGGATTGACCCTCAGGCCAACTAGCTGTGACCATAGCATATGAGCTGCTGACCACACAGCATGGGATTTGTCCTAATGGCCTCTGGTGCCTGCTGAGACCACCTTTTGAGTGTGGAGCTAATAGATGGTACTCTGTTTTGGTCTGAAGCTGGACACTGGGTATGTTGGTGTTGTGAATTCTTAGGAGAGGCTTCCATGTAGGCCAAAGTCAGCCTCTATCTGTGACCAGCCTGGAGCTATCTGGTGTGAGCTACAAAGCAATTCACAGTTGGTCACTGCCTGTGTTGGACTCGGAGGTATGTGAGAGAAGCCATGATGCAACCGAGGCTGGTTGCCACCATTACAGGACCTGAGGAAGCTTAGCAAAAGGCCTAGGGCACACTGAGGCTTGCCACCACATGGCAGCTGCCCATATGGCTCAGCCACTGAAGCCTCAGGTGGCAAGCAATTACGGTGAGGTCAGGTCTCAGAGAATCACCAAGGTGGGGCAAGTTGTATTCACCAGATTAGTACAGATTCAGATTTGGTGTCAGTGCTTATCCTGGGGCCATTCAAAGGCTCAGAGTACACCTGAGGCCAACCACCACCTGACTGGGGCCTGCAAGACCCCATGAGTTGTCCACATAAGTCTGCAGTGTGGGCCAACCCCAGCTGTCTGTTAGCTCCGACCACCAAAAATGCCTCTGGGAATTGCAAGGGTGGAGTTAGCAGGGCTCACCAGGCCAGTACAGACTCAGATTTGGTCATGTCGGGGGATGACCCTCCAGCTGGCTACACAGGAGGAGGGCTCTACACAGGTCCACTGGTGGCTGTCCCTCCAGCTCTCACTTGAAGCTACTCAACTCAGTCTCCCCCTATATGTCTCTGGCACCTCCACCAGAGCCAAAGAGAATGTCTGGGAGTGAGAAAGTTTGGGTGCGGGCCCTTTAAGAGGAACATTAGGGTTTCCTCGCAGCCTTCTGTCCCACCCAGAGGGATGGAATCTCTGCTGATTTTCACAACTGGATGTTGTGGGGGTTCCTTTTCCCACCACTGGTTCTATGGGCTGGGGAGTCCAGTATGAGGCTGCAACCCCTTGCTCTGCAGGGGGAAATCTCTGTAGGTGAGATAACACTACTAATTCCCATGTGGGTGTGGGACCAGCCTGTTTTGCATCTCCACTCTTCCTACAAGTCTCGACATGGCTTCTTCTCTATATTTTAAGTAGGTCTGTTCAGCTAGTCTTCACATTGTTCTCCAGGTTGATCATTTTGTAATTTAGTTGTAATTTTAATGTAGTCATGGGAGGAGGCAAGCACAGTGTTTACTTACTCCTCGTCTTGACCATAGCTTCTTGGTTTATTAAGTTAAAAATTTTGAATTATTTAAGCATGAAAATAACATGTTAGGTTGGAAAGAAGAGCTAGATTCTCACTAGCTGTATGATCATGAACATGTCTTTTTGTTGCTTTGCTTTTCTGTTTCCATATTAAAGTGGGAATAATTACACCTGCCTTGAGAGAGTATCATAAGAAGAGAATTAAATCATATATATGAAAGTGTTAGGTATGTAGTAGGCACTCAGTAAAGATAAGTAGGCTCCCTTACCATTTAACCTCATCCTGGTCAATTTAAAACAGGTCAAACCTAAATGAGCCAGGTTTAACTAACCTTTGAGTGTGAATGAGAGTATGTGAATGTTTATGCCTGATCTGGATAATTACCAATCCTCCTGTACGCAGGTATGAAGGGCAGCCTTTGTAGGGGTCTCCTAATTGTAAACACTTGCAAACACTGATTTTATAAACCCATCTTCTAGTCCCCATTCTTCTGAACCAAGGAGTCCCCTGGTTCTCCTTCAAGAAGTCACCTTTTTCTCACTCTTTGTCTATGTGTTTCAGTGAAAGCTGACAATAACTTGTCTCTCATACACATGCACACACACACACATCTGACTCCAGGAAGAAAACACTTCCTTGGGTCTGGTCAGTGAACTTATTAACTATTATCCAAACCAGTACAGATTAACTCAATCTCAGGAATGCTGTTAAAACTATTAGGAAGAAGGAAGGCCTTTTTCTGCTGGGATTGCTGGTTTTCAGTGTCGTTGAAGCATGGAGCTGTCAGAAGCCACCATAATAAGAAGGCCTATATGAAACTTAAAAAAAAAAAAAAAAAAGTTGCAGAAGAGAGTAGAGCTGAGAGTTGGACAGTGACTGATGACAATAGGTCCCCTGAATCCAGCTGTTCCTGAGGCTAGTTGGTCCCTTGCCTTCCCAGGGATTTGATCTAATCACTCCCTACAGAAAGACTCCTAATGAATAGTTCAGAAAGACCCCAAATAGTTCAGAATTTCACCTTGAGTGAAAATTACCTATATTCATAATTTAGTTTCCCCAGCCAAACAGAGGCTCTATAGCTGCTGTTCAAATGCTGTTGGAACCACCCCAGGGTTAATTGGGAATGTGTAGTAATGGCCAAGTTGCCAACACCACTTTCACATGACTAAGAGACTGACCACAGCCACTGTCTCAGTGCTAGTTGTAAAGAAGTTTTACTATAAGCCAAATAATGTTCCAGTCTTCCTGAAACTATTAAGGCTAAGCTATCCCTTTCTAATAGACAAGGAAAATTATCCTTCCTTCCATATGACACTGAGTAAGGAATGCAGAAATAACCTAATTTTATTCAGTTGCAAATATTCCAATGGTACTTGCTGCCTGAAGTTCCCCAAACATAAAAATATAGGAGCTCGTTGTCTCTCTTAAACCCCAGCCATGTTCTCTTCCAGAAGGCCCAGCCAGCACTTTTACTAAAATAGAATTTGAGAGGTTTTTCTCATCATGAATGTAAAAAAGACAGATAACAATAATAAGTAAAGAAAGCAAGAGAAGCTTAAGTGTAAGAGCCAAATGATGTGCTGTCATGATTTGTGATAAATGCGGCAACATAGCATTTAGAAAGGAAAGTCACTAATGAGAGATTTCATTTTATTCACAAATTTTTCCTGATGTGAAAAATGTAACTTTCTCTTGCTACTTAACTGCCAAATAAGCTTCGAGGAACATGTTCATAAAATTAATGAATCACTCAGATACTTACCCAGCCTATGAGATGAAGGAAGATGAGTTCAGATGTTCAAGGACTAAGTGATATTTGGGGACATGATTGACATACAAAGCTAGCTTTTTTTTGTATCTGCAATCAGTGTCTACCTTTTTGTGAGCAAACATCCTTCTCTATAAATTATATAAAGTGAAGTCTACTGCACTGTTTTGACAATATTTCTTACTTAAGTACAACTTTTGTTAATTTCTCTACATTTCAATTCAGAAAATCTGTCCTGAGTGAGTGATTATCATTTGAAAAGATCTAGACTGGAAGAAGGAAAGAATTTCAAGATGGGTAAGACTAAGATGCCTCAGTCCTTCTCTGTTTAAATAACTCCAGCAACATTTCACACTTTCACCTTTATACCTTTATACTCAAAAAAAAAAAAAAAGAATTTGAAATGCTACTCTTTGAAATGAAAATATAAAGTAGATCAGACAATTAGATATGCTATTTTCCCTTAATACTGACTAGTCATGAAATCACTAACCTGTAAGAAATCTGTCATATATAGAAACCAGAGACTAAACTATCTAAGTGCACTGATCCCTCTCTCTAGATCTCTTTCTGCTTTTCCTAGGGCTTCCTCCAAAGTCTTCGAAGCTAACTCTTCCTTCCTCCAAGCTAAATAAAAATGTAGGATGGAGGCCTCCATCAGCCTGTCTCTTGAAATATGTATGTCCCAAGTTCAAGAAAAACAACCACAAATAGATTAGACACAAATAGTGTCTCATTTCCAAATCCTAAGAAAATTCGATGGCCAAAATTAGGCTAGGTGTCTAGCTCTAGTCCGATCATCTCATCTAGAGAGGTGGCACCATAAAAAGCAAACTACGTCATTAATAACCACAGGGTTATTTTGGAAATAACTCAAGATCACAGATGATAGCTTTAAAAAAAAAACTGTATCTGTCATTCCAAATTCAAACTAAAGCCCACCCACTTTCTCTACTATGCTCAATTGCCATCATTAGCTAATTATAGTTGTGAAGCCTGTCCTCTAAACCCTTGCCTGGAGAAAGTTTGTTTCCCTTTAAGTGGAGCTCAGCCAACAGTTGCTTTTTCCAATGCAAACTTCATACTAACAGGCTCTAAAACTTAAAATGAATCTTTAAACCCCATTAAATAACACAGTTCCTTAGCAGGAATATCTCCTGGGAAGGGATGTCTTCTATTCAAATGCCATGTTATGACGAGCATGACAGACTTGATGGGGATCTGTTCTGACTCATGACATTGCTTAAATTAGGCTAGGTGGAATGTGTGTAGGCATTCTAAGAAAAGCTCCTCGGGGTCCCTGTCCTATTATTTTTGTTAATAGTTCTGAATTACGATTGTCTTCTCTTAAGGATGATAAACCCTTTTTCCACACTGGCTACATCATGGAGTGCATGTAATACATGCATCCTGTAATACATGACCCCTGTAATACATGATCAACAAAGCCAGTTGGCCTGTAACATTACACACTAATTTACTGTTGTATTTTTTTTCTCCTCTCTCTTCTTCCACTAGGCCAGAGTTGGCTTGCCTCACAATCTGAACCTTAATTTCTCACAAATGTTACAAGAGCCCCTCTTGTTTCTAATTTAGCTTTCACGAGAGGAAAGAGTCCTGGGATGTCTCTAATCCTCACCATATGCCTCAAAATTGATTCATAGTCCACATTTCTTTGGGGACAAAGGCTCAACTTGCATGTGATCATTATTGGTAATTATCAAGGATGAAAAAAATGAATTCTTCAATCCGATCTAGTGTATCCTATCAAATTCTACCTGTAAGGTAAATCTACCTTCTTATTTTATATTTAAGGAAATTTGAGGCAAGATTTAATTGGTTGAAAATCATTAGAACTCAATTTCTCTCTGTCTCTTGGTTCTACTTTCCAATCAGGTAGTCTTGTGAAGATGCCTGGCAGCTGCAGTATCCCATGCTCCCAGCTTCAAACCAGCAAAAGGCAAGACTCAGTTTTCCAATAGATCCAACAAAAATCTCAGAATTTCTACTGGCTTAATTTCAGTCACTGCAGTCAACAGAACAAGATGCTCTGATTGGCAAACCCTAGTTCATAGTTCTGCCCTTGGAACCAGGGAATGGATCAACTCTACCTGAACAGGGAGTAATATAAGAGTTGAGATGGTTCCCCAAAGGAAAATCAAGATGCCGCCATGAAAAGAAAGTGGAGGGTATGCTATGTAGCATAAACACAAAATCCATTTGCAATCTACATTAGTCATCTCAGGCTGCCATAACAAAATATCACAGACTAAATGGCTTAAACAACAGAAATTTATTTTTATTTTCTTATAGTTCTAGAGACTGAAAGTCTAAGATCAAGATGCAAGCAGAGTTGGTTTC